>NC_143012.1:303507470-303844874 GCF_055824585.1 Amblyomma mixtum | reverse complement strand
TACTTGCGATCAGAAACCTGACTCCAAAGAAAGCTTTTCAATACGTAGTCTGAAGACGTAACAGCTTATTTACGTGCAATCTCCAATTTTAAAAAAAAAATAATTCTTGAGCTCTGTGCTTGTTAATGAGGCTATTTCTAGAAACTATCTTGCGCGGTTTGGTGATCAAGCAAAAATTGCTTCTACACAGACGCGCCAGTATACTCGAGGAAACTTCGCTATTTGCTTGACTACTTCTCTGGAGAATCTGCGCTCAGTTCTCTTGAGCGCTCTCATTCCAGTTGCTGGTGGTTTGTGGCGGGGTCAGGATCTTTACAGCTAGGGACTTACGATGATAGGAGCAGCGATGAATGCGCTTGAGACCCGATACATACTCCTAGCGTACCTTTATACACTGTTTTACAGGACCAACGTCTAAAGAGAGGTGGTCGTGGTTAAATGAGATTATTTTTACTGCGATAGTTGTTAAGGTCACGCTTCTCAGTTCTGCGGCGTTGGCGTTGCTGGCATAGCGCAGCGCCACAGTGATTGGTCATTATGCAATGGCGTCATGTATGACATCGCTGTCGCTGAATCTCGCCTTACACATAGCTACTTTCTGGTGCGTTTTTTACCGTTTAAAAAATAATAGACGTGGAAAATCAAGTGCAGATCTTAATATGGCACTGGTGCAGGACGCAGGTATTCTTGCGCTACATATACAAGGAGCACTAAATCACTCTAATGCCTTGTCTTCTCAGAGTTGGGTTGAGTTGAGATGAAATGCATTAAGCTACAGATGGGGTTGTTTTGCGGTTTCTACCGGCAATTGCTCCATCGCAGGTAAGGTGGCACTATGAAGAGAAGAGGCGGTAGCTGACATGCACTTCGAGAGCACAACCTAAATGCGCTAACTGCGGTGGCCCTCACCCTGCTTCCTACGGAGGGTGTTATAAAAAGAAAGCAGCCACAGTTGCTCGCACGGCAGAGCAAACACAAGGGAAACCCCCTAAGCGCCATGAACCACCACCTAACCCCGACGTGGTTTTCACGACTACGGCAGCTCTTTCCGAGAATCAGTCTACACAGCGTGGGAAAGCACCTGACAAGACCTACGCTGATGCAGTAAAAAAGAAGCGTGGGAAGTCCGTTGGTTCTTCTCCTTCATCAAAGCTGCTGCAGCGCACTGCACAAGACCCGACAAACAGCGTCGCTCGCTCTGAGCCTAAGGCGCCACAACATGACAGGAAGATCAGCGACAAGCAGCAAACCGGAAACTCTGAACAAGATATCACAAGCCTACTCATTCCGATGCTGTTTGCAGCCATCAAGGCTCTTATCCGTGCAAACCCCTCGTCAGGAGGACTCCCAGAAGTAGAAGCTGTCCTTGCAATGGAGCCGTTGGTGTCGCTCTCCTACGCTCCGCAGGGGCGTAATACCACACTTCAGTAATCATGGCTTCAACAGCGAGAACTTCGCCGCAGCTGACAATCCACAACATCTTTCGTACATGCACCATTTTCCAGTGGAACGCACGCGGGCTACACTCTAAACTCTCAGATTTCCGACAGCTCGTGCGAGCGTACCGCTTCCCCTTCATAGTCATCTGTGAATCACGCGTCGAGGAAACTTTCCGACTCCACGGATACTATTTCCATCATTCACAACGACCAGATAACGTCAGCAGATTGCTGATAGGCTTTCGCAAGGATATCCCGGCCTCATCGGTTGATGTCCCGCCTCACAGCGACAATGAATACGTGTGCGCTGTCACAGTTAATGCCGGACAACAGTACACTCTGATTGGAGTATATCTTGAGCCAGGCACGCCATTTGATGTTATGAGACTTGATAACTTGATAGCAAGGACGCCCTCACCGCATATTATTTGCGGAGACTTCAATGCTCATAATGAAATTTGGGGCAGCTCACATACATGTGCCCGAGGTGCCAAGCTTGCAAAACTTCTCTCCAAGCATTCGGTTCAGCCATTAAATGATGGCAGCATCACCTACCTCCGAGGCCCGACGACTACCAGCAGCATCGACTTGACATTTGTCACAAGTTCATTCGCCCACAACTTTGGCTGGTGCACTGATTTGGAGACACGCGGAAGCGACCATTACCCAATCCACATATCGGCTTTCCATGCGCAGAGGAACCCAAAGAAATTCCTTACAAAATCTACAGACTGGGACGCATACAAGGGCGCTGTAAGCAGAGGAATTACTGCGGCAACTCGCAATGAGGAATTAGCATCAACAATGGCGTATTGCCTGAGAGCGAGTACACAAATTACAACTAAAAATGATAGCCTACCTTCAAATGATGACACATTTCAAAGGCTCTGCGCTATACGCCGGCGAGCTGAAAGGAAAGCTCTGCGCACAAAAAGCCTCGATGACCTACGTGCATGCCGACGGGCACAACGTCACATTCGACGCTATATGGATAAACTCAGTCGGCAAAAGTGGCGTGACTTTTGTTCTACGCTGGATGTGCGCCAACCAGTAACCAATATTTGGCGGATAGTTAGAGGTATGCGCACGCCACCTCAACAACTCCACCCCTTCGCTGCACTCTCCCTTCACGAACAAAAATCTATAAAAGAAGTCTCAGAAGAATACTGCAGGCTACTGTCGGCAGGGTCAGGGCATTCGACACTCTCCGCAAATGGTCAATCAGGCATCCCAAAGGCGGCAGTGCCAGCGTTAGACCTGCCTTTCACAATGGAAGAACTATCCACAGCTATCGCGGAGACAAATAGACACACGTCTCCGGGTCATGATGAGGTGACCTATGAAGCCATTGCAAAGCTACCCCACACCTCTCGTCTTCGACTCCTGGAGTATTACAATTCTTCCTGGATGACTGGTGAGGTCCCCACGGAATGGAAGCTGGCGAAAATTGTGCCTGTTTTGAAACCCTGTAAGCAGCCAACAAGCTACGCATCATTCCGGCCCATTGCCCTACTGAGCTGCGTAGGTAAGCTCATGGAGCGCATGATCTGCAAACGCATAACTTGGTTCCTAGAAAGCCGAAATGAGTTCCCCCAAGAAATGAACGGGTTCCGTCAAAACAGGTCTGCGACTGACAATATCATCTCCCTCGTCTCATCAATTGAGGAGTACCTTCATGCTGGGTACATCCCGACAGCCGTTTTCCTAGACATCAAGGCCGCCTTTGACTCTGTCTTTCACCATGCAATACTCGCCGCCTTTGCCAGTCTTGGCCTTGGAGGAAAGCTATACAAATGGATTGGGCATTATTTGAAAGAACGGCAAATTTTTATGACCACTCCAAACGGTCCAACACGCTTTCACGCAGTAGAGAGGGGCGTACCACAGGGAGCGGTGCTCAGCCCTCTCCTGTTCAATATTGCCCTTATACACATAAGAAGAAACCTTCCGCGAGGGGTCCGTATAACAATTTATGCTGATGATATCTGCATCTGGACCGCATCACGCTCGCGCTATATCACCCAGCAACGTCTACAGAGAGCGCTATTGCACATTTCGATGTACCTGGCTTCCAGAGGTCTTCGTCTCTCGCCAGAAAAGAGTGTTGCAATGGCGTTTACAAGAAAAACGATGAACCGATATCCGCTGCTCCTAGGCGGACGATCGCTACCATATGTACGATCTCAGCGATTCCTGGGTGTTGTAATCGACTATAATCTGTCATGGACACCTCAGATCAAAAAACTCCGCGAGAGGATCACTGCAGCATCGCAAGTGTTTAGGTTCATGGCGGGAACAAGGTGGGGTAGCAACTGCCGATCAATGCTTCTGCTTGAAAAAGCCTACGTTGAAGGAACCTTGCGCTACTGTCTACCAGTGTTTCAAAGATTATCTACATCAAGCAATAAGTCTCTCGTTGCCGCACGGAACAACTGCCTGCGAATATGCCTTGGCCTCCCAAAGGGTTCCTCTGCATCAGGAACAGTAGCGGAGGCAGGATGTCTCCCACTAGAGGTGATTGCCGCCCAGGAAACTATGCGTACCCATCTCCGCCATGTTCTTCAAGGGAAGAAGCACTTCCTGCACGGTGTCCACCTAACTCACAGCAACTCTAGCTTTGGCCAGGCAGTGCAGCTCCTGCCCATCCCTACTATTAATCAGCCACAGAAACTACTACCTCTGGCCTTTCCTCCATGGACACTCTCTCCTCTAAAGGTGAAGAAGTTTGTTCCAGGTGTGAATGCAAGGAGCCGCATGCCACAGGCAGCGCTTCTGCAAACTACTCTCGCCTACTTAACGGAGGAATATAGGCAGCACACCCATATCTTCACTGATGGTTCAACTACTAAAGAAACCTCTTCATGTGGCCTTTATGTGCCCTCAACAGGCCATGCCCTTTCTTACCGGCTGCAGCGGAGGACATCCTCTACGACAGCTGAGCTTCACGGACTTAAGGAAGCTGTTTCTTACATCCTGCGCCGAACCGCCGACCGTTGGGTTATCTTCACCGATTCGAAAGCATCTCTCCAGATCCTGGCCAACCTGCTGAAGAAAACGAATCACCAGCCAGTTTCCCTGGACATCGGATATCTACATCATTTAGCTATTGCCGCAGGCCACTGCATAACATTTCAGTGGGTACCTGCTCACTGTGGCATTCAGGCTAATGAAAAAGCAGATGAAGCGGCCCGTAAGGGCCATCAACATCGGAGATACATTAGAACTTTTTTTACGAAATCTGATGCGTCCCAGGTGGCCAAAAGTTTTGCTTCCGAAGAAATGTATCGGCTTTGGAGTTTGCCGACATATCAGTACCAATTTCTTCACTCAATCGACCCACATCTTAGATCAAGACTCTCACCCAGAATTCCTCGACATCTGGAAACATTTTATCATCGACTTCGTCTTAATGCTGCATATACAAACGGCTTACGATACCGTTTTAGACAAATGGACAGTCCGCACTGTGACAACTGTGCCGCGATAGAAACTGTGGAGCATATCTTGCTTGAGTGCCCTGCATATACTACCGAGCGTGCGTACTATGAACATTGCATGCAGAAGCTCTGCTCAGTGCCCCTTAAAATGGACAAAGTTTTAGGTCCCTTAGCAGGCAACCGAGACTTGCAATGACTTTTCTATTCACATATTTAAAAGACATTGGACATCTTGATAAGCTTTAAACTCACTTGCACGTCACCTTCATGCATTCTTCATGCAGTGAACTTCGTCAGCCCATTTGACGGACTACGCACTCCATCACTCCATAGGTTACATCAATTCTCGCCATTGCATCCTTAGTACCCATTTCATGGCCTCATTTTATCTTCGTTTTTTTTTTACCTCTTCCACTCTGCTCTCCTTCTGTCTTTATCTCCCAAATTCCCCTCCCTACGCACAGTAGCATGCCAGCGATTTTTAAACGCCGGCTAAATTCTCTGCTCTTCATTAAAGAGTCTCTCTCTCTCTCTCTCTCTGTGGCAGTGGCAACGGCTTGACAATAGCTCGACGCCGGGCCCTTTTAAATTCAGCTTGCATCTCCTGATAATTCTCTGGTGCAAACAATTTTAGTGATCCAAGAGCCCCTCGCCGATCCATTCGCCGTTTCCTGGTCACCTTGAGCCGCTTGCGCATTGCACGACTAAATCACTGAACCACGTAAAGCAGGCGGCGTGAAGCCTTGTTCCTCCCTTTTCCTTGTGGTTGGCGTGCTTTCTTAACTTAAAGAAGCGCATCCAATCTCACAGAAACAATGCTAATCAAAAACAAAAACAGGCAGGGACATCCTTCAATATAGGATGGCGACACAACAATAAACGGGAAAAGGAGAGTCATAGAATCGCGTCCAAGATATACTACATATCCGAGCCAAAACCATACCCAAAAACACACACTGAGGATATCATAAAGAGAGACGAGCCGCTACAACCGCGGCTCTGGCCAAATGCTATGCAGGGAAAGAAGCGACAGTCGATGTTGCCGATGTTGATGTTGGAGAGCACACAGATAGGGAAGCTTTCGTATCGGCAGCAGACTATGTGCAGCCACCTTTAAGATTAGGCGGCCAGAGGGTGCGGAGACAGCGGCTATATCTTTCGCAATCACTTTCAGCGGGTCTAGATATATCTTTAGCGATTCAAAAACTGCAATTCGAAATTTTGCGGACGGTAGGCTGAATAACACAGCTAGCAGCACTATTAGTAAAATAAATATTCTTGACCCCAAACGTAAATTATATTGGCCCATGCGCATTATTTGCATCCTGGGAATGAGGAAGCTTCCGGTTATGCCCGAAGATTCGTCAACCGGGCTCTGGGCTGCCTTATCCTGAGATCGGGTACGGAGCGCATAGCGCACGTACCGCGAAATAACGATGCACTATAGAAATGATAGAATGTACTACCCACCACCCCCGACAAATCTCTTTCAAAACACGAGCAGATAACATATAGCCAACTCCAAAGAGATACTCTACCCTATCCATACAAATGATCCATCGTTTTCCCTGGATCATATTATTTAATTTCGTAACGTACAATGCGAAGGAGAACCACCGAAGCAGAGCCGAAAGTGGTCCGAGCGCGCGAATGAGAGGCAGCCAAATACTGCCTCTACTAATGCGTGCGCTACCTCTTCGTATACAATGGCATGTATCAGCATGCAGGTTTTGTAGTCACCCCAGTGCCGATATAGCTCATATATTATACGAATGCCCTGAGAACCTAGCTCTCACGGGGCTCTCTAACCAAGAAGATTGTGAGGATACGGTGTACACCTCGGACCCTCAAACACAAGAGAGGGCCGTGCATCCGGTTTTGGAAGTTGTGAAATGCCACTTCACGGATCCTCAATGTCAAGACTTGACACCGCTCGGAGATCTGACTTTTGATTGGCCGTTGTCAAAATAAAGTTTTGTCATCATCATCATCCATTGACCAGGATAAGATACCTGCGCAAACGACATCGGCATCTATGTCGCCTTACGTGTCGTATGTCGTGTTGCCGAAAACTCTTGAGTTGGCCACTTGGAAGACGATAATTTAGCCGAGTGAGAGCTGAGAGCGATAAGTCCTGATACGGGTGGCGTCAAGAATGCGCCAGTCTCAGCCGTGCGATCCAGGTGAACTAGGCAGTACGCGAAGTAGGAAACGAGCAAACAAGAAAGAAGTTGATGAAGAGGAAGACACCAAGGAAAGAATAAAAGAAGATGAAAGAAAAACAAGGAAAAGAAGAAGGAAGGAAACAAAAAGAAGGAGGAGATAAGGAAGAGGAAGAAAGAAAAGATGACGAAGAAGAGAAGAAACTTTTTAGAGCAATGTCTCGTCATCGACCTGGACTGAAGGGACCGGTCACATATCGCTGAGGTAGAAATTAATGGTAAGAAGTGAGGGATACGTTTGTGGGTCAGGACTCTCGTACGGAAGCGGGATGGCGTCACACCTATTGTTGTCCCTTGTTAGTGGTCTGGCAGGGCGCAAAGGCTGGCGTTTGTTTTGATAAAAAGTTTCGTCAGTGTTTTCCAGCATCAAGGGCAGACGGGCTGGATAAACTGATAACTTGGGGTCACGACACCATTTGCGAGATGAAGCCACGTTTCGTGGCCGCTGAAAAAAAAAAGAAAGGTGTAATCCCACTGGCTCAAACACTTTATCCTTTCATGTGACTGCGGATTGAAGGAATGCTCCTACTATCGCACTCAGAATGAGCTACACCGCGCGAGCGCGTGGCCAAGCGCTCTGCAAAGTTGCACCGATCATGACCTGTTTCCGAATTATCCGGAGAGAGTTTGGCTGTTCCAGCAAGTGCACTGGAACCCCTCAACTTCGTTTGTCTGAAGCACATTGCTGTTATATTTTTCTCGTTCATTTTGTTTTCGCAGATGAAGAAACTAGAAGATGGTACAACATTTTTGCCACCGATCAGACATGGCGTGTGAAACTTATCTAGGAATGAGCGCTTCTTTCGTGCAAGAGGGGCTGTGTGATTGCTTTAGACATCACTTCAGCAGTATCGGGCATCCTGGACATGCTGCGAGCTGACGAATGTATTGCTCTGTATTCTGGTCACTACGAGCAGCCACTTGCACGCATATTAGTCTGCGGCGCTTCAGTCCAGCATTTCCCGTTCAGTAAAATGATGAAGCGCAAAGTGGCTTACTAAATATCACCGATTGTGTGAATCGAGACGCGCCCGAGCGCAAAGTTTGGCCGTCAGTCGACGGCTGCCATTATCATTTCCGAAACTGATATCACAACGACACTTAGCGAGGGTGAAGGCGAAAGCAAGCAATTGGAGGTGATGCGTGCTTGCAAGAACAGCTGCGCTCTCTCCAGGTAACTCGGAAACACGGCACGGTCGGCGCCATTGTACAACCTTGTGGAGCGCTCGGCCACGCGCTCGCGCGGTGTAGCTCATACTGAGCGCTATAGTACATGCTTATTTGAAGCCTTTAGATATAGCAGGACACAGAAGTTCACCTCAGGACTACTGCTCTGCCTTTCTTTTGAAAAATAAACGCTCTGATTCGTAAGAAATAAGATAACAGGAACGAATTTCATCTTCCAGAAGAGGGGGTTGTATCGTGCTTTGAAATCAACCAGTTTCAATAATTTATCTAAGTAGTTCAGCAACGCTCTTGGATTTGGAACAATTATACATTTTCACGCACAGCACGTAAAAAGGCCGGGAGGACAGGACACGATGTATCACAAGGCAAGTGGTATCATCACGACGCGTTCTATCATTTCCCGTGCAAGGCCCTCGATACGCCGTCGAGTAGACACGTAGGCGCAATATCATCAGAGACGCCGTCTTGCCCACGCGATAGCGGCGCTCCTTTGCGTCATTCGACGCCGAAGTGCCCCACTCTAAGCATAGATGCCGCTGTCGTCGCACGCACCGCCGCCGACGGTGTGATTATATGATGTGGCGTCTCTCTGTGTGTGAGCGTCAAACGGGTGGAGGATCTGTTCCACGGCGCCAAGAGCGCTGCAGGGATCGTGAGGCATGCTTTCCCCTCTCCGGACTGCGCTTTGGATCGGGTGAGATATGTCTTGAAAGCGTTTACAAGTGGCGAATTTTTCTTTTCAGCGTTGCATTTGCAACGTTCGCAGTTATGCCGGTTTTGCTTCGACAATGCAGTTTTACGTTTTTGTCGTGACTAACGCAGTGATGATTTTGCGTGTCGGTGCTCGACGGTAATAACAACAATAACAAAGTAAGCAAAATATAGTTAGAACGGCTCAGATGGCTAGACCTCACTCAGGTCAGTAGTTTTTATGTGGTAAATTGGCATTTTTAATTCTGCCTTGCTTGTTTCCGCCTTTGCTTGCTTCTTATACTTGAGTCAGTTGGCTGCTCGAGTAAGCCGGGATTGAGGACTCGATTCTAATTGTGACCTAGTTAATGCTCGCGTTTTTTCTTAATGACCTTTATGCGCTAAGAAGAACAGTCACAGGCAGGATGCCTTAAAATTCGATTCAAATCAAGTTTTATTTTGCATTTTTGTATTGATAAAATGCAGGGAGAGGGGCCAAAAGGTTCTCTGGAGTGAGCTCCGTTGCCAGACTCCACTCCTTTTAAAAGGCAGTTTCTTGCAACTTTTTAACAATGTGTGTAATTAGGAAAACTTGCGAATGAATCTAACTCTTTTTTTAGCGGTTAGTTTGATCACGTGTTCAGCAATGCGTTAATAATGCGTTCGCCTAAATCCACCGATGAGAAATTATTGTTAGCCTGCGTTGAGTGTGTGCGCTGTAGTCTGCTGTACGACGACGCGCGACACTGCTTGCAAGTTTTATCTGTGTCAGCCTGATCTATAGAGGCCGATGTCCTTTGCCACTGAACCATCTCTTCTCATCGATACCGTAGTCTCATTTTACGCTTTGCGCCATAGAGGTTGCAGGCAGGGCGCTGTTTTTGTTATTTATATTTTGTTGCCCATCCTGACGAAAGTCTCCGTTTGGCAGAGGGTGCGGTCTGGGCGATGTTATTTTTTTAAAACTTACGGATATCTCAAGTTAACGGCTGCAGGTGCACTGTGTGTGGTTCAAGTGACTTGGTGTACGCTCTTGCCGTTCTATCACAATCATTTTGGTCGACAGAGTCATCGCTTTGTTCAGCGGAGCAGCGGCCTCTGTGGGAGAACCGAAGTCGGAGCCGTGGAGTCCGGTCGACCCTGAAAAACACAATGGTACGTTGTATTTAAGGTCATAATAATAAGAAATATAAGAAATATTGAAGGTCATAATGGTTCATTCTTCCAATATGCAGCAAAATCTTTCTTTTATACTGTTTCCAACACTCCCATCGAGCAGTGAAGACTACCATAGAAAACCAGTGGGGAACGCTTTTGACGATAACAAAAAGGATAAAGGGAAACTGAAATGATTTTCTGAAAATTCGAGGTTATTCAAAAATTCGAATTCACGGAGCTTGTAGCAGTATTTCTGCACTATCATTTAAAATGGCGACGTAATCGTCGATTAAAGCCCTGACGATATTTAGACTTCTCCTCAGTGCGCTGGGGACGTGCGAGGAAACTCGTAATGACGTTATTATCGCGGTAACTTCAGATGTCCGCTGCCTTCGCCTGCATGCTGCTATGCGTTGTCCGATGCCACCAAACAATGCTTCGCGAGCTTCACCTTTGGTGGCATTGGTTTTCTTCCAAGAAGAAACTGTTCCTTTTTCTGAAAACGTAGTGCCGTCGTACGTGACGTCATCATCGGGGCCTCTACCCGTCGCTGGCCACTGCGGTGAAGCCTCAACGCTGACGCCTCTTTATTCGGCGATTACGCCTCCATTTCAAATGCTAGGTCAAAACGATTTCGCAGGCTTTAACCGCATGTTTCACACCCTCGGCCCTTTTAAACTCTTCGAATTCTGAAGCGTCTTCAGTTCCAAAAAAAAAAAAAAGAAATGCAAACCTGCCGATGGTCGATCTGCGCATATATTGATAGTTGTAGTGAACTCTTTCAATGGATGAAAAAATTGCTCTCATTAACGCTTTCCAGTTCAAAACTGATTTTGTCTAGAATTGTTAGATATTATGAGAAAGGCGGCTTCATTGAGGCAGTTCGCATTTGGCGCGCTCTTAAGCCGACTGGCGACAACATCCATTATGTGTTGTTAAGGGCATGGGGGGGGGGGGGGGGGGGGGGGGGGCATGACGTCACTCCTCGCGAAGGCAAGATAGAGGCCGGCGCTTCCTTGCCAACGTCAATAGACAGAATGCGGAATGCACACCGCCATGTCTTGCGAGTGGCGTAATAACACCCGCCATGCTGAATCCGTCGAAAAAACGAAAGCTTTGCCAAACGTTGGGTAAACACGTGCAAAAGAAGGCTGCGCTTCGTATAAAGGGTGAAGTGCCGTCGCTCTGTCGTGTGCTACTATGCACTCAGCGAGGGTATACTATACGAGACGTGCAAGAACAAGGTACATTTCAGCTTCGCGTTTATTTTATTATTATTTTTTTTTACAGTGGGCGAACGTTTCAATAAACGCCATCGGTAATGCGAGGTATGTAAAAGCGCGCCGACCTGTGCACAGTTTTTGTTTTCTTTAAATTTTTACAACAATTTACGGTTATCTTTTCAAATTTTGGTATGCAGTAGAAGCTTTTCCGTTTTTGTCAACGCTCCGGTCGCAAGCCGGCCGGACGTAAACGCATCGACACTACTCCGCTGTGTGAAGAAATAGATGAAGCAATTTTTGAAGCGAAAGCTTCACTACGGAACCTCGGGCTTCAATCGCGGACCGTGCAAATTTGACCTTCAGCTGAGTTAGAGGTCAAACCATGAAAAAGAAACTGAATCAATATCCATGACTGGGAGTCGAACCCGTGGCTGCGCGAACAGATCTCCTTTAAGGGCCGCTTAGCGAGACAACTAGGCCATAGCCTCCTGTTAAACTGCACCACACTCTCGCGCTGTATATTGGAGAGCGTCGTCTTCATCAACTTCCGTCTGCTCCGTCCCGCGGCACTGCCTGCTCACCGTCGTCTTCTACGTAGCACAAATCCCTGCTTTCGCTCCGATTCGAATGTAGTAAACATTCTCTGTAGTTTTTGTTTTTAATGCGAAAACATTAGATGGCTATACTGACGCCGGAAGTGTCCGCAAAATGTGTCGCCGGAAGTTGGTCCCCTGTGACGTCTCTGGGGTCCTCGTTCACAAATTCTGATAGCGTTAGTGATTGTTGATGAGAGCGATGTTGTTAGTGATGATGACGATATCAGTAGTGACAGTCGGTGATAGTGATGATGATAGTGGTCACGTTTAGTGGTGATAATAGTAATGATGATCATAGCTATAATTAAAAGGTCGTGGGTTCGAGTCCCGCAAAGGTCGTGGAACATGGAAAGGGAGGGAAAAAGAGTGGAAAGGGAAAGGCTCTCACACTTCCGCGCTTAAACAGTCTTGACTTAAGCGAAATCCTGTAATTTTTTAGTCGGCATACGCTGGCGTCGATCAATCATGTATTCAGGCCACAAAAAAAGGCTTTCATTAATCTACATCGGCCGCCGCCATGTGCAATCAATGCGTTCCAGCTACATAAGCTCGATCACACGAGCTATGACGTGTACAGACGCCCTCTCAAAGACAACCGTGTGCATGCGTAGAATATTGCTAGTTCTCCACCTGTGTAATTCAGTGTACACAGCGAAAGCCACTGCTGACGCCAGCGTCGCTGCATATCTGTGACGTCACGGCCAGACGATTGTCTATACAAAAGACTGGGTGTGGGCCGCCGGTGTGGCCGAGCGGCTGGAGCATCCGCCTCGGCCTATCGGGGTTGAATTGCTTGCGAAATGGGTCTTTCACCCAATCTTTTGTATAGACAATCGTCTGGCCGTGACGTCACAGATATGCAGCGACGCTGGCGTCAGCAGTGGCTTTCGCTGTGTAGGCCACAGGCGGTACCGTGCGCCTTGGGTACACCACGCTCGCGTGTTTTTGAACGTAATTCGTGGTATCCCGACGAGTAGTGGTGTGGCTGGTCGAGCCGCAAGGCTGAAGAAAGGCACAAGTTTTCACAAGTTTATCGCGATCACAATAGTGCGAAAGCGATGGCCAGCGTTCGTGGAGCGGGACAAGTTTGTCAACGGATCGGCCGCGCATCTAGTATTGCCTTTTTTCGTCGAAATATGACGCTTTCCGTCTCTTAATCTCCGTGGTTGCTCTTCAGCCGCGCGGCGAACATTGCAAAAATCAACGCCTGCAACTAGTTCGCGTTCTGTCGGGCTCCCATTACGAAAAGTTTAGACTCGATATTTTGTATGCGTGTGATCGTAAGTTTAATGCACAGGGCCTTTCAGATGCCAGTCACTCGCACTACGTCTCGAGCATCTGTTCGCGCGCGAAAAAACAACAACACAAAACAGCTGCTGTCAGTGGCCTTCACTGTTCATAGCGAGCCACTGAGAGCGGCGTGTGAAGCAGTACTCTGGTGGTAGTACGTATGACGTGTAGATTTTTCTCACTTTTCACTTTCGTGAGCGGTCCCAGAACGCCACTGAAGATCGCTAGGGTCTCGGCTAAGTCACGCAGTGTTGTTTTGTTTCCCAGATTACCTGAATTTTACGATTTCAGGAGGAGCAGAATGTGGTCAAAACAGCGAATACTACACCAACAGAAACTCCGATCGAGCAGAATCAGGCGTGCACTTAAATGCGAATATATAAATATTTAGCTCTGCTGTGTACACGTCAATTTCTTTGGAAGTTCGAGGAAAGCGTCTATATATGGGCTTGGGCAGCTGTCCCAAAGCCAAGAGAACAAAACGAGCATTCTTGCAGATATTACCGATGAAGCGAGACCTCAACTCCCGCCGCACAAATCTATTTCATCAAGCAGAATGGAGCGTTAAAGTTCGCCGCGCGCTCGACAAAGTTTCAGAGAACAGAGACATCGTATGTGCATTCAAAGTAACTGTATGACTTCAGTGACCAGTCATAGTCCGCGTTCTCCGCAGTGAAGCGGCTTGGCGAAAACAGGAAGCTCATCACGAGGTTCGCGATGTGAAAAAGCTGCTTCGCGTCATGCCTCCCGCAGTCCTACTTTCCGCACTCCTCCCGCAGTCCTACTTTCCGCATTCCTCCCGCACTCCTCCCGCAGTTCTACTTCCGCATTCCTCCCGCACTCCTCCCGCAGTCCTACTTTCCGCAGTCCTCCCGCAGTCCGGAAGCCACCAAAGCAGCAAACTGCACGCTGCGCACGCGGATTGACCATCCTCCAGCTCATGCACCAACTGCTATAGGCCCTTTCTCTAAGTCAAGCGCGCTTTTCGTTGTACGAGGGACGGTCGTTGAAATTTAGCGTCTGAAATAAGCGAAAAATACTCTGTGCGCTTTGCTTGCTGTATTTTAATCTAAGCGCTGTTTGAAAATTGATTATCTGATCTGTAAAAAATGCCAATACTTAAATTTGCCTGTAACCTAGAAGAAAGGGTACAGTGCACCCACGCTAGTGGTGCCGCGACGTCCCGCCCTCTAGCGAGAAAGCATAGCACCGCTCGCTAGGCCTTCCTAGGGCTAACCTGCTTTGCATCAAGCCACAGTGGAAGGTGTTTTGGAAGCAGCCTCTTCCTATCAGATATATAGGATCCTGGTACCGGTACACTATAAATAAAATAATCTCTCATTAAATTTATGGTGTGGTTCGTATACGCAGCGTCTTCGGCAGCAAAGCATGCCAGGCGCGGACCGCAGTAGGCTTTAGTTAGGTTGACTCTGCCGCCTTACAGTACAGCGATGAGGAGTGGAAATTCAGTACAAGAGAACGAAGGCCACCCTCAGGCACACCCCTCGATAACATTTAGGCTGTAGTTAAAAAAAAAAAAAAATCCGGCTTATCTCTCCCGAAAGTCCCTGAATGGTCGAGAGAGGTCGTCACCTTGTGATGTCATCAAAACCTGCCAATTGTCGCAGGTGGCCCACCGGATTGTAAGGAAACTACTCACCGTTGCCAAATTCAATGCAGTTGCCATCTGGCCACTAATGTGCTGCGCATGAGCAACCTGGGTTACACAGGCCCCACCGGTGGCTCTGTTTGTGACAGCCACGTGCCGGGGCACTGTGGCGCATCGCTTATAGCATCCTCGATCGCCCGCACCGGTGCGCACCGGGGCACTTGGTGCGCACCCGCAGTCCTCGATCACCGGAAGCGCACCCTACCGGGTCAGTTTTTCGTTGCCCCGACTCGCACCCGGAAAATCGGCGGTTCGCAAGGGTGCAATCCCGGCAGGCATTGCGGGACGCGTGCTGCGGACAAGCCGCCTTTAGCCGTGCGCGGTGGCCCATACTTTACCCATACTATTCTGCTCGTGTCTGCGCACAGACTCACGCGATGGAGCAGAGAATACGGATGGTTGCCGCTATTGATGAACAGCTGTCAAGTTCGTCTGATAGCGAAGATGACATGATGATCGACTTGATAGCCTAAACACGGCGATGAACGACCGAAAATTCGTTTATCGGGTCGTCAGGCGCCTCGCCGATACCGGAGTGAGCGTCTGTTTTCACTGCACTTCTTGGCATATATAGCTGGAGTGTGCATGGCCTTTGACATGTGAAATGTGTGATTTATTTGCAGTTCCGAAAGCATTTTCGGGTGAGCAGGAGCGTGTGACCGGTGTTACGTGGTTTACAATCAAATGCACGCGCCAGAAGAAAGGCACCCTAAAGGCGGCGCTGCATGCACGGGGTGCAGCTTGTCCTCGATGTTGACCCTCGCCGGTGCGCCGCCGCCGCGGTGCGCAGGGAACCGCGCTGGTTTCGGGGCGCACCCGGTGCGAGGTGATCGAGGACGCTATTAAACGTTGAAGCACTGCACCAGTAGTGATATGCAGACTCCCCACCATCTATGAAGACGATTGAGAGGGTCTTGACGTTATCAACTCCATTTGGATGGATTAAGGTGGATTACTGGGGGAGATTAAGATAGTGTTAAAGATTAGTGGGTGGATTACGTGTGTGAAAAATGTGAATTAGTGTGAAAAATGTGAATTATCAGGTCGGATTTATATAATCTCATATGGTAGTTCAATGAAAAGTACACGAATTCTAGAAGGTGACGACTTATGCATACCCTATGAGGGCAATGGAACCGGTTCCAATCAGAGTTTTGGCGGGAAAATCGAAAGAAGAACGTTAGACACTCCCTCTACACCCGATAACAGGCAACCTAAATGCTCTCACATTTTATTTTTTACGGATGCGCATAATACACATTTTGCTCAGTTTGGGTTCGTCATGTAGAACAGTTGCTAACACCGACTTTCGGTTAAAGTAGCGCGTCCGTAATGACAGTATCTGCTTAATTTTTTTTTTCTAACCGCTGCAGTTTACATGAGTGGCTGATGGAGTCGCCAGGCTTTACTGTATTCGTAAGTTCTCTGAAGAAACGCTAGTTCTGGAGCTGAGCTGAATGGCCGGTTAGGGTAATAGCCTACAACACGCACCTAAATATGAACTCACTGCAGAGTTCCTCAAAGTCGGCTAGGCGCCGATGGGCTCTAGTGCACACCATTTTGGGCTGTCGTTACAAAGAGACCGGTCTCTCATTGCTTTCAGCATCTTTGGACAGATGCTTGTTGAAGAGCGTCGCCGAGCGCTTCGACTGCCACCCGGAACAGGGCGCGTCCCAAGAAGCGTGCCTGGCTCGAGGCTGCTGCTGGTCTCCTTCAGGGACGGAAGACGGCCTCGACGCCAGTAGCCGCGTGCCTCGCTGTTACTTTGCGCGGGACCACGATGGCTACGCCGTGGTCGACAAGGCGACGGAGAACGACCGAATCAGGCTGCGCCTCGAGCGCCGAACGCCATCGGGTGTGGACGCGGACATCGAAAGAGTGGACGTGGAGGTCATCTACTATGACAGGGACACCGTGAGAATCAGGGTAAGTTTGTGAGCACGCTATTCTGTACGATATTTCGTACTTTAGCAGTAATGGTCGTATAGAAGCAGTACTATTTGCATATCAGTAGTACTTAGGTTTTTTGGTGCTTCGGCTACTGAGGGCATATTGAGGCAAACAGAAAGTGGCATTACATGATGTAGAAGCTTTAAATAGCGTTTTCATTTAGAATTAAAGTGGTCCTGGAGCATACAAACAGGATTTCGTCGACAGTTTGCAAGTGTATTGACCAAATGCGCTAGGTGACAAGCTGAAGAGAGTAGAGTTAAGCTTTCATAGACGATATAACTGGACATTCTCCACCTCACATGTCGTGCCAAAGTGCATTTTCTCCTCTTCATTTCCTTAGGACACTATTAACTCAACTTTATACTCCAGTCCACGATGTTGAACTTGTGTCGTTTTTTACCATCACTGTCGTCATTCTTCCATATAGCGACAATATTCAGTTAACCCTAGCATAGTATAGGCACAAACGCGTGGTGTCTTGCAGATAACAGACGCCTCAAAGGAGCGCTTCGTTCCTCCGGTCCCGCGCATCCCATTTCGTACCTTCGCCGGCGTGCGCGACTACTCTGTCGACGTCGACAGCAGCGGGGCATTGAGGGTGCGTCGCAGCGATCCTGCTCAGACGAGGATGTAAGTGCTTTTTGGTTTTTGCCCTATTTATCTGCTAACAATGAAGGACGGCACGCGGATGTCAATACGGACTTGAGCCTACAGACAAGCAGAGATACACGACACCACAGATAAGAGAGACCAAAGGAATGGTAACCGCCACGTAGGTGAACTTCCGGGTTCATATCCCCGTAACACCGGGAACCCATCGAAGTTGGCTTAGTGATTATGGCGCTCGGCTGCTGTCCGAAAGACGCGGGTCAATGAATTAATTGATGAATTAATTCATTGAACTGGTCTATTAATTAATTGAAAATGCGTTCAAAGGTGTCAAACTAATCAGAAGAGAAAGCCTAACCCGCTATACACTATCGCGTCATACCCCTAAGGCGGAGCTGAAGTGTCCTCTCCAATTTTTTATGTGAAAACGTCGCTGCTGTCTTTAAGTAAGCTCACTCGAGAACGACTGGCATTCATATCCCGACGAGCGCTCAGTCCCCTGTGAGCTCGGCGCTAGGAACGGTTGAGGGTGGTTGGTCATTACGTCGCTTTTTCACGCACGCAGTGAGGTCGTTGACATCTCGAAACTGTTTCCCACGAATATGAGCCTTCAATCGTCAAAACAGAGAGAAATCTGACGGCGTCAGGCCAGGACTGTATCGGGGTCGTGGCACCGCTGTCTATCCCAGCTGGACAATCTTCGAAACTGTCATGTGTGCAGCATGCGGTGTTGCGTTATCGCGTTGCAGCTTGATTTCGTTTGCGTGTAACTCTAAGATACGCCGCAGCTTGTCCACGAACGAACAATATTATTCTTTAGTAATGGTCGTTCCACGTTCGATAAAGTCTATGACAATCACCTCCCTGTGATCGCCCAAAAATATCGCATCAATTCTTTGCGCTACCAGGCAAGTCGCGGCTTCTTTCGAAACGCAGATCCTGAATGCCCCATTCCATCGACTTTTGTTGCTCTCAAGATCTAGATGAAGCAGACATGTTTCATCACGCCTGATGACTCCATTAATGTATTGCTTATGAACAAACCCCAGAGAAACTTAGTAAAAGATGATCACGCATGTCATATTCCTTATTTTCATCATCTTCCTTGTCAAGATCCGCGGAAACCACCGAGCACGAATTTTTATGTAGCCGAGTCGTTCGATTAGCGTGATCAGATATATTTTTTGTATACCTGTTTGCTTCGTGATCTCGCTGGGATGAAGCATCTGTCATTTTGAATTAGTACATCAATGACTGATGCGTTTTCATTGGTTGTGGTGGTTTACGGTCTACCTAAACGTGGCTGATCCTGGATGCTGCAACCACCACGCCGAAACCTCGGAAGCGCGAACACGACATTTAGATTCATTGTGGTATCCCTACAGACTGGAAGTAGTTTACTGTGAATTGGTGCTGCTGGACTATGCCCGGATTTGTAGAGGAACTCGATCACTGCATGTTGGTAGGGTAGGGTAGGGCTTCACATTTATCGCTCATAGCGCTTATCTAATGTATCAGGAACAAAAATTAGGCTTCGGTTAGGTGGTAAAAGACCAACGCTTATAACTACAAAATTTCATTTTTCTAGTGCTTACCATTAGCGAACTACAGTGGACTGTGTGTCACTTTTTGACCGTCCTTTATTACTACTGACCGGTTGCTTTTGTGCTCGCTGACTGGTTTGAGGGAGCACGTACGCTTTTTTGATGTTGGACAATTAAAGTCTGATTTGCGCAAGGATCTGGAAAATCCTACAGCCACTTTTAAAGATGTCCTTTTGGCGCTGCAAGTGACTGCCGAAGAGCCACTTTGTGATGCGAAAGGGTCCTGTTACGTTAGCTGTCGATTAGATCGTACGAAGCATACAACGTTTGAAGCATAACTGTAACAGCCAGCTCTGCGATTATTCTGGCCACAGGCGAAGCGTGTTGAGGACTTCTGAAAAGAGAAATAAAATTAGGTGCGTCATACTACTGAAAGCCAGTAGTCACCCAGCAAAATAAAGCACAGGTCGCGAAATATAGCCCTCTTTTTATTTAAAATAAAAGAGAAGTTTGGAGGGAAGTAAATTGAACCCATCGTTGACTTCCGGTGACGGTGCTCATGGAGCAAGTCAAGTACGACCTTGCGCCGTTAAAGTTGCAGTCTGTAGAGCTTGGAGGTTCTGTGTAAATTGGTATCAGCTCCGCACAACCCCCTATACAAATTTGCAGTTTTAAAAATACTCTTCTCAGATAGTGCTGTCGCACTCAGTCCTGGCTTTGCCTCATATTGTCTAGTTGCTTCTTTCCTGTCCGTCGGACTGTGTTGGTTTCTAGAATAGCAACTCAGCGCTATTTATTGCAGACGAGCACACAGACAACGCCCGTCCTGTCTCGTCTGTCTGTGTGCTAGTCCGAAATAGCAGCGCCGAATTACTATTCTAGCAACTATCGCCCCGCCGCGGTGGCCCAGTGGTTACGGCACTCGGCTACTGATCCGAAAGACGCGGGTTCGATCCCGGCCGCGGCGACTGAATTTCGATGGAGGCGAAGTTCTAGACGCCCGTGTACTGTGCGATGTCAGTGCACGTTAAAGAACCCCAGGTGGTCGAAATTTCCAGAGCTCTTCACTACGGCGTCTCTCATAGCCTGAGTCGCTTTGGGACGTTAACCTCAAATAAACCAAAACAAACCTATTCTAGCAACTATGCATCACCAACTAGTCCCGCAGAGAGTTTTATTGTGCGATCCGTCCGTACTGCTGTCTGGAAGCTAAGGGCCCCAAGTAAATTGAGCGTTAAGCAAATGTGACAGTACTTGCAGTGCGAAGGCGACAGTGCTTGTTTTTTTCCCACCGATAGCTCGATCTCTTTCTTGGCTGCAGTTTCGACACGGATCTCTCACGGCTGGTGTTCACGGACCGCTTCCTGCAGCTGTCGACGCTGCTGCCTTCGGAGGTGCTGTACGGCCTGGGCCAGCACTGGGGCCCCCTTCGTAGGAGCCTCAACTGGACCAGTCAGCTGCTCTTCAACAGGGACAGGGCGGTCACGGTGAGCGGAGGAAATCAGGGGCACAAGTGATCCCACAGTCAGGACACGGATACTACGCACTGGCATGAGGTTGCGCTGTCAGCTGTAACTGCCGTATTGCGATGGTCTGCGTTGTGATAGTTGTATGTGTCTTGCAGTTCATTTTGTACGCTCAGCGCACGAAGCCACTACAGAGGGCCACTTCTGTTCTCGATGCAGGTCGGCAAGAACTTGTACGGCTCACATCCTTTCTATTTGGTTGTCGAACGCGGAGGCACAAGCCATGGTGTGTTTCTTCACAACACCAACTATGTCGGTAAGAAACTCGCTGAATAGCTGTGACGTGTGTCTGAGGCAGTGTGGAGCATTTTTATCCCGAAATTCTGAAAAAAAAAGGCCCTCATTAGCTCGCCTTGCTACAACAGCGCGCCATCAAAGCCCGTCAGAGTTTTGTCCAACTCGTGAACTCTGGTCGGCAGCCTAACGACACGTCCATTGAACCACTGTGGTTAGTAATCCTTTAACTTCCAAGCAAGACTCCAAATTTTCTATGGCTGCCGCTCTTGCCACGCTGCTTCGTGTTTCGTGCTGTGCAGTTCTTTGCCCGTTCGAGTTTTTTTCCTTTCCAACTCCTCACTGCTCTTTCACTGGCTTTTCTTCTTTCCCAACTTCCTTCGCTACCTTTTAAGGGTAGCGGAGCTCGCTACCCTTCAAGGTTGCAGTATAGTAGCAACTTTAAAGGGTTAAGCCACGAAGGTCTGAACAGTTGTAAATTCGAGTTTTTATGCAGTTTGTTTTCAAACACAAAGTAAAGTACTACTACATTGGGCATAAACCGCCTCTTGAATATGATGGTATTAATCACGTGTCTAATAGAGAGGAGATTTGCGTCTGAAAAAAGGGAGAAAAAAATTGAACAGTTCGTTCTGTTTAAGCCTATTGATGCAGAAAGGCAGAGTGGAGGCATATTGCTCAATGTTGTCAAAAAGCGCAAGAAAGAATAATTGAGTACGCTTGCGCAATCCTTAAGCGTACATTAGGAAGTTTGCGGGTGTAAGGTGGCCTCAGCTAGCACTACATCGGACTAAGTGGAGAGATATAGACGAGGCCTTTGCCCTGCGGTGGGCGTAGTGAGGCTGATGACGACGACAATGATGGCGCCATGCTGAGCAATTAAAGATACTCATCGAAAGCAAACCTAAACAGTACCTGAGTTTTGGAAATATCTCTGCCTCATTTTGTTCCTTGTTTAATCGCTTCCTTCATAGGTATGGTCCAGGAGACCAACCACAAGAAGACGCACTGGTATCGCGTCATTGCTAGCAACAATGTTTCTATTGCCTGCCGAGCGCGCACAGTACATTCGAGAAGGGCTTCGAAGCGCTTGACGGCGTCTTACGACCGCGCGTCCCGTCCGATGTTGCGGCAAAGACAACAATTGTTCGCTTCTTGCAAGCTTAAGATCAGGCTTCTCAGAATGCTGAGCAGTTGAGAACGAAAATTGGTTTTGAGGATAGAAAAACGCGCAGTAACAGTCATACTTCTCAGCGGTGCCCCGCCGCGGTGGCTCAGCGGTTACGGCGCTCGGCTGCCGACCCGAAAGACCCGGGTTCGATCCTGGCCGCGGCAGCCGAATTTTGATGGAGGCGAAATTCTAGAGGTCCGTGTACTGTGCGATGTCAGTGCACGTTAAAGAATTCCAGGTGGTCGAAATCTCCGGAGCCCTTCACTACGTCGTCCCTGATAGCCTGAGTCGCTTTGGGATGAACCTAACCCTATTAAACCTAAACTTCTCAGTGGACACCAGAAGCACACCGTGGGCGAAGAAAAGTAGTTTTCAGAAAATTGCAGTAAGGGCACGGTAGAGGTCTCGCTTCTCGGTGGGCGCCTCAACCGCGCCGTAAGGGAGGAGGTGAGAAAGGAGCGAAAGAAGAGGTCTTTAGTGGAGGGCTCCGGATAATTTTAAACCATCTGTTGCTCTTTAAAGTGCACTGACACCATACAGCACACGGGTGCCCATTGCATTTCGCCTCTATCGAAACGCAGGAGCTGTGACCATAGGATTGAACCTGAGTCCTCCGAGTCGTTAGCCGAGTGCACAAACCACTGAGCTACCGAGGTGGGTTCGTGAACGAAGAGATGAAGGTAGGGATGTGAGAGGAGAGAGAGTAAGAAGCACCGTAGGGGAGAGCTCCAGAATACCATGGCACGCGGGCGCCTTGGGCGCTTCGCATCCACTCAAACGCGCCCGCCGCTGCACAGATTAGACCCGCCACCGCAGGCTCGGCAGCCGCATGTTGTGAGTGTAAACGAAGGAAAAGAATGTCTACCGTCTTGTACATTGGCCTTAAACCGCCTATCACTGCCGCTATCACTGCATCGTATGAACGGACGTGAAAGTATCCGGAGGTGGGCGAAATAAATGGAAATAGACGGCGCCGCAGCCGCCTGTGCAGAAGCGACGATGACGGCTGCGGAAAAAGCCAGACAGCTTCCTGTCCCCTACGTATCCCCCTCCCCCCTTAAACCACTGAGCCACTGTGGTGGGCGTGGCATTCTGGTCGGGGAGCTCAACCATGCAGCAGGCAAAATATCTTAGCGGAAAGCAGTAATTTCACACGTTCGAGGCCTACTACTGACAGACGTGGAAGTCTTATTGAATTTAAAGCCACGCTGGCGTCGAGGCTCCTTACCAGGCACGAATCAATGGGATGGAGCTTCGAACCTTAGCGTGAACGTGGGCAGTACGAGGTAGGGGCGAAGAATGCATTAAAAGCCAGGAGGAGGCGAAGTAAATTTCAGCTATAGTAATCAGACCTGCTGGTCTGCTCAAGAAGGAGGACGAAAGAAACCAATGGAGGTTGCGAAGTCCATGGTGGATAAGGACGCATGCGCTTGCCTCGTGCCACACGCAGAAGTCCTGCTGCAACCGACTCCCGCTGCCACCTTCCGCGCCCTGGGTGGCATCCTGGACCTGTTCGTCTTCGTGGGTCCGTCGCCGGCTCAAGTGGTGCAGCAGTATCAGAGGGTGGTAGGCTTTCCCGCCATGCCGCCCTACTGGAGTCTCGGTTTCCACCTCTGCCGTTACGGCTACGGAAGCCTCAACAAAACGCGCGAGGTCATGGAGAACAATATAAAGGCCGGAATTTTATTTGTAAGTGACCACCCACTCTTTATTGATGTGACTCTTGTTTAGTGCGTTAACAGTAGAATCCCCATTAGCGAAAAAGCTGTCGGCCGTTGGTGTCCGGAGTGTAAAGCCTCGGATGGGGAGAGGCAGACTGGAGGAAGGAAAAGTGTGAAAGGGGGAGGAAGGAGAGAGGAAGCGGGCAGGAGGAAAGTGAAGAGAGGGTGAGTTGGCGGGAGACTACGGGAGGAGGGAGGGTAACAGCTATCGGTAGAGGGAGTGGCGAGGGGGTACGGCGTGGAACACTGTGATTGCTGTGTTGGGATTTGGCTTGTGGAGAGGGTGTTCGGCATGTCACATGGTGATTGATGGACTGGATCACGCTACCCGCCACCGTCAGTGGGGAGCACTAATGATAACGCATACTCTTTCACATAAATCGCTATGATCTTCTATGAACTTTGTTGTTGACAAGTCTGCACTTTTTTCCCCAGTCATACAGAAGTTTTCGCAAAACATGCCGCTGTGAGCATTGTCGCGTAAAGAATTACTCTTTATCTGGCACTCTTGTGTACTGCAGGATGCTCAGTGGAACGACATCGACTCCATGGAACGTAACAACGGATTCACGTACGACAAGGACACGTTTGCCGGACTGCCGGAATTTGTGAGCGAGGTTCACGCTGGAGGCCGCCGCTACATGCTCATCTTTGTGAGTGCGAGCTGTGTCCACACGACTCGCTACCAGGAATTCGGCGCAAGCGCTTCTACTTCTCTTGACTGCCACCACGTAGCGCGTGGATTTGAATATTCAAAAATAGCGCACTGACATCGTCTGTGACGTAACAGAGGAAGATGATGATCTAGTGGCTGCCACTGAAACGCTATAGGCCGCTAGGCTTAGCGGTACGGGCTAGGCGGTGTCTTGAATTGCTGGTAATGATTCATTACAGGCATAGCTTACGAAGAAAACATTCTGATTTCTAGTTCAGCGGGCTCTTTTCCATGTAATAGCTCACAAAGTTGTTCTCGTATAGGAGAGGCTCGGTTATGGCCGGCACTTCGAATATTGTGATTGTGCATTTCGTAGACAGCTGTAGTCAGGAATAGGAATTACTAGCTAGCTGTTTTGCGTGTAGGGATGTGTGGGTTCATAGCTATAATGTCTTGCAACAGGCGCAGCCATTTGCATTTTTGCAAAGCGAGCCGGTCGCTGCATCTAATGGTTGGAAATATTCGGGAGAAACAGAAAAGTGCAAAGTTCTCTGTTTGACAAGCTTGCTCACTATTTGCCATGTATAGTGCTCGTCATAAGATAGGACATGAGGACTAACTCAGGAGACATGGGATAGATGCAACAGGGTTGGCCATTATTCGCTGCAAAATTGCCAGCTTGGCATGTTAAATAGCCCAGACGTCGGGGGAAATGAGCGTAAGCACAGCGAATAAAATACATAGGTCCTTAGAGTACTTCACTCTGCCCTTTCTGTCTCTTGCCTCTGCTTATGCTGAATTCCTAAACAGCCTTCTGAAATACTCGTCACTTGTATATTTTATGGAAGGAGGCAGCCGAGAGCCGAAATGAACTGCATGAGGAACTCGCAAGTAAAAAATCTGAAAAGAAGTAGATTTCAAGCTTGATTCGAATTAGCTGTATTGTTTTGTGCAATACAGATGCTTCTTGCTCGACCAAAGCTTTGCTGACACTTGCACTGTGCAACGCTTTACGAAATTCTTAAATGGTACTCCTGATTTACAGGCCAAGTAAAGCTGAGAATGAACGTTTCATTGGACGACATCTCTAGCATCGTTTTCCATGAGGGCTCCCGAAGTAAGCGGCGATCTGTTACGAAAACACTGGAACTTTTAGTGGACATTGGCCTTATGGAGCAACGATGGAGGCAACTGCAGCAATTGGAGGCGCAGCAATTGCAGACAGGCCATTGTAGGGCTAATCCCACCTGTACATTAACACCGCCTCCACCCACCACCTAAAAGGGCTAACTTTCTGTAGAAAAACAAAACAAAGAACAGCTGAGCCGAATAGCGCTCCTGGCGGACGGTTCTTGAACCACAGTGGGACAAAACTTCTCAGTGCCGCCCAGAAACTATCTACACCAAAGGGTGCGCAGAATCATTTCGCGCTCTTCCAAAAACGTATAAAATAGAAACGACAGCGGCGGAAACTAACTTGAGCTTGCTTGTTGTGTCGTGCGCTGCTAACTTGAGCCTGACGGCCCTCGCGGTGTGTCAGGATCCAGCCGTGAGCGGTTCGGAGGAGCCTGGAACGTACCCGCCCTACGAGGACGGAGTCGAAATGGACATTTTCGTCAAAAATGCCAGCGGCGGCGTAAAGCATGGAAAGGCAAGTCGAACACCTTCCGAGATATGTTCTGGTGCCGCTGACGACCTTTTTTTTGCTTTTATTTACGCGGTACACAGGTGTGGAACGACAACATCAGCGTGTTTCCGGATTTCTCCCACCCTGCGGCTGGCGACTACTGGACCAAGCAGTTTCGTCGTTTTCACGAAGTCATTCCCTACGACGGAGCGTGGATTGTAAGTACGTCGTACATTTGAACGGACGAACTAAACAGTGAGAAAACGAAAGAATGAGAGAAGGTAAAGAAAAGATAGCGATACGTAATTAGTATAGATGGGCTGCTATGACAAGCAGTCAGCTACTCCGATACATTTATGTCTCCTGTAGCGCATATTTCTGCGTTAAATATCTTAAAAACAAAACAGCCATGCATAAAGAGGGAAATTTCGTGCCATGTACGAATAAGGGACAAGGCGTCCGCAGCTGGAGCAGTATAGGGTTAATTGGAACCTTAGTCCCGCAGGCCTTAGTCCCGCAGGCCTTAGACCCGCAGGCCTTAGCCCCGCAGGCCTTTGTCCCGCAGGCCTTAGTCCCGCAGGCCTTAGTCCCGCAGGCCTTAGTCCCGCAGGCCTTAGTCCCGCAGGCCTTTGTCCCGCAGGCCTTTGTCCCGGAGGCCTTTGTCCCGGAGGCCTTAGTCCCGCAGGCCTTATACTCCAGCTGTCAACGCTGCCAAAGGTACGAAAGTAGTCCGCTGCAAAAAACAAGCAAAATGTATCCGTCCGCCTCGCGTCGTGGCTGAGTGGTACGAAGCCCGCGCCTTTCTGTTCATTTTACAAAGGGCCTAGGTTCGACTCCCGGCTCGGGTGGTTTGTTTATTATTATTTTTTTATTTTTCTTAAAAGATTCATTAGGTAGAAACTCGAAACTATCAAACTCTAATACCTATTTTGAAAAACACAGCGCTGTTTACTTGTCTCGAAGGGAAAAGGCAGTGTAGTGTATTGGCGCCAGGCTACGATGTCAGATCGCTCGATGAGTGCAAGACTTCGCTTTCGTTTTTCGAACTTAAAACCGATATCTTTTAGTAGCCTCCACAAGGTAGCCTTACTCATGTCCGGCAAATCGGCATCTTCGTTCACTTCATCCAGGATTCTGTCCAAAGTAGGTATTTCGCGTTCGGCATACATACGATGTAACTTGAGTCGGATGGCGTTGACTGCAAAGCTGTCATATTTAACACTGCGAGAGCTAGATATGGTCACCTGGCTAGGTCGTTTTGGCGGTGATCTTATTCCAGTAGCGAGACCTTCCTTCTTGAACCTCGCAACTGTCCGAGGGCTCACCCCGGTCATCTCGCCCACAGTTTCGAGAACTTCGCGCACAGTCTTCTCCGGGAAGCCCTTCCTTACGCTAGAGTAAACGTTGACAATAACCTGCTTGGAGTCTTTCGAAAATTTCGGAGACTTCAGCTTGGAGAACAGGCGAGCAGGAGATGTTTTTGAAGCCGCAGTGGGCGAAGAAAACAAGCGAGTAGGCGATAGCGTTGCCATTTTCTCCATACTCGGAAACCGAAAGACGAACGCGGAAGACATCACCGGCCGGCCTAGCTGCGAAAACCTGATACAGGAGGAGCCGAAAAAAACCCAGAAAACTAAGGCACTCTGTTTTGAAGAACATTAAAGAAAAAGCAATCTTTTTGGAAAATAAAACACCAATATTATTGTGCTGCAATATTAACCAAAAATAACTTTAATATTGAGTTCATTACTCTTGTCACTTTCGACGCACTACATTACGATGCGGACGAGGAGCGCGAACACGCGCCGTAGCCTTGGCTGCGTTGACAGCTATGTATGAAACGGAGTATAGTCCCGCAGGCCTTTGTCCCGGAGGCCTTAGTCCCGGAGGCCTTAGTCCCGGAGGCCTTAGTCCCGCAGGCCTTTGTCCCGCAGGCCTTAGTCCCGCAGGCCTTAGCCCCGCAGGGCTTTGTCCCGCAGGCCTTAGTCCCGCAGGCCTTAGTCCCGCAGGCCTTAGTCCCGCAGGCCTCTGTCCCGGAGGCCTTAGTCCCGCAGGCCTTTGTCCCGGAGGCCTTAGTCCCGCAGGCCTTAGTCCCGCAGGCCTTTGTCCCGCAGGCCTTTGTCCCGCAGGCCTTTGTCCCGCAGGCCTTTGTCCCGCAGGACATAGTCCCGCAGGCCTTTGTCCCGCAGGCCTTTGTCCCTGTCCCGCAGGCCTTAGTCCCGCAGGCCTTTGTCCCGGAGGCCTATGGCCCGCAGTGGGCGTAGCCAGACTGATCATGATGATACTGTGAACATTACGCATAGGGCACTCAATGTTTCTAAAGATTAAATTGATGATTTCGGTATATTTGTAGCAGATTGGAGGTTGATTTTTAATCAACGTACGATGTTTATTTAATGAACACAATTCAGTACTTACTTGCTCATTTAGTTATTAGTCGATGCAAATTAAAGAGCGGATCAAATGGCTTTGGACTTGCTCGACTAGAGCTGATGTTCCTGTAAGCGGGGGGTTGTAGCTCAGCTGATTCTGCAACGCGTTGAGTTTGCAACAAGTGACAACGGCTCAGCCAAGCGCTCCGGCTGCAGACGATGATGATGATGATGATGATGATGATGACGTACTCAGTCTTAATGCCACATACGGCGGGGAATTGGCCAGGGTGCATAGCGGATACGCTTCACACCACAGGGGTCGTCGTCTTCTTCTTCATCACAGTTCACCACAGTGATTGAGCGGGGTTGCTACACTACATTCCTTACATTGCAAGTACAGGCTAAAGCATCCACGAATTGTGCAACGTGCGATCTGTAATTAAATTATAGCGCTCAACAACCTGTTCCACACTATGTTTCTGAGTATGTTTTAAAGCGGTCGCATTCCGTCTCTTCTAAGCGATCAACCTGTGCCCGCATAGTGCATCGCCATCTCCTCACATATTCCCGCATTTAGGCTCGCGTTGTTACTCCTACATGCCTTCTTGCGAAAGCTAGGAAGTCATACTGTGCCGTTCGCCATCAGGCGATGGGCCGTTTGGTCTGTTGTCATGGTGTGGGGGTTACAAGGTTTTCCGAATATAAGTTCTCTTCATGACTGGTCAGCAGTGTAGCAGCGCTGGCTGATAGCGGCACACTACGGAACGATCGATGCGCAAGATAGCGATGAATGCGACCTCAAACTGAACGACGCCTGAACCTATAGCACTATTCTTATAGGTCATCATACGTATGACCGGTCTGGCAGTACTGTCAAGCCCAGATGTATCTAACCATGATATTTCGAGTTGTTGGTTATAATGTACACACCGATTATCCCCTTGAAAAATCTTGTGTAAAAGTATATAAAAGTCGCGCAGTACATCGAGCTCCAATTTCGTCGGTCATGCGATATATCGAAGACGAGCCGCACCCCTGCAAGTGCTTCTCCTAACAGCCTCTTCAACCACTTTTCGCGCAAGAGACGTGATCTCTTGTAGTCCTTTGCCACGCAGCATTTTTGTAATAAGGTGAAGCCAACCTAACTATCTAAAGCCTATTGCGGCTTTCGCCTTGCGTGCTTCGCTCACTTTGCTGCCGAAGGCGCCGCAGAAACAAATTCTACCTTAAATTCAATTACATTATTCTGTTCATAGTCTACTAGTCCAGGATTAGACATCTTATGATAGGCAGTAGCAAGTTCCAATGAAGCCTTTGCGGCTTCAATGAGAAGCAGGTTAGGCTTGGGAACGCCTAGCGACCGGTGCGCTACCAGCACGTCAGCGTGTGGCCCGTCGCTGCAAGAAGCGCATCACTCGCGAGTTCGCAATGCATTCTTGCTTCTAGGTTAGAGATAAGGTTAACTACTACAATTTTCGTATATCGAATTATAGATATATCGAACTATTTCGTGAATACTTTCGAGTTCAATATGTCCGGGTTCGACTGTAGTCGATGCGCCTTCGGTGATTAGCCTAGGTAGCCAATGTGGCGACTTCTGATCAGCGACGACATTTTCGTGCGGAAACCATATTTTGTTATTTGGTTTTATAGCATGGAAACATGCGTACGAAAGATAACAAAGAAGAAAGTAACTGGCCGGCAAATGCTGCAAGATGAACGACGCGTGCCTGCTCCAGAAATGACGGAATGGAAGAGAAAGGGCGAAGACGCAAAGGCTAAAGAATAATGGCGCTATAGGACTACACGATGTGGAATGCATCGTGAACACGGTTTCTAACTCTCCTCCTTGATTTTACTTTCGCGCTCTTGCTCTTACTGTTTTTAGCTTTCTGCGAAAATCCTCCGACCGCTGTTCTTTGCTAGCATCACGTGACACGCTGATGTCGAAGCTGGCGTTCGCCGCTGCATAACGGCATCACCTTCCCTCCTCGCAGGACATGAACGAGCCGGCAAACTTCGCCAACCTCCGCGGGGACGGTAGCGAAGGCTGCCCCGAGGAAGAAGATGCCAACCCTCCCCCGTATGTGCCCGGTGACGAGGCGCTGTCCAACAAGACGCTGTGCATGAGCGACCGGCACCACCTGTCGAGCCACTACGACATCCACAACATTTACGCCCACCTCGAGGCCATCCTCACCTACAGGTGCGCAAGGGCTTTCTGGCAACTCGCGCAGGACCACGATACAACAACGGTGCATCGCTGTATGGCGCTAGATGCCAAAGTAACTTCCTATGCGATGTTAGTCTGAATATGACTTTTTATGCCACCACACCAGTTGTGGTAATGAGAGGCAAAAGTTGGGTAGACCCGAGATGTAGCAGTACAGCGATTTCTTTTCCTTCACCCTTTTCTATTTTCGTTACCTACTGTGCAAACTGGCCCCTCCTAACGATAAAGACAGACTGGTGGCAGCACATCCAGTGCCAATGATGGGAAAAGGCAAGGACAGAAAAGATTTGGAAGAGTAATATTTCGGCATGAACACTCTTAAAGTAAGTGCGTGAAACACTGCAGTGATGCTCACGCATTTCTTAAAGAGTCGCCGCGGTGGCTCAGTGGTTATGTGAAGTTAGCACAAAAAACGGACGAGGGACAAAAGAAAGGGCACATAAGACATTCATGACCGCTATGTACTTTACTCTGTCCCTCGTTCGTTATTTTTCCGCTAACTTCTTCACAAAATGCATCACCAACTAGCCCGGCAGCTTGCTCTCCTGATCAGTGGTTATGACGCTCGGCTGCCGGCCCTAAAGACGCGGGTTCGATACCGGTCGCGGCTGTTGCATTTCGATGAAGGCGAGATGCTAGAGTCCCGTGTGTTGTGCGATTTCAGTGCACGTTAAAGAATCCCAGGTGGTCGAAATCATCCGGAACCCTCCTCTACGGCGTCCCTCTCAGTCTGAACCGCTTTGGGACTTTAAACACCATAAGCTTCTTCAGGAGAGCAGTGTTTGCGAAAAACCTGCACCTGTTGCATCTAATCGCACTATTTATCTTAAGCTGTTGCTCGGTTACTTGAGTTACACGACAGTATCCCTCCAAGCGCAGTATTGGCATGAAGGTCTGCTCAGTTCAGATACGTCGTTATCATTAGCCAAAAAGAATAACGGCAGCACTTGTATCGAACATGTGACGGCAGTTTCATGAGCACCTTTTTGACAAGTGTTTTTTTGTTGTCTCTTCAAGAGCCCTGGTTGACGTCCGTGGAAAGCGGCCCTTTATAATATCCCGTTCGACAAGCCCCGGTCAGGGGGCGTGGTCGGGACACTGGTCCGGTGACACCGACTCCAGCTGGGAGCACCTCAGGTTCAGCGTTCCAAGTGAGAACTGTGCTTGTTCTTATCGAATAGGGCTGAACAAACAAGGATTTTACTAACTCGATAGCTCCCAGGGGCTCAAACCCTAAAGAACATCTTTTTGGGTGAGTGGCATGAAGAAAGCTCTCTTCTCATTCCTCTTCCATTTGAGGATTATTGTAACCAGACGCCGCCCGCAGAACGTGGCATGCAGCGACATAAAAGAAAGTGCTGAGATCAGACATAAACTCCACGTAATTCTTTAGAGGTTCACTTCCTCTGTTCTTGTATGAGCAGTTGATCATCCATTCCGGACTCAGTCCCCTTTGGGAATCAGTTGACTTTAATCTTTCACCTTTACGGTAACTTCGTTTAGCGCCAGCGTTGTGCGCTGACCGGTCCCGAACCACAATGTCCCGAGGCTGTTCAGGGGTTATTCGGTACAGGGTGATCCTCATGTCGCGAACGCAGTAGCATATCACTTGGACACGAAAGGCAACTACTGCTTGAAGATGTTTGAAACATCCTGGGTTCTTGACCAAAGGTCGTTATTGGTAAGTACTTGCGCATTTTCACCGAAAAAAAAAAAAGTTGCCGTGAGTAGAAGTGTGCATAAAATTGCAGCATCCGGCATCCATTTCCTGCTTTCCTTTGTTCTGATTGTTGTGCTCGTTCATGGGCCGTCTTTCTAAGCAGTCGAAATATGCTCTTCGCCTTTCGATATGCCCATATTGCCCGCTATACGCTAGTTTCTTTATGCATTTCTTTTTTCGTTTTTGTTCATTTTTTCTTGTTTCTTTTTTCCTTTTCTTCCTGGAACGACACCACGCCGCTGGCACGCAGCGCTATAGCTCTTCCTATATGTCCCATGCCAGCTCTGACAGGCCGCCGATTGAATCGGTAGGGCGCTCCCTTTGCGGTCGATGGTTCGACGGTCGTATTAGCACCCCAACCAATAAGCACCCGTTGAGAAGGCTCTGCAGTGTGTCCCCAGACATGAGCCCTGATTGCAACCGGGGCTTTTTTTTGTGAAAATAATGCCGGCTTAGGCATTTGCTCGCCGTCTATTCAACGCTTCTCCTTGAACATGCCCCATATTTCTTGCTGCACTGGAAGCAGCCGTCTTTGAAATTTACTCTCCAATACTGCGAACGACTCCTTATTCGGAAGCGCCTGTCTTGCCTCGGCCAATTATTCGTGTGGATTGAGCGCATTCCTCTCTCCTTCTTTCCAGGCCTTCTTTTTAATATGGAGTCTGGTTACAATGGTGGCCATTTCGACGGAATAGCCGAGTCATTTGCTGAAATAAGAATCTCTGTACGGCAGGTGCCCCTATTGCAAGGCTTGTGAAACTAGTTTTCTAGGATTGTGAGAAGCTACTGCAGCGCCCCCCTTTGGCTGCACCAAAAGCGTGGCCAAAAGCGCGGTCGCGCATTGACGGTGGCGCCTCTAAACGCGTGACGGGGCTCAAGCATAGCCACATAGTGCGGCTCCTTTGCGGAAAGTTCCAATAATGAGCTTTCGGTCCAAAACAAAGCCGACAGCATTGTTTTGCAAGAAGACACGGAGTCTCATGCAGCTGCTTTTAAAGCCGTCTGCGTCGTCTTCGGTTTTATGTGCTGGTGTTTGCTTACAGGGAGCGTTCAGACTCACGTCTGTATCGTGTGCCTGCTCAGTACATAGTGTGCGGTACATTTTGAAATGATGCCCTCTTTTCTCTCCCGTCCTTGTTATAATCGACATCGCTGCCTCTTGCAAAAATGTCTTTAGACAGTATATAGACTCTCCACAGACTTTGTGTATAAAGTCTGGAGACTCTCTATAGACATACCCTAGAGAACAGTCTATAAGCAATGCAAATGCTATAGACAGTCTATAGACAATCTGTAGAATTATGGCCCATACACTTTTAATAAACTTTTGTCTATATGCAGTCTATAGACGATGAATAGACAAAAATAAATATCTATAGGAAGGCAATATAGTCTATAAGAAGCCTATAGACTGTCTATAGACCGTTTTTATAAGGGTGTCACTCGCTCGTGTCGCTTTGCCTTCTTTTCTTCCCTCAGGCATGCTGAGTTTCAGTTTGTTGGGCATTCCGCTCACCGGAACTGACGTGTGCGGATTCTTCCAAAACACGACGGAAGAACTGTGCGCCCGCTGGTTCGAGCTGGGTGCCTTCTACCCCTTCTCTCGGAGCCACAACATGATGGGCAGCGTGGTGCGTGCGCTATATTGTTCATTTCATATCTTTTTTTTTTCTGTTTAAGAGCTCGTTTTATATCTCTGCAACGCCCATCAGCTTTCTGTTTTCATTCTGACTCCTTCATGGAAAGGCGACTGAACGCCATTCCGGTCTGTAGACAGAGATAAAGGCAGAAAGGTTAACGCTATAATGCCGTCTTGTTACCAATTGTACAGAGTGTGAAAATAATATTTTTCGTTCATGCTCGGAGAAGTAGATCCAATCTTCAGATCAATGTACAGACTGTATTTCCTAACATATTTATCCTAATAAACTCAAGTGCCACTTTCCGGAAAGGTAGGTGGCTTGCTGGAAGATTACTCATAGCAACAGCAAAGCCTTTCGGCAAAACAGCTTAACACTTCAACGGGCACACTGCTGCATTGAGAGTAGCAAGAATTGTTATGAATTATGCCCTTTACTTATGTAATCCTGAGTGTGTGTTCGTGGTTTTGTTGTTTTTAGGCTTCCGGAATTTATACCGGAGTTCCTAGTTCCGGTGTTCATAGTTATGACTGGACAGTAATAACATGATTGATAGTAAGTCTGCCATGCTTTTACATTTATGCAATTTGCCGACTACTAACATTTAAATACAAAGAGGTAATTTTCCTCTGATATTTTAACCCCCCATTACAGGGTTAAAAGAAGCAAAAAAAGAACAAAAACAAAACGGCATTGCGTTTTCGTTTCACCTGACGTGATGAAAAAAAAAAAGGGACTAGAATCATCAGCAAGAATGAGTGATCAAGTTTTTACGAATCGTAAATATTGACTGATGGTGTTGTTAGCAGATCTATTATGAGCAATTACAGTGTAAACAAAAAGAAAGGAAAACTGTAGGTTTTAGTAATTTTACAGCGATAAGCCGATTACCGTACTTCAAAAGTAAGTACCTTGTTCAGGGTCACACTGTATTCTCTTTTCAATCATTTACAGCTGCTTTCAGTGACACTGCATGATTTCCTTTTTTTTTGTCGTTTTTCGGTAGGACCAAGATCCTTACAGCATGGGCCCCGCAGTGGCCGCAGTGGCGAAGAATGCGCTCGAGGCGCGCTACACCCTCCTGCCGTACCTGTACACGCTGTTCTACCGAAGCCACCTCTACGGAGAGACGGTGGCCAGGCCCCTATTTATGGAGTGGGTATATTGTACGACCAATTCGGATAAGATAAACCAGAGATATCATTTAGTCCGTTTGACTACCACACTTACTGTTGCGCCTTGTACAGTAGAACGAGGATTGGATACATATCTTCAAGCTTTGCTTTTAAAATTCTAGCCAGTCAACTAAGCGCCCGATCCCAAGTCCCGGGACTTAAAGCTTGGGCTTGCTCCGCTTTTTGAAGCTTATTTATGTCACCGCTACCAGCGTATCGCTGAAATTGGCCCATTCGGGTGAAATGACTTCAACTACGGCCACTGACTTTGATTTGGGATCCAACGAGAGTATTATGTTACGATGGACAAAAAAATAATAACATCTATAGTTCATACGTTCGAAGTAGTTTTAATATCAAATACAAACACGTGAATGACAGTGAAACCGATACCTAAGATTAGGCAAGATAAAGCCGGAAATTAGAACTTACCAAAGCAGAACTGAGACAAAAAGATGGATTGTGTGGTGTAAGGATCAGAAAAAAACCGTGTGACACATATTATAACTCCTTATCGAAAAAGGAGTTTTAAGGCTGTGTGCACTTGAATGTGGCAACCGGGCTCTTTATAGCAATGGTAATTTAGTTTTCAGTGGCGGTTTCGAAATTTCTTTCGGCCGGTTAGTATAATGTAGCTTTCCGTTTGTTGCTTACACGTAAGCGAAAACATTATGGTGACTGGGAAATGTGCAAAGAAATGATTACAGAATGTCCATATAATTTTAAGTATACAGGCAGCAAGTCGGCATTGAACAGTATCACATGCGACTTTTTAGCTGTATAGTGCGGCGATCAGAACGTGCTACACCGAGCTTTCCGTTTGCGCAGGTTTCCTGACGACCCCAACACTTACGACATCGACCAGCAATTCCTGTGGGGATCAAGCCTTCTCTTCAACCCTGTCCTATACGAGGTATGTGGCTTAATGTCAATTGTAACGCGGCCGTATCCAGGTCTTGAGTCCCAACGGTAGAGGCTACCGTCTCCATACCTGGTTTGTTTTAGCGTGCATATTGTTGTTTTATGGCGTTGCTGGAGTTGTTCAGTGTAAGATGCTGCATAGTATTCTCGGTTAAATTGTATTCCAGTTGCTGGAAGCGCAAAAAACATTGAGGTGTTAGAGCAGGATACAATTTCGTGGCAAGAAGATTTATGATTATGATTCTGATCGAATCTGGATACACCTCAAATAGGAATATCAGTTGTGCCTAATGTGGACAAAAAAAGCACTAGAGAAAAAGTTGTATTTGATAAAGTAGGTTTAACGGGCTTCAATTGAAAGCATAAAATGTTTCAGCGGCATTTTGATTTAATAGAGACCTGCAGAGACTGAGGTGGGGAGGGGGTTCTGGCCCCCGGTTCGGGAGTTTCTGTGATTTGGACATAACCACGCCATATTCTTTGGCCCATTACTGATGAAATCGTTTTCTCTTCCCGGTTATTAGAACAAGACGAGCGTGCGGGCCTACATTCCGCGGGGAGTGTGGTACGACATGAACGCGGACGGAAGCGTCTACAGGGAGCCGGAAGGAAGCTACGGTCTCCTTGCGGCGCCCCAGCGTGACATCCGGGTACTCGTGAGAGGGGGCTCAATAATTCCCTGTCAAGTTCCCGGCCAGACAACTGAAATCAGGTGAGAGCGCCGTGGGCTGTAGTCACAGCGAAAGCTGTTATAGCCGCCGCGGTGGCTCAGCGGCTATGGTGCTCGGCTGCTGACCCAAAAGACGCGGGTTCGATCCCGGCCGCGGCGGCTAGAATTTCTTTGGAGGAGAAATTCTAGAGGCCCGTGTACTGTGCGATGTCAGTGCACGTTAAAGAACCCCAGGTGGTCGAAAATTCCGGAGCCCTTCACTACGGCGTCTCTCATAGCCTTAGTCGCTTTGGGACGTTAAAACCCATAAACCAAACCAAACCAAACCGAAAGCTGTTATAGGTGCCCTCTCGGGTGGATTCCCGGCATAGCCGTCAACATCCGGTCACGTGACTGTCACGTGGTGGTCAGGGATGGTGTTCATGTGACCAGCCACCTGATTGCAATCTTCGCGGTAGCTCAGGTTTCTACAAAGTCTGTGTGTCTTAGGCGTTCTGGCAAGTCTTCGGTATTACCAGCAGACAATCATTACCTGGATTCGCATTCGCTGGATTACTCAGCAGAGCATAAACACTTGGCAGTTTTTTGTTTAATCGCAGCGATCCTCCTCCACCTTCAGGGACGGACAAAAATGAGTGTATAGTTTAATGTGGCTTTGGTTTGGTTTAGTTTAGGGGGGTTTCGACTCAGGCTACGAGGGACGCCGTAGTGAAGGGCTCCGGAAATTTCGACCCCATTGCACAGTACACGGGCCTCTAGAATTTCGCCTCCATCAAAATTCGACCGCCGCGGCCAGGATCGAACCCGTGTCTTTCGGGTCAGCAGCCGAGCGCCATAACCATGAACTGAACCACTGCGGCGGCACTAATGTGGCTTTGATGAATCATGTAGCTATGCCAGTGTTCCACTTATAAAATATAAAATTACTCCATTGCTTTCACGAGTAAAGCGCTAGCATGATAATTCTTGCAATAGAAGCAAGTGCAGTGAGGGGTCTTGACATCTTTAATTACTTCCACTCGTTACTACACGGCGGCATGTATCAGACTAGAGAAACGAAGGTAAATTGTTCCCTTAGGCCATCTATTGCACAGTACACCTCAAGATTTCAGATCTGTGATGTTTGGGAGATGTGTCAACAGGAATCCATGTGGTCATGGACTGCATTGTGGTAGGTAGTGCCATGTGAAATTGGAGACTTAACTTCCCGGAAGGGCACAGGGTCTCTGAGGGACACCGTAGTGGCGGGCTCCGGAATAATTTAGACCGCACAGAGTTCTCTGACCGGCGCTGACACCCCACAGCGCACGGGACTTTCTTGCATTTCGCCTCCATTGAAATGTGACTGACGCGGTCGGGTTTGATACCGCGATATTGGGACCGGCAGCCGTACGCTAAAGCCAGTGAGGTACTATGGCGGGTAGGACTACATTATGGTTTATAAGTAGCGTCTCAGTGTCATATTACAAAGAGCGATACGTGCTAAGACGTGCTGTGAAGAGCAGCTAGCACGCCATGCGAACTGCCAGACATTTTTTGCTTCTCAGTTCTCACCGCTCCACCTTTCTTCCTTCCCCCTTCGTTTTTTTTCCTCTCTCTTTATGTGCCAGCCGAAGGAACCCACTGCTACTGGTCGTAGCACCGGACGACAAAGGAACGGCTCAAGGCGAGCTCTTTTGGGACGACGGTGACTCAGTTGGTACGTATCGCCATGGATTACTGGCGAAGGGGCTGCCAGAATGACTACTTTGTGTTCCACCCACAAAAGTGCGTCCCGCACTTTTTCCGTACTGGCGTTGTACGTAAGCATTGAGTCTCATTGAAAAATCGACTCTCTAAGAACATTTCTTCCGATCATCCTTGGTCATGTCCAAACGCAGAAAACGACATGAATTCGGCGCCGGTTGTATATAGATCGTCGTGTTAGGTTTAGATATGAATCTACTCTATCCAGCTGTCCAGATCATCAGCTTTTGCCGTTCGCGTCGTAAAACGATATCCACAAGTATGGGCTCTGAATAAGTTTACCACGTGTGAACCAAAGCCCCTTCGCCTCTTTGTTACGCGCTCTCTTGAGAAAGACAACCGTATTACCCCCAAATCCGGTCATCAAAGCATTAGGAAGCAGATGCGGCAAGTCATACTTGACCTGGTTGCTCCAAAAGGGAATAAAGCGATCATTAACTTACAAGTCGAAATAGGTGCTATAATGACACCGACTAGTGCCCTGAAAATAGAAGCAGCGTTCGAAAATGTTACAGAAATTAATGCATAGTGCACGTGTCTCGGATTAGTTGGAGGAGGATTGAGATTCGATTTTGTGTCGATTGAGCTATTTCATGCCGAAGAGTACTAAGGAGATGTTGTATAGTGCGCTGTTTTCTTCTGTTGTAAATTATTGCTTTTTAGTGTGGGGCATCACGTCTTTTACAAATATTAACCGCTTGTATCTCCTTCTAAAGAAAGGTGTACTAAATGTTATGAATGCTCCTCGGCTAGGAAACACTGAACCAATTTTCAATGAACTTCGAATCACCCGCTTACCACAGCTGTATGAAACTTTACTTCTACGGCGTTATAAATCCAGTGTTAATAAACATAATTGCTCTATGGTAAAGCGGTCAGGTTTACAATGCAAAGAGCCAAAGTACTATACACTAACGACACCCAAATGGTATGTACCTAGGATGCGAATAAATTACGGCTATCAAATGCTGAGCTACCCTCCCACATCAATTAAATAAGGAGTCCGAATTGATGTACAGCTAATGCCAAATTAGTTATTTTTTTTGTTTGTTTGTTCTTCGAAAGTGCTGTGATGTGGTGTACCACTGCAATGCCTCTGTGGGGTGCGTCGGCCTCGTCAAGCCTTTCACTGGCTTTTTGTCGACGCACCCAACATCGACATGATGTTAAATAAACATGACTCTGATTCTGATTCTCCGACAGCGCAAAGTTTAGGAATGCCAGTGACTGCGTCGAGTCAAGGTCACTCAGCGCAGCGAAAGTGGGCCCATAAAATCGCGCGATGAGAATTTTACATGTTTGTAAACTGGTTATTAATTCAAACTTTTTTTTTTCTCTTTCAGACACGGTGCAGCGGGGACAGTACAATACTTACTCGTTCATGCTGATCGATGTAAGTCTGGTTCACTCATTTATTTGTTGCGTCATACCAGTTAACTACATCACGATGCCTACGAAGCTAAAGGCATGATTAAACGGGATTTCACGGAGGCTTTGGCGGGCGAGAATACGCCAGAAAGTCTGTTCACCATCACGTGATACCAGCACGCGTGCATATATTTGCATCGTGGCGTACAATAGCTTCAGTAGGCACGCACCTTGACGTGCCTGTTTTGTTCCCGCTTTTGTTTGTTTACTTAACTGTGCAGTTCGGCGCGAGGCCGCTTTCTCAGGGAAAGCAGTGCCAATGGCGCAGGCGCGACAAGAGCATTCGTGTAAAAAAATTTTTCTGCTTCATTATCGCAAGCTGTCGAAACCCCTTCACATAAACATTGAGCGCTGCCCCCACGGCCGATACCGGTTTTGGGATTGACACGACTTGAACATCTAAGCGCAACCCCTACGACCTAAGCGACAATAACGATAAGGATGATTTGATTTTAATGGAGGACGAGCAGTTTGGTCAAAAAGAGCCTCGGATAATCCTAAGCGGCTTAAGTACGAATGATGCCTCGCGCGTCTTTAACTCGCAGAACAATCAGCTCGTGGTGAGCGCGACCCACCGTGGCTTTAGTGACGACCTGCGCCTGGACAGCGTCGCCATCTTCGGGGTGCGCCACAAGCCCCGCGGGGTGTCGCTCAAGGGCAGGAGCCTAGAGTTCCGCCACAACAACGAAACTCAGGTGCGTAAAGTTTAAATGTGTGTCTTTCCTAGCCGACTTCGAAACCCAAAAATCAGATGCCTGAAGTTTATTTCTTTAACTGTACATACGCGGCTGTGTATTCCGGTGTTGTGCAACTTGTAAGATGGAAATTTTTTTTTTTCTGATAATTATTTAAAAGAAACAATGGAAATGCACCGAATAAATTTACCCTACTTAACATGATGACCAATCAGGTTTGATGATAGCTATGATTAAGAGCCAGCAGCTGGGAAAACCCGGCCGCATCCCAGACTCGTTCGCGCATTATAGTTGCGATCGAATTGTATGCAGCGCAGGGACGGATTTACGGAGGTCGCGGAGTGGTTTGCTTGGAAACGAAGCGATATTTCATCTTGCGAAATACATTACCATCACTGGATGTTACAAACAATCTTCAGTTCTGAAAACTGCTAGCAGTAGATGTGTTTTCTATAGTAAACCGCAGTCACTACCAGTATTCGTTCTATTCATTTCCCCCCATGATTCATTCTCTGGGCACACTGACGGTAGTGATAAACATAGACTGCTTATGTGTTTATTGTTTGCTTCGGCTACAGCAGCGGCTTGACGTAAGGTGCGCCTAAACGCTGCTGACGTTTGTTCGTCACTCACAGGTGCTGACCATTTTCGGAATGTGGGAGCTACTGGCTGACCCATTCGTCATTTCCTGGGCACCTTGAGGGGCTTTGCACCTTGAACGAATAAAATGTAGCGAAAGCTGATCAAAACTCTAGTTCTTGTTTCTTAATCCATGCCACTTACGTACCATCTTGCGCAGGTACGTAAGTACAAGGTGCGCACAATGGAAGGCTCTCACGTTAGCACATTGATGCGGAAATCTTAATAATCGTTATTATCGATAGCTATACCATGTCTAACGCATGACGTAGACTATTCTATGAAAAGGTCGTTTCCCAAGCCGAATCACAAAGGAAGCAACAATCATCGAATGGAATTTCAGTTCCATGTGAATTTTTTGTATTGGTCCTTCCTGTCGATAGAGAGTTATAGCATACCGTTACCGCGTTTACTTTAACTTTTACCGGCAAAACGCGAGAACCAGTTCCAGCTTAGCGTCTTTCTCGTATCAAGTTACCGTAAGGAGAGAAAGAGTGTTGATGACAGGTGCCCCAGTATTTATTGCACACGTAAATACGTCACTTTGCAATCTTCTCTCCACAGTCAGACGCTGCTCACAGATTAATAATTTCTATCTCTTCATATGAAAGCGCACAACAGCCGTTTCTGCTGCTTTTAAAATTTCCCCCTGTAGCTGTCGGGCGGTCCCATCAGAGAAGTGGCAGAGCTCCGGTAACTGGGTCTTTTCATCAATAACAAACTTAAGCCGGACTCTACTATAGCAAAACTCAAGAGCATAGGTGAACAGGTAGGGCGCATGATCCACCGTGTTTCCAACAAGCGGGGTGGTCTGCGGGGCAGGGACGCGCTACGGCTCGCCCATGCCTTCGTGACCAGCCGGATCCTCTACGCCGTGCCGTACCTACGCACCACCAAACAACAAGACGAGCGCATTGACGCCATCATCAGGAAGGCAACAAAGCGAGCATTGGACCTCCCGGTGGCTACCTCCAACGCCAAACTGAAGGCGTTGGGAGTGGTAAACTCCTATCAGGAGTTGCGGGAGGCCCACCTCGTGAACCAATATACGCGGCTATCGCAGACGGTTCCTGGGCGCCGCCTGCTAAACCGCTTACACATCCAACACACATGCATACCAGAGGGGACGGAGAACATCCCGGTGCTGTGGCGCCACATGCTCTTGGTCGCTCCGCTCCCTCGTAACATGGACATGGCTTCACATGAAGGCAGACGACAAGCGCGGGTTCGCACGCTTGAGAGGCAGTATGGATATAAAGAGGGCGTTTACTACGTGGACATCACAGGGCCGTCGCCCACGGGATTCTTCACGGCTGCCGTAGTCCACCGGGGAATGAATGTCGATGGCCTATCTTTTCGGGCCCCAAATTCAACGCGAGCGGAGGAAGTCGCAATAGCTCTCGCTGCCGCCGATCCAAAATCGAGAACAGTTATCACGGACTCTCGCCGGGCCTGTGAACATTATCTTGCAGGCGAAATATCCCCTCTTGCCTCCCAAATTCTAAGACGCGCTCCCGCCGATCCAACTCGCACAAAAGTGATCTGGGCTCCTGGCCACCAGGGTCTACGAGGCAATGAGGCCGCTGATGCGGCCGCCCGAGCGCTCACACACCGGGCTCCTCATCCTAGCTCTCCTGGCTCAGAAGCTCATAAACCGCTTCTGCGGTTCCGCGAAATCCTAATTCATTATTGCGACAGCCACCGTCTCTACCCAGTACCTGCCAAGGGGCTGAGTAAGGCGGAGGAGCGAACTCTGCGGCGCCTGCAGACAGGAACTCTTCTCTGTCCTGCCATAGCAAAACACTTCGATCCGAACACAGATGGGCGCTGCCCGCACTGTGGAGAGATCTGCGATATCTTTCACATGGTGTGGGCATGTACTCGGAATCCTCACCTTCCCCCTTCCCCCACCCCCACCCGAGAGGCATGGGAGACTGCCCTCCTCAACTGCTCCACACTGGAGTCTCAAAGGGCTCTAGTAAAGCGGGCGCGAGACGGGGCCTCGTCATGCGGTGTCCCGGACTAAGGATACCGACCATGTAGCAGGGTTTCTTGACCCTCAAACTCTCTTTGTAAATAAAAGTTTTTCACCACCACCACCACCACCTTGCCAACCCTGACTATTTCGGGCGCAGAAGACAACAGAGTTTCAGCGCACCCACACAGTCGTAGGGCAAATACCGTAAAGCGTTGTCGTTGCTACAGTACGGTGGCGCTAAAACTCTATTGTTAGTACGTAGAAAGCTTGAGTACACAGCTTCCAATGCATTGCGAACACTGTAAACTGCTCTTTTAGTTAGCCGTGCCGTAACGTCGCTAATAGGGTGATGACAGTAGTGCTAGCGTGGCCGTCCCTTTGAAACGGGCGGAACGTGTCCTGGCCAAATGTACACGAACAAAAAAAAAAGCACGAGAGCAAAGCAGGAAACACGCACAGAGAAAAGCGCTGAATGAGGAACGAAGAGATGTACTTACAGTGGCGCCATCTAACTGCAGTAAGTCAAAACGCTGTGGGCTGAAGAAACTTTTAATACGTGAGCATTACAATGTCCATTATCGCAAAAAGTCCGCCGTTGGCGTTGGCATGTGAGGCCTCCATTTTCAGGAAGCAAAATGGTGAGAGGGAAGTCAGCCTTCACACTCAGGGAGAGAGGAGAGGAAGAAAGGGTGGGAGGCGATGTGTGGCATGAGGGACACCGCAGTCGCCAATTAGAGTTGAATGGTGGTGACAATGGAGAGCGCGTGTCACACTGTGATTGCTAGGTGGTATCGCAGGAGTGGAGCTGGGCTAGGGCGTATCAGGCGGTGATTGATGTGCTCAATCACGCCACTGCTCGCGTGGTCTGAAGGAGGAAGAGGAGGAAAACATTTTTTTCAAGGCCAGCACTCAGACCCGGTAAAAAGGTTAGGCAGGGTTCAACCACGATTACACCGGAAGGTCGAGCGATAGCATTTTGGCAGTTGCCCGGACCAAATTTCGAGGTCGCCATCTAGTCGGGCATGCTCAATTGTGGAAGGACATCGCTTTTGGTGAAAATCGGCCGAGGCCAAATTTCGGGGATAGCCGGGGCCAAATTTTTGAAATGACCTGGGCCAAATTTGGAGCTCGACATCGTGTCGGGCCGGCTCAGTTAAGGTTGGACATCGATTTCGGTCCAAATCAACCAAAATCAATCTGTATAAGTCAATCTGTTGCTGTGCTGTGGTTCTCAAGGTTAAACCAAGGTCAAATCAGGCACATAATGGTGAGCGACTTTTGTGCTGGGTAAAGCGCTTACTCCGTTAGGCCCGCTGATGATCGACCAAAGTCAATCGGTCTAATTCAATCTGTTGCTGTGCTGTGGTTCTCAAGGTTAAACCAAGGTCAAATCAGGCACATAATGGTGAGCGACTTTTGTGCTGGGTAGAGCGCTTACTCCGCTAGGCCCGCTGATTATCTGTCGAGCCCGAGTGAAGTCAAGCACTCTGGAAGGAGGGCGAAGGTCAAGGAAATAAGGAGCGGTAATGGCAGTGTTACACGAGTACAGAGTGTGTTCTGTGTCTGCCTTATTCTCTGGACAGTTGGGGCAGTTAGCTGTACCACGCCATCTGAAGTTGCAAAAGATTAAGGGGGGTGATGAGAGTGTTAGTTTTGAACTTTGGGAAGGACGTGTGTTTGTTCGATGCTGAGTGACGAATGAGGTTGGGGTGAAAATGTGCGGTTTTCCCTGCTGCTGTAGTAGCGTGTTCAGCTATTCGCCCTTTGTATGTTGCAGCGTCTTTCACTGACGGTGGATTCGGCAAAGGGATCGAGGGCGCCCGGATGTTAATTTCGCAGACCCATTGACAAACCAACTCATTTCCCTCGATCCCATCATGACCAGGTGTCCAACCCAGGGTAATTGTAATGTTCAGATTCCTGTTATGAGATTCTATTAAAATGTCATGTAGGTGGGTTTCCAGCAGCCGGCGTTGTATATTGCGAATGGCTTTGCTGGGGTAGGTACAGATGTCGCCGCCGCGGTGGCTCAGCGGTTATGGTGCTCGGCTGCTGACCCAAAAGACGCGGGTTCGATCCCGGCCGCGGCGGCTAGAATTTCTTTGGAGGAGAAATTCTAGAGGCCCGTGTACTGTGCGGTGTCAGTGCACGTTAAAGAACCCCAGGTGGTCGAAATTTCCGGAGCCCTCCACTACGGCGTCTCTCATAGCCTTAGTCGCTTTGGGACGTTAAACCCCATAAACCAACCAACCAGATGTCGACGTCAGTAGTCTGACGTTTAGTCAGTAGAGATGCTTCTTTTATGGCACGTTAGTTTCTGGAGTGGTTATGTTGATAAGATTAGAAAATGGTCCAGCTGTGTGGGTGATCGGTGCTGTCTGTCCGGGTGAAAATACTGCCTCTTCATACGACCCCATACAAAAGCCTGTGGCACCCGTGTAGATCATTATAAATATTCTGTCTCTGCGGTGATGATTTGCACGCGCTTGGCGCCGACCGCCATGAAGGTGTGGTGTCATGTTTTCTTGGTATATTTGTAAATGCGATGTTTCGCGGTAGCCGAGGTCATTGGTTAATTGGGGTCATGTTGATGACTGGGATGTCTGCTCGTTTCTGGTCGGCGCAGCGGCTGCTCTGTCCGGCGAACGCTAACGACAACGCATTATCTGGCGCATGAATCGCATTGACTATCTCTCATTTTCTTTTTCTGCAGTTACTGAGGGGCATTGCTGAGTGCTGAGTGCCTTTTTATTTTTCAAGCAAGAAAACTATGAAAATGGAAGAAAATTTAAAGCTGAATGAAAGCTCAAGAACTGCTGTCGTTGCTATGAAGACAATATACAGGGTGTTTAACCTACGCCGTTACACAATTTTTAAAGATAGGCTTTTTGAGCTACAAGAGCGCTTTTTTGGCATAGCACTGTCAGCTGTAGTACATCAGAATACAGCTGCAGGATGGTTAACTAATATTGAATAGTTAATTCTTTAACTATTACTGTTAGGTTCCTTAATTATATAGAGGCGCGTAACCCATTGCGAGTACTCTCCAGACCAGTTTTTAGACTCTCAAAAATGCGATTGCCCTCAGCGCTGTGGCCCTACAAATTTTAGCTATTTCAACCAGTTATGTGCACTGGAGAGATTGCTTTGCCTGCAGGCTTCTCGAAAGCGCATGCATTTTGGCGCAATGTAGCCAAAATTTGTTGGCCACAGGGCCGGGGGTAAGTGCGTTTTCGCCATTCTGAAAGCAAATATGGATATTACGTACGGTGGGCTACACGCCTTTCATTAATTGAGGAGCCTAACAGTAATAGTTAAAAGTTAACTATTCAGTATAAGCTAACCAGCCCGCTAGCCACCATGTCTTAGCTGTATTCCGATGTACTACATCGCCGACAGCAATGCTAGGCCGGAAAAAGCGGTCTTCTAATTCAAAATGCCAATATTTGATAACTGTGTAAAGTCTTCGACGAAACACCCTGTATACAGCATATAGTCGGGCTTAAGGCTCTAAAATCACCAAATTACCTGAGAAACATGGTTAGTTGTCACTAATACATTGACATGTGAGTGAGAGTATGCGAAATAAAATCGAATGCCGCCATTTAGAGCCAGTTGTCGCGCCGAAGAATGCGGCGCTGATGGAGGTTTTGGTCCGAAGTGGCGAGCAGCGCGTCGCCATGTCTGGCAGCTCGTTTCCCGGCAATCTGCAATCTAAGGCTATCTCTCCGCGACGCTAAAAAAGGCCCCCATAGCGCCCGTACTCCGGCAGTAGCCGTGTATGCGTATATGTTGCCTGCCAACAGCCAGGCAAATGCTCATAGTGCTCTCTCTAATAATCCATGCCGTGACGCTTATGCTTGGAAAAAAGAAAAAGTGTGAAAGCTCTCGTGGATTGAGGCTTTTGTAAATTTCACTGAGGTTTTAATTTTGATTTACAAAAAAGTAGAAAAATAATCACCAACCATGCCCTCTAACGCGTTCTATAGTGCGAATGCAGCTTTCTCGTGCAAATATGTACTAGCTGATTTATGTAATTCCTCTTACTAGCTTTCTGCCGCGGCGGTGGCTCAGTGGTTACGGCGCTCGGCTGCTGAAACGAAAGACGCGAGTTCAATCCCGGCCGCGTCGGTCGAATTTCGATGCAGGCGAAATTCTAAAGACCCGTGTACTGTGCGGTTTCAGTGCACGTTAAAGTACCCTAGTGGGCCGAAATTATCCGGAGCCGTTTACTATGGCGTCCCTCAAAGCCTGAGCCACTTTGGGACGTTAAACCCCCATAAACTAAACCAATCTCATTGGCTTTCTGAAGGCCAATTATTGTTGATGCCATGTTTGACTCGTGCAAAGTCAGAAACCACCAATACGCAGTCATCACTGCTTAACGTCGCTTTATCACTGGGCCGCGAAGACGCCAAAACATGGCAAACAGAAAGGAAACTCCCCTGTTATCGCTGTCGGCTTCTTTGAACAGACGAATGGGTATATCGGCCTCCGGAAGTCTGCGATATGTCCGGAACACTTCAAGATGCGCTCGGCAGAGAAGATATAAGCTACGGGCCCTCTGGAGCTCTGGCTACGTTATAACCTCGAAGACTGGTCGCTCTATGCGACCGAGTTTTGTATGGTGGAGTCAGCTCCGGGAGCGCATTTTGCGATGCTAGAATTCTTCTTTCTTCTGCTGGCAAGGTGAGACAACTGCTTGGAACGCGTTTTGCGTCTACGGCGTTTAGACTTTGCCTCGCTAGAACCCTTGTGCGTTGTTAAAAATAGAGTTAGCGGCGGTTATAGCGAAGCTGCTCCGACAAAAAATGGTTTTAGAACGTTATTAGGAAGGTTTCTGATATTAAGAATTGAGTTGGGCGTGTCGACGTCGCCGTAAGTTAATAGCAGTAGTTGTACTAGAGGTATTAATAGTAGCAATAGTGGTGGTAGTAGTAGTAACAGCAACAGTAATAGCAGTAGTAGAATTAATAGTAATAGTAGTAGTAGTAGTAGCAGCCGCAGCAAAGAGTAGACAATAGTTTTAGCAGTATTAGTAGTAGCAGTAGTAGTAGTAGTAGTAGTAGTAGTAGTAGTAGTAGTAGCAGCCGCAGCAAAGAGTAGACAATAGTTTTAGCAGTATTAGTAGTAGTAGTAGTAATTATGGTAGTAGTAGTAGTAGTAGTAGTAGTAGCTGTAGTACTTGTAGTAGCAGCAGCAGCAGGAGCAGCAAAGAGTAGATGATAGTTTTAGCGGTATTAGTAGTAGTTGTAGTAGCAGTAGTAGTAGTGGTAGTAGTAGTATTAGTATTAGTGGTAGTAGTAGTATTAGTATTAGTGGTAGTAGTAGTATTAGTAGAAGTAGTAGTAGTGTTGGTAGTAGTAGTATTAGTACTTCTAGTAGCAGAAGCAGCAGCAAAGAGCAGACGATAGTTTTAGCAGTATTAGTAGTAGTAGTAGTGATAGTAGTAGTAGTAGTAGTAGTAGTAGTAGTAGTAGTGGCAGTAGTAGCAGTACTTGTAGTAGTAGCAGAAGCAGCAGCAAAGAATAGATGATAGTTTTAAAGGTATTAGTAGTAGAAGTAGCAGTAGTAGCAGCAGCAGCAGCAGCCACAACAGTAAAGAGTAGGGAATAGTTATAATAGTTCTAGCCTTAGCAGTATTAGTAGTGGCAGTAATAGTAGCCGCACCAGCACTGCTAAGAGTTTTACTAGTCGTCAAATCTATACTAGTAGAAGTAGCAGCAATAGTGAGAGGAGCAGGAGAAGAAGTGTTCTGTAGCAAAAGAAAACTCTTGGACTATTCAACACAGAATGACGTGATGACCTTCTTGCCAATAAGAATAGAGTATTGTTGGCATACCCACATTCTGACCAACGTGTTTGCGCCATCAAAAGTCATTTGATCAAGGTGGACCTGAGCCCGTATTGGACTGGAACTGAGGGAGAAGGAGGTGCCAATACGACTATATAATGCTTTGTCGCTAAGGTAGAGGAAGATGAAAACATTGGAAGCTAATGTGAATGACTGGCACTCGGTGTGCGTTGGTCAACCAGGATGGCCGGTGATATAGTAATCCAAGAGCCAGCCATTAACAATCAATCATTAAGTGGGGAGAATTTTGCAGTTTCGGCACCAATACTGTGGACGCCAGCTCTGTCTTCAGAGCTGCTTCAGAGTGCGAGGTTTTAGTGAAACTTAAAGAGCGCAGAAGCCTAGAAATAAATCCTTCATAGATTCTACGAATTGGCGACAGCAGTTCTCGGCTTGAAAATGTGTCGTGTGCGCTGACTGACCCTTTAGAGATTGCTACAATGACTTCTTTAGACTACATAAAGTGCAGTAGCCGCTGCGTTCGAGCGACACTAAGTGCAGTCCCTAGGTACGCGGCAGAAGCGTTAGCTATCGAACTACTTCAACTATCGAACTTCGAACTACTTCGCTATCGAAGACGCGTGACGACGTTCACGGGCTACTCGTGCACGTGCAAGTGCGGCCTCGCTGCAAGTCCTTTTGTCTCTGCGTGGTTTGTTGGTAACAACTTTATTGAACCCACTTCAGTAGATCAGGTGAGGTAGGGTGAAGGGGGATGAGGATGAGCTGGGCGGCGACTGCCCCTCGGGCCGCTCTAGGTGACCGCGGACACTACTGGGCCGCGGTGACCTTCAACGCCCAGCACACGATGCGAAGATGTAGCTCCGCCTGTGAGCTGCGCAGAGCAGCCAGCCATCGCTTCTGTGATTCCATCCCTTGGAAGGGAGGTTTCGATTTGTTTGGGCAAGTCTGACAGGTGTGTTTGAAATCCGCTCTGGTGCTTGGGCATAACTGATATGTTGGAGATTTTTCCACTCTATGTATGAGAGAGGATAGGTAAGGAATGGCATGGTGGCGGTTTGTAGGCGATGTCATGCCACCTGCTCGGCTTTGGTCAGGGAAGGGAGAAGAGGGGGGGGGGGGGGGGGGGGGGAAGATTTGGTGGGAGTTTCTATAATAATGCCTACTGACGTCGTGATAGGTGACGAGGCGGTCCCTCGCGCAGCGGAACGAGGGCAGGCTGTCCACTGCCCGGTTGACGAGAGCTCGGGCTTGCTCGTGGGCGGCCGTGTTGGCCGGGTGTTTACAGTACGCTGGAACCCATATAGGGGTGTTTTGTCGATTGGGAGGGGGAGCAGACTGGAGGATGCTAGCGGCCGAAGCGTGGATATTTCGTTTCGAAAAATTGCAGATGACTATCTTTGGGTCTGAGAAAAAAAAGTATATTGCTTTTGTCAAAAATATTTATGGGTAAAACCAGCAAACAAAAAAGGAGAGAAAGGAACAAAGCATGCGAGGGCAAGAAAGGAAGTAGGCGGGTACAACGCAAGACAAACAACTTTATTGGGCACTGTTCCCCGATGGCCAAGGTTAAGCATGCGCCAGAACCGAAATAGCCCGAGCAAACATTGTATCTCCTACACCACTCAAACACGCGGTGTCGGCTAGCCTTCTGCTTTTCTTACAGATAAAGAAGGAGGAGGAACAACCTTTAATCAGAATAGCGCGGCTTTTGCATCTACTCAGTGAAAACGGTGATGATAGAAGGGTGAAGTGAGTGCAGTGACCATTCTGCCGAGGAGCTTACAGATAAACAGTGCATGTTTTTGACGGGCTAGAATCCGGCATGTATCCGTGATGTCTTGTTCAGGCCACTTCAGTCCTGGTGGAAACGTTTCTCTGTGTCCTGGGGAACTGTGTCCAAGCAAGAAAAAAAAAGTTATTCCAGCGTCGTACCGTCAAGTGCTCTGTTGTGCTAGCATGTTTTATTTATTAAGGCGGAAGCCTTTAATGTCTCATCGTTGTAAGCAGCACTTGTGGACAGAAAATGTCACGCTTTTCAATTGGTGGAAACGGTCGTGACGTCACAGTGCGCGAATTTCAAACGGGGCCAATTGTACTTTGGCTAGTAACCATGCAACCAATTGAAGGGATCGTATAGTAATGCTCCAATTAAGTGGGACTGAGCTTAGTTAATTGCTTAATTACCCAATTAGCCTAACTAGTCAGGCCATATAAATAAATAAAACCGCTTAAGAAATTGGTCGAGCTCAGGAATCGAACCCCGGTCTTCGGCGTGAGAGACGAGCATGCTATCCACTCCGCCATGCCAGCTCTTTTTTTTTTTCTTTCATGGTATTTATTTACATGGTTTGTATACAAAGCATATATATACATATGTGTGTGTGCATATACACACACAAAAACAACTATTTACAGAGCACCTAGGTAGGCGCTAGGTGGCAGAAACATAATAGTAACATATTATAACTAAAAGGCCGGTAAAGATATACAGCGCATCAGGAGAGGAAACCAATCCGGTACAAAGTCCGATTTTTTGTAAATGTCCGTTACCTGCAGCAACATTCGGCTAAAGTGAATTCTGGGCGAAACAACAGGTTCAACGTTGCGATCTTGCATGCGTGTTTTCCAAAGACTATGAAGTCCAATCAGAAGAATCATATCATAAGGATTCGAGTCAGGTTGGGAAACAACAAGGTAGCGCACACTGTAGGAATTTAGGAGAAAATCTTTCTGTGGCGTCCTTTGCAACACATCCCAAAACAAAATCGCGTCTTTGCAGTCTATAAAACAATGTTCAATTGTTTCAGGCACATTGCACAAGCGACAGTTTACAGAAGACACAAAAATGTTTTTCCTATCGAGCCACGTCTTGACAGGTAGAGTTTCAGTGTGTAATTTATAGAAATTTCTCCTTGCACCAAAACATTTTTCCGCCATGCCAGCTCGATGGTTTGGAATGAACAAAGGCGCGTCTAGTGAATACGGTGTCTTCACTCACTCTCATCCTCCTCCATTCCCTTCCCGCGAGGTTTAGGTGTCCACCGACAAATGAGAGACAGATATATTTCCTTTCCTCAAAAACCAATTTACTGACGAGCGAGGCGTAGAACCGAATGGGCAATGGCGTTCTATGGACTCCTTGGCAGCGTTGCAAGACGCTGTCGCGTTCCACTCTTAGGGGCATCAGTGACCACACTTTAGGTCAAAAAAGTGCCCCCCCCCCCCCCTGAATTTTGTGAGAAAGTTACTGCGTAATTTCCTTTCCTCAAATACAATTTTCATTTTCTTCGTTACGGCTCCTCTTTATCTATCTTCTTTCACTCCCACTTCCTCCCTTCCTCTACGGTGCGGTTCAGGTGTCCACCGAGATGCCAGAGAATTACTGCGCCATTTCCTTTCCTCAAAAAGCGTTGCGTTCAAAGGGCAAGGCATCGCGCTGGACGGGTGGTGCTCCGTGGACTCCCTGGCAGCGCTACAACGCGCTGTCGCGTTCCACTCCTAAAGGCGAAGCTTAAGCGTCATTAATTAGCAGTTAATTAGTATTCAGACATTAATCAGTAATTAAACATTAATTAGTGATTTGTCATCATTTAGTAATTTGTACTCAATTATATGTGACTCCACCGGTGCCGCAGAAACAGCGAAGGTGGTGCGGAAAACGCTTCCGCCTCTACCCACTTTAGACAGTCAAAGTGCCCCCTGAATTTTTTTTCTCTGGCTTCACCCATTGAGTGTCACGAGCCAAGTCGCTCAGCAAGACATCGTTCTCACTATATGCGCATCTGCTGACACCGTATATGCATACAACTAGGTTTTTGAGAATTTCAGAGCACGCGGATGGTGCCACATGGTACAGACTAATTCATCGCACAAGCCACTGGCGTGAAGCAAAGCTTGAAGCGTGTGTGGCCCCCACCATAAAGACCCTTCCGTGAGAACATCGCTCGATTGGACCATGCACGAGCAGTGGACAGCAGTATAATTGAGTGAAATGTCACCATGCCAGTATTCAAGATAAAATTGATTGAAATGCTCCATTTTGAGTGAAAATATAAACTTTCTCAGCTCAGCGCTGTGCTGGCAGGGAGGCGAAGCGTCGTGGTCGCCGAACATCCCTTCCTTTCAACGTGGGCAGAGTGCCTCTGCTAATGAACTGAACGGTAAGTGCTTTAGCCCGACCAAATTAGCCATGTGAAGTGCAATTTTTTGGTTTGTTTTGCTCCTATTGTACTGCCGCATTTTTACGTTATGTTGTACTCATGCACTCCACTCCCCTCTGTAATGTCTCCTGGGCCCTAAAGGTACCGAAATAAATAAATAAATAAATAAATAAATAAATAAATAAATAAATAAATAAATAAATAAATAAATAAATAAATAAATAAATAAATAAATAAATAAATAAATAAATAAACAGTGGTGCAGCTTTCGTCTGTCACACGTACAACATTCTCGAGCAAAAAAATTTGAAAATGGGAAAGTTGTAGGATGCTGTAATAGGAATATTGAAGGTAATGGCCCATTCTGGCCTTGGACAATCGAAAAAAAGCCGCCGCGGTGGCTTAGCGGTTATGGTGCTCGGCTGCTGACCCGAAAGACGCGGGTTCGATCCCGGCCGCGGCGGCTGGAATTTCTTTGGAGGAGAAATTCTAGAGGCCCGTGTACTGTGCGATGTCAGTGCACGTTAAAGATCCCCAGGTGGTCGAAATTTCCGGAGCCCTCCACTACGGCGTCTCTCATAGCCTTAGTCGCTTTGGGACGTTAAACCCCATAAACCAAACCAAACCAAACCATTCTTGTGATATGTAGCGAAACCTTTCTTTTAAAGCGTTTCCATCGATTGCATCGAACAGTTAAGACTGCCGTATGAAGCCAATTGGGAACGCTTTTGAAGATAGAAAAAAATTTAATAGAAAAAATAACGACAGTTGGGTTCGGTGATCTGCGGATATATTGATTGTTATATTGAAATCATACATTATATGAAAAAACTTCGTTCATAAACAGTCTCCCGCTCAAAAATGATTTTGTCTAGAATGTTTGGTATGTGTGTACAAATAGATCTTTTCTACTTGTGGCAGCTTTATGTCAGCTATATTACTTTTCATTTAATGCATTTTATCGATCTTGCAACTATTCGCCCCCGCCCTCCAGCAGTGGCATCTGAATCCGCTATATGAATGTTAACGAATAAGCTAATGTAATACAGCATGATATGTTATAGGAGCATTTTGTTTCTCATTACTATACGCTTTAATAAACTTATGGAGTGCTACGACAGCATCCGCTATAGTATCCTCGGCGCAGCCATACCGTAGCCAAGTAGCGCCAGAGCTGCACTCGAAACGTCACATTGATCAGTGACGTCATGGCGAAGCGAGGTTAAACAACCAGTTAGCGCTGAACGGTGCAGCGTTTTTGATGGCCGCAAGGTAATTTTTTGTTTGTGAACCCGCTTAATTACAGGGTGTGCCCTCGCAACTTTGATAAAAAAACCTATTTTACTTGATCTTTGCCTCGTTCTATGTTGTTAATATTTGCTGCTAGTACCGTGTTTTCTCCGTTCAAGTGGCTTATACAACACCAGCTGCCCTCAAATGTTAGCCGGTATGATGTCGAACACTCAGAGCACACAGTGCTATTTTTATTTGTTTCCACGAGCCGATATTTCTGTTTAAATATTTGTAAATTTCTAACTGAGTGACAGAACTTGGGCCGTACCACCAGCTTCTTTATGCAGCAGTGTGTTGAAATATATTTAGATAACTGGCTAAAATTCTATTTTTCTGCTTGTTACGAATGCGAATGCTTTTAGGTCAGTGATGTGTTCCCACTGCCACATACAGAAGAACTTCTTCATGCACTTGTAGGTGCTACACATTTTTCTAAGTTTGGCTTAGCTTCTGCATATCATCAGATTCCTTTGCATCCAAATAGTCGTGACTTAACAGCATTTCTCACACATGAAGGTCTCTTGCGTTTCAAGAGAGTTTGTTTTGGCTTGGCATCTGCGCCCTCTGCTTTCCAGCAAATCATGGCACAAATTTTGAAGGACTGTTCAGGAGTGTTGTTTTACATAGATGATATCATTGTCTATGGCAAATCGCAAGCAGAACATGATAACAATCTTCGGAAAGTGTTAACTTCCATCCAGAATGCTGGTTTGAAACTGAACGATAAGTGCGTTTTTTCAGTTCAGGAACTGACTTTTCTTGGTCACAAAGTGACTTCACACGGCATCTCTCCTGTGCATGAGGCGGTGGAAGCTGTGATACACACTCCAACACAGCAGAATGTAACAGAACTAAAATCCTTTCTGGGTTTGACAGAATATTATGCAAAGTTTATTCCATCCCTAGCTACTGTAGTAGAACCTATGGGAGTTCTCTTACGCAAGAATCATCCCATCCTCGTCGTCAATGTGGTGTTGGCCGTCTTAGTAACGAGAGCCGAGTCCGTGCTGCTGTCCCATGACTAAGAAAGACCAAGACGCTTCATTGAACACAGGCAGCCTATATATATATATACATGAAAGGACGTCACAAGACAGAATCCAAGACAATCCACAAAACCGAAACAAGAACTGAAACAAGTACAGAAAACACATGAACCACAATACAACAGTCAGAGCTGTTTATCTTTTGCCATCTACCGATGAAGAGAAAAATTTTGTCATTTAACACAGTTTGATTGTTATGATGGGGCCTGCCTTTTAACGTTAACCACCTATTGTCTTATAGTGCTTATGTTATCATGCCACTGTATCGCGTACATGAGTTGAAAAAGCTTGGCGATTATGCTGATGGCACTATAATGCTCACATTGTTCTATTTCGCTTGCAAAAGAACGAGCTCTTATTATGACCTCCTTGACAGAACTGGGAATCGTATGTGACTTGAAGCGGCTCGAAGACCGTTTCGACTGTCACCCGGAGAAAGGCGCCACGCAAGAATCGTGCATCGCCAGGGGATGCTGCTGGAACAGCTCCAGAAGCGGCGGAGACGAAAATGCGGTCGTTCCCGTGTGCTTCTTTCCCAAGTTCTACTACGGTTACCATGTAGATTTAATCACCTTGCACGACTCCGGCGCCCAAATCAAGCTGTCCAGGAGGATACCGTCGGGCATCGACGCCGATGTGCAACATGTCGACGTTAATGTCACCTACTACGATCGAGACATCGCCAGAGTCACGGCAAGCCTTATTCGCTTCTTTTGATTCCGTAAGAAGGAAAGAACCGGTTTTTGATGGATCCTTAACCCCTTTTGCAAGCACCGTTAAGTTTCCTTTCCTTTAAGGGTATGCGGGGTCCTCCGTTTCTGATCAAAACCTAAATGTTTCTTATTTCTGCGCCCCGTAGCAATTTTTTTTTAACTGAGTTGGATCCTGTTTTCGCTCTTAAGCGGGCGTTCTGAAATATATTTTGCCTCTTAAGCAGTGGATCTAAGCTACCATGCGGTAACTGCAGGAGCTCTGGCCTCCTTTAACTGTTGGAGAATTAACCTTCGTTGTTTTCCTTCTGTACCTGTTTAAAATTCCCCCCCCCCCCCCCCCCCCCCCCCCCCCCCCCCCCCCCCTTACAAGACATAGCTTCCGGATGAGGTCATGGGTGTGAGCGAGCGTTCGCTAAAATTAGGGCTTTAGTTTCGGAACCTTAAAAGCGATCTTAATCTCCGCGTGTTGCGTGTCGCAATAGCATTTTGGTGATGACTCAGTGAGGGAGCTGATGGCGTGGGTCTTCATCAGTTTTGGGCAACGAAAAACAACTACAGAGCCGCTTGCATCTGACCACCCAGATCTCCGACGCAAGGCAGGAGCGCTTCGTCCCGCCGCTACCGGAGATACCGAACAAGAATTTCACAGGGACGACTAAATACCACCTGAAAGTTTCAACCAATGGCGTACTTCGCATCCGCCGAATCGGCGAGCACAACCAAACCTTGTAAGTTTTTGTGTCCGCTGATTGGGCAACGCGTCATCTGACGTTGACACGATATGTATTCGCTGTGTTTCCTTACGGTTTAGTATAAGCTAAGTGAGCCTGCCACATCCTCATACAGTTGAGAGTAAAAAATTCTAGCGCAAGTGATCGATCACTGGAGCGAAATAATCTGCACTTGCTGTTCTCAGGTTCACGAAAGCGCCAATTACAAGAATGGCAGTCATCGCTTATAAGAAATTCTATTTTTTCTTTTGTCCGCCAAGACTCTGTCGTCGGGGTCACTTGTGCTAATTAATCTTTTTCATTCATGACTACACGTTCTGTCCTTATCAAAGGGCCTCACGCTTTAGGATTTGCCGTTTGGTTACGTAACGAAGGTCTAGTTGCGTCCCTAATACTACAAAATTAACAAAGCACGGAGGAAAATCTTGCTTGCCGTCCAGAGACCTGAAGCGCCAAGGATGACACGTAAGTCACACGAAAGGGTCCAGAAGCAAACCGGTGCCCTCGGAACTTAAAAAAAAAGTATTTATTTGCGCACTAGACTATCGCGAAAGGAAATGGAAGTGCAAGTGACGAAGCTCTCTACATACGCCGTATATTTGCTTGAGCTCTCTTGGATCTTGAATGTATGTGAGTGAACCATAACTGGCCTTTTCTGCTGCTCGTGGAAATGAGTGTTTGATATTCGCTGAAGGAGACAGCAGCTGTTGAAGCGACTGTTCAGAAGTGAGAAGCTGCCTATGCAGTTGCACTTAATATGGAACGTTGGAGTACTACTTACCTCTTTGTCTTGCTTTGTTTTATTTGGTGAACAGTAAATATCCTTCCCTGATAGTGGAGTGACTCTGAAACGAACTTCGTGTTTGTTTGCACAGAATTACATCCCTTTGTATCCTTTGATCAATCACACGCAAAAAAAAAAAAATAAAGCCGAAGAGAAGGGAAACTGTCTATACAGCGCCTGCAGCGTGTTATGCCTTCCATGTTTCCAAAACAGATGCACAGGAGTTCCTCATACATGCTCGTTTCTAAGCTCCTCCGTCTCTAAGCGCAAATTTCTTCGATGGAAGTGCGTTTAATGTTAACGCGAGAGCGTTGAGGTTCTCGTTCTGCAGAAAATCCGGGGTCATCGTCGACGTTGTGAGCGAAAGCTCCCCGGAGAAGCCACCTAGGCGGGCCACTTTGGTCACGTGACCTTGTGGCTTCGTCACAACCTGCCCAGCGGATTGAGAGCAAACTGAGCACCGTGATAAGTGGCAGTTAAATTAATGATTGGTCGCTCGGGAAGAGCAGCCTGGTTCGCAGAAGCCCCACCGGTGGCAGCACTTTCCATGGCAGGACAGTGGCTCATCGCTTAACCGTTGCACCACTGCGCAGTGAGTTGTATGAGGACTCCCACTGACCCGTGAATGTTAATTAGAGAATGACCCATTTCGCATATATGGGCATTAATCCATTAACACTCAGGGCGGAGCTTAAGTGTCCGCTCCAATTTTTATAATGCTGCTTTTTGTTGCGAGAAACTCGTCCAGGTAAGGCACCGGTGTTGTTAGAAGCAAAAGATTTTCACCGGGTCGCGTTTCTTTTAGGCTTAATGTGGACCTGTCGCGCCTGGTGTTCACGGAATACTTCCTCCAGTTGACAACATTGATGCCAACGGACGTCGTGTATGGCCTGGGAGAACAGTGGACGTCCCTGCGACGTAGCTTCGATTGGAAGCGGTACTTCATGTTCACCAGGGACGGCGCACCGAGGGTAGGGTCTTAAGCAGAAAGCTGATGCGTAGCAACCGCCGGGAAACAGAAAAACAGGAGACACACAAATGGATGCGGACACCTGATCGCTGAGTGTCGGCTTCCTGTTACTGTATGAGAGTGTTTGTCCCATTTTGCTGCTTCTCGGCCTGCCGTCCAAACGAATTCGAGAAGTCCATCAAAAAGGCTGTTCTCATAAGGCTTCGTATTATCCAGTGTAGTCAAAGGAGGCCTTTAAGATGGAGTAGATTTGAAATAAGAGAATCACTTCGAGTAAGGGATTGCTCAATAGCATCCACCTGAGCTTAACTATAAGAAGTTTCCGATCAGCGGTTTCTCCCGGTGACGTGGTGGTCTCGTATTCGAGCCCCGGACTAGGTCAAGTTGTTCTTCGACTGCGAAGGTTCTGAAAAAGCTGTATAGCTTTTATTTGTATTTTTGTTTCTTCGTTTGCGTGAATGCTAATCAGTGAATGCTCCATTAAAGTATTCGCATTAAGCATGCATGAAACGCTCATAAAGGTGCAAGCCATGTTTTTGACAAGCTCTTGCAGGGTAATGCAGCTATGGTGCAAGCAGGTTTTGACGCCTGTCAACAGTCAACGAAGTCTAGGATACTATGCAGCTCTAGTTGAGGCACGAATTGAACCATCGAACTCCGATATGCCTGCTATACAGTCCGACAGTCCGAAACATGAATTATAGATGTCAGTATGTCGTGCGGCGAGTTAATGCGAAGTGGAGTGCTCGGTCCGTCTATTCATGAATTCATGAAGAAAATGGACTCCACCCGACTGTGAGGAAGACGACTTTGAAAATCCAAACGATAATGCGTGATGATGCAGAGTTGCAATCTTTGCAATGCCTCTACCGACAAAATGCGATATATTTTTAATGCGAGAGCATTAGGAGCGACATAACGGCGAAAATTGTCCAGTGTCGGTGTCTGTGTGAAGCCTTCACCTGCCAACTGTGGCAGGTGGCGCTTATGAGTCATTCCCGCTCTTCACCTGACGCCTATCCGCGTCTTATAATACTGACTATAATGAAACATTGGCTATTATAAAACACCGGCTATAATGAAACATTGACTATTATAAAACAACGGCTATAATGAAATACCAGCTATAATGACACACCAGCTACAGCAACTGGCGAGGACACTTGAATGACAGGTGACAATTGCGTTCTGGTGATGATAGTGGTTTAGAGATGTTATAAGCAGTGTTAACGGTAGCAGTGGTACATTTCGTGTTCTAGGCTGCGGAACAATAGCACGAAGGAAGAGAAGGTAGAGTGGAATGCTTTCGCATTTTCTCCGCATCAATCCAATTGGTCGCTGGTAGTTTTTTTTTCTTTTGCAACGTATTTGCGACGTGCCCCATGCTAAGTCACTAAGATAGCGAGATGTGTTCTTAAGAAGCTGAGCTTTCTTGCTGCCTCTTTTAAGACAAAGTATACTTAATTTTCCTGTACACTAAAGGGGAAACTCAAGAAAAGTGTGCAGACATGCAACATCTTGGTGGCGTTTTGTATTTCATGTACTGACGAGTCGCCAACTTAGACGACATTTTGATATTCATTTGGTGTGGGGACATTTTATTATTCACGAAATGTAGGTGACGACTTCCGTATGATCAGAACGATTTGTGTTATACAGATTAAGATATGAACACGCCACAGCTTTTTACAAACAATGCATGTCAGGAATAATAGTTGATGCTAATCGCTAACCTGATACCTATAACAATTAATGCTAATCGCGAACGTGATACCCCTGTGCTCAAAAGAAGGGTTGGCTCTCTCAGTCTGAAATATTAATATGAACGCATGCTTTCACCTATATGCGGCACAGTTCAGCTACCTATGAATGGGTTTACGCACATGGCGCCATCTACATTATGTTAGAGTAAACGGTGACATTTGATGCTCAAGGTTTCATTCTAGACAACACTGTTTTCAAATTATTGAGTGAATTAGTAGATTTGAAATTCAAGATGCCTGAGAGACCTATTCATAGGCACCCATGACGACAAGCCCACTTTTATGTTCAGTGAACGTAGAAAATGGCATGCCCTCTCATAACTATTGGTTATGGAGCGTGATCAACAGAAGTTGACTTTTTCCTCTGTTAGAACTTTCCTTTTTCTCGATTGTCATTAAGAACGATGCTTTGTATCGACTGACTTCGGTTAGCTTGCCACTGGATTTAACGAAGATAATCTGAGCGTGCTAAATCTCGTAGGATGACCCACTCACTTAGACAAAATTTTCACACTACATTACCCAGTGTATCTTGACGTTGTCATAGGATACCATCCTATGCAGCTTGAGGTTTAACCCTGCTTCGTTATTTCACGTATCCAATTCAGGCCAATGTCAACCTCTACGGGGCGCATCCTTTCTACGTTGCAGTGGAAAAGGGCGGACCCACCCACGGCGTGTATCTCCACAACAGCAATTTTATCGGTATGGTGCTGCTATCCGTTCTTGAAAGCACATGCCTGCTCTGAAACACAAAGTGTCCAGTGTTGTATGGGATGAAGGGTGTGTGTGTGTTTGTGGGTGGGGGGGGGGACTACATGTGAAAAGGAACAGTATGAGAGCGCAGATGGCAATATGAATTCAATTGCGAAAGACGACGAGAAACAAAAAAAAAAATCAGACGTATACAAGTGTTCAACATGATGATTGCATCTTTCAATGACACTGTAGCAAGGAAACTGTAATAGAAGAAAAGAAAACGTTAAATTTATTCAAACAGAACAGCTCTCAGATTTGAGATAATCTTAGATTAAGAGGAAACCGAGACAACTTCTGCTGGGCGATGATTACACACCAATCTGTACTTTTGTGTAGTGCGTAATCATGATCGTCATGAAGCTACAAGTACACAGATCAAAAAAAAGGTCTCTTCCTGTGTTCTGCTATTACTTGTATCCTGATTTTTCATACTGATCATAACGCTTGCGAAATCCATAACCCCATTGCTCCGTGTAATCCTTTGGTGCCGCGAATACGTTTTGTTTTCCTTTGTTAATCTGACAATTACCCGTATACATCGTACGCATCGTTGTGTCCAGCAAAATGTTCATTTTTCCTTATTATAGACTAAAAAATTATCACGTTCAGCTCACGCAATTACATTTGTAATCGCGGTTGTCCTCGCACTCGGTGCTACTGTCCTCATTTTCTTTTCAAGCTTTTTTCATCAGCCTCCGTGTTTTGATTAAGCCCTGAGGATCTCAAGAATAAAATTATTCTATAGTTATTTTTTCAGGCGCTTCGATTTCCACTGTATCGAAGTGGCCACGGCGTCCTGCTGCGTACGTGGGTTGCATTCACATGGAGGTGTAATGGGAAGAACGCGCACACGCTGAAATTTAGGACCGAGCTGAGAAATGCAACGGGTTTTAATTTCTTGAACAATTTCATTCATTCATTCATTCATTCATTCATTCATTCATTCATTCATTATGCCCCGAGCCAATCTCTGCGCCGTCCTCTACACCTCGAATGCAACTTTCGAATGTGAATATCGATTAGTTATTTTTTCCAGTGTTGTTGGGAACTTCCGTACTGTAGATATTATGTTAATCATTATGGCGAGTTCCACAATAATCTCAAGTAGTCTACGAGTGACTTTTACTGAGGCTACCCACGTCGACGTTCACTTCGTTCAGCGCAGAAGTCAGACTATCTGATTCTGGTATTCAGGAGCGTCTATTTGGGGATGACTCCACGTTTTCACTTGATTTTAACGTTCTGGCAACGGGGTGGACCATGAATAACCACGCCGAAAACTTCATACGTACCTACATGCAACAAAAGAGGACACTGCTGTGTTCCGTGGGTTTATAGTGTAACTGAAGAATGATATAGAGAGTACTAAACTTTCTACGTTCGAAACATGAAGCTCAGAGTGCCTGATGAAAGCATCTTTTTTGTCAGAGGTTCTCCTCCAGCCGACGCCTGCGGCTACCTTTCGCGCCTTGGGTGGCGTACTCGACTTCTTTGTCTTCACGGGCCCCACCCCTGGTGACGTGGTACAGCAGTACCAGCGTGTGGTGGGCCTCCCAGCCATGCCGCCTTACTGGGGCCTTGGCTTCCACTTGTGCCGGTACGGATACGGGTCGCTCAATAGGACCAAAGAAGTGATGCGAAACAACATCCGAGCCGGAATACCACTGGTGAGAATACGCTTTCAGTGTTTTGTGGCACACTCCACACCAAACGCCACTCGGCAGACGTCGTTCGAAAATCGCTAAGTCAGTGTCTGAACCCATTACTTCTTATCTCATTATCGTGCCTGTTGCTTTAGGCTTAAATTTTGAGAATATTTCGGCCCTTTATTACCAGACCGGGCATACCAGAACATGCAGCCGCATGATACGGTCAGGTCAAACGAATACCCTTTCGTAAACCTAAGCTCAAATAAGTGCAACTTACTGCAAATAATAGTGAGATGTACTGCATTTCTACCAAATTTCCAGAATTGGTTTAAGCCTTAGGGGTAATTGACACTTAAGAAATACGTGGGGCAATTGAATTCTTTAAAATCTGAGGTTGACCTTTTCAACTCGCCTTGAACAGGATGTGCAGTGGAACGACATAGACTACATGGACAGATGGAATGACTTCACCTACGACCAAGATAACTACGCCGGGCTGCCAGACTTTGTCGATGACGTCCATGACGGAGGGCGACACTACGTTATGATGTTTGTACGTACTTTCAGGATTCGCTTTTCTTCTTTTAAAACTGTTACACCATTCGCTGCCAGGGGTGATGTCGTTATATATGACAAGGACGCACAATTCATGTAGCTTTCCATGTACGAGAGCATTTCTCTCAGCTTTCTTAGAAAACCTTGCTGTTAAACGAACATACCCGGCCGCTTTTTTTTTATTTTACGTTGACCTCATCCAACATGACAGCATTATGTATAATGATGAGGTGACCAAGTCACAACTCGAATTTACTGAGGACGTTGGATTTATCAGTGAAATCGAAGCCTCCGATTTCCCGAAGCAACAAAAAGCCTTCTTGCCTCAAGTAAACGCAATCAACCGGCTATCGAACCCAGCTACCAGATTAGTTACTTTCGTACGTCAGCTAATTTTTCGAAAAACATTTCGACTGAGAGGAGACCCTGACGTGAGAAATATAATCACGTCAGGGGTGCGTTACGACTTAAACTTTCTTGCTCTGGAATGAGGGCTCGGGTGTGATTTCTATGAGCAGGAGTTTTTAGTCTCTCACTGAATTCTATTGCTTTTTTTCGCCTTTAGGACCCGGGCGTGAGCGGAAACGAAGCGGCCGGCTCCTACCCGCCATATGATGATGGGCTCGAGATGGATGTTTTTGTGAAAAACGCGACTGGTGCAATTGTGTACGCCAAGGTGAGCTAGTGAATAACGTGTTTGACTATTTGAGCGCTGCCTTTAGAAGAGTTTTACGTCGAACCACTGAAGTAACCGATTTCCAATTCATTACTCTGAGGATTCTCTTGTCCGTGAAAAGAAATTTCACAACAGCGATGTATTGCTGCGTTCTCGGCCAGAACTGCGGTTGCTTGTATCGAGGCAGTAAATGAGTATGTAAATACTTCTTAGGCAGTAAATGAAACAACAACTGGGTCAGGTGGGCGCAGATAAGAAATAGGCTCCATGGTACAGCGGGGATACAAGTATAATTGAATGCACCGCCAAAATGACAGGGGTCAATGTTAAAAAAAAAAAAATTGCATCTTTACTTCCAAGAGCTACACTGTGGGCTCTAAGGAAGGCCGTGGCTGAAAGATGTCGAATAACTTATCTTTGAATTTTCACTGAAATCTCTGCGCACAGGAGTTCTTGCCTTTCTCCCCTTAGAAACGGAACCTTTATTGGCGAGATTATCGACAGCAAGAGTGCACGCAGTGAAGAAAATGGGCTTAAAAAATAGGCTTAGTTTAGTTCATAGAGTTTGACCTCCCAAAGGGACTCACGCTATCATAGTAAAATAGAACATATTAATTGTCGATTATGAGAATATGACAGTGCTGGGACATTGTAGCGTGCTATGGCGTACAAGCAAATTAATATGCCACGGCAAGCGATGAGGCAGCTCGAAGCGTTCACGAATAGTTCGAGTCACTTAACCCACAGACCTTATGCGGTCAACTTTTGTGCCAATATGTCTAACAATTTCGGGCAAAAATTTTGAAAATTAGAAAATTGTAAGATGTTTTTGCGGAAATATTTAAGGTAATGATCCATTCTTTTGATATGCAGCAACATCTTTCTTTTAAAGATTTCTTTTAAAGATATGATCAATCGCATCGAACAATTGAGATTGCCATAGAAAACCAATAGGGTACACTTTTGACGATAGGAAAAGCGCTGATAGAAAAAAAAATCCAAGACAGCCGCCGTGTGATCTGAAGATATATTGATTGTTATAGCGAAATCTTACATTACATGAAATAAAAGCGTTCATAAAAGTTTTCCTGCTCGAAAAAGATTTTGCCCAGAATTGTTGAGTATAATATAAAACACAGTTGATCTGAGCAGCGAGATGGTTCACGCTGTAGAACAGTGTAAGCCGAAACATTTCCGTGGGAGAAAGAACCACGCTTTGCAATGAGTTGCGACCTTTCTGGCTTCTCCATAGGTGTGGAACGAAATGAGCACCGTGTTCCCAGACTTCACACATCCCAACGCGACGGAGTACTGGAAAAAGCAGTTCCGAAGATTCCACGAAACTGTGCCCTTCGATGGAGCCTGGATAGTAAGTCATGCAGCCTTGCTTGAAGATGCATTACTGCTGCTTATCTGCATAAGCACTGGGCGACGGAAAATTCGCTCATGTAGCGTGTGCAGCAAAGTTCGAGCGCAATGATATGAAAGTGAATTGAAGCCTTCACTCTATTCTCTAAGTCGAAGAGGGGAATCATCATCATCATCATCAGCCTGACTGCACCCACTGCAGGGCAAAGGCCTCTCCCATGTCTTTACAATTAACCCTGTCCTTTGTCAGTTGCCGCCACTGTATCCCCGCAAACTTCTTAATCTCATCCGCCCACATAACTTTCTGCCGTCCTCTGCTACGTTTGCTTTCTCTTGGAATCCACTCCGTTACCCTTAAGGACCAGCGGTTATCTTGCCTTCGCATTACATGCCCTGCCCAAGCCCATTTCTTCCTCTTGATTTCAACTATGATGTCATTAACCCGCGTTTGTTCCCTCACCCACTCCGCCTTCTTCCGATCTCTTAACGTAAGAGGGGAATAGCACACCCATATTAACGGCCCAGCTCTTATCACAGTAATGAAGTTTTGCATTGTAGCGGCCGTTATGAGAACTTGAAGACTGCTGAGCGAAATATAAATTAAGATTTCGATTTGGCTGAACTCAAATAAGCAACATGGATGATTACACGACGTCATTCTGGTAAAATTCTAGGAAAATGTAATGGTTAAAAAAAAATCAGTCAGTTTTAATGCTGTCAAACCCAGCATGACGTGCGAAAGCATTTTGTTTCGAGTTAGCTTGACCATTGCCTAAACGTTGCCTAAACTTGTCCTTCGAATTCGCTTGACTCGTTCCTAGACATTGCTTTGAATTGTCCTCCAAGACAATTTCTTTCAAAATTTTGTACCACGTGATCTTTCCCTAGCCACATCGTATCATAGTCATTTCATCTCAAAGGTCGAGGGTCAAGGGTCATAGGTCAAGGGTCAGAGGTCGAGGCTTCAGAGACCCATACACATTGTCAGGATTGCAAGTGAAGTAGTGCTCTCGCACAAAACAAAGAAGACTAACATGTAAAAGATAAGTTTTTCGCTTTTACAACTCAACGCTCGAGGCGTCCGTTCTTTACTTCGTGTTTCCATCTGCGCTGCTTTTTCAAGGATGCATTGCCATGTAGTTCTACTGTCTGTATTGCTTAGAGCCAGGTCGTCTCGCTCACTGCTACGTGGGCAAGTGGAAGGCTCGGAAATTGCTACACGTATATCAATGTCGACCGTGCGTACGAGAGATGGCTAAGAGACGGAGATAGTTCGACAAGAGCGGCGTACTGAGCAAGCGAAGAGGAAAGCGAGTTACCAGAAAGATCGAAGTGCATATTTGACTATGACATACAAAAGAAATAGCCAAAGCACACTGAAGAAAGCTTTTGCATCAACATCATGGCGTTTAATTGGTTTTTGATTTCAACCATATGGACCAGTTTCGCTCATACCCCAAGAAACGATGGTTTCTATTTTGCTCAATATGCCGCGCATCTGAAAGCAGCCTGCGGCGACCTAGATTTCAACCCTAATCCCATTTGTGTATGCATAACGAAAAACTGCTTAGCGTAAAGCGGAAAAGCGAACAAACATAACTTGGAGTGAAAAATGCTTGGGTTCGCGACAATGCCCTGCTGTTTAGAAGAAAATTGTTTCTATGGTGCTCAAGAAGCCGCCCGGCGAAACGACTCTTATCAATGCTGAAATGCGTCATTTTGCTTGCCGTGCCTGGCAGTCACAGGAAGCTATATTAGCTTTCGCAGACACTTCGCTTTTAGAACGTTAGCTCTAATACTCGCGTTACTCAAGGTCGCGTTAGTATAAAACACAAGGTCATTCACCTAAAATGGCGACCGAAATGACAACCACGCATAGCAACAGTGGATGCATACCACCTGACAAAAACAGGTGGCGCACCACCACAACCATCAGATGGCAACCAAGTGGCACCATACCACACAAACGGTCGCATAGCAGCAGCGCGGCACCCCGCATATACTAGTATACCTTCATCATCATCATCATCAGCCTGACTACGCCCACTGCTGGGCAAAGGCCTCTCCCATGTGGGAGAAGTATCCCTTGGTTCCCCTATACACTCTCTCGTGTGTGAGGAGTTCGTGGACCAGTAGGTGGTACCATTGGTACACAGATTGTAGACCACCTAATTGGCGTAGAATGTTCGGAGTGGTATCAAAGGATCCATCGTACTACGGAGCATAAGATTATTAGTCGAATCAAAGAGTAGCTTATCATAGGGATTCGCACTGACGACCTTTGTTTCCGGAAACCATGACTTCTCGAAACTTAAAACGTCCATTACGACCAAACTAATTGACACAGGACTTTCGAAGTGGTGTCAAACGATTTTTCTTCTCGCGCTGTATACGTTTGGCATAAAAAAAGTAGATAATCGAATATAAGGGAAAATTTGTACCGGATATAGCGAAGATCGCTAATGACGTAATATTCTTTCGATATTGCTAACGCTCGATACTCGTACGCTGCCTCAGCGTTTTGCTGTTTTCTTTTTCAATCTTGCCGCACGGCCACCGCTTATGCTCACGGGTGCTATTCGCAGGACATGAATGAGCCGTCCACCTTTTACAATGGCCACAAGGGTGGATGCCCACACACCGAGAGAGTCGAGCATCCACCATACGTACCGGGCAAAGATCCGCTGTCCATTCACACTTTGTGCATGAGCGACCAGCACTACATCTCGTCGCACTACAACGTGCACAGCCTCTACTCGCAGCTGGAAGCCAAGGCCACCTACGAGTGAGTTTCCCGCTGAGCATGGCAGCTTCTGTGTGTGGTGTGCTGGCCTGTTTCAGCCGACGAAGTGGACGGAGCTGACCCGGGACACATGCTCTCTTGCGCTGGGCAGTCTAATGCGAAGCGAACTGCGAAGCCATTTCGGCGCATTTCGCGTTTCGATTTCCGTATCGCATTGCGGTGAAACCGGGCGGCTGAAACTTGCTTGTTTCAATGTTCACTTCATTTAGCTTCGATATTAATGCGCTTATTAATGCGAAAGCATTTCTAGGCTATGTCTGCGGGGTCGTGTCACCAAAAAGTGTCCGCAAAACTTGTCCGCAGCAGTTGTGACGTCCTCAGAAGAGGCAGCATTAAACGAGTGGTTGTAATCGAAAGAGGATGATGTGAAGATGCTGCGGAAAAAAGAAATTGTGTCCATAGAATGATTGATTAAATAATTAGAGCCAAAAATGTCGAAAAAAGCGTCGAAATAGTGCGGGCATTGATAAAGTGAGTGGACGGGAAAAAAGCCGTGGATGGCAAAATAGTGGAAAAATAGGCAAAAGAGTCAAAATAAAGTTTGAAATGAATTGATATGTATTTGATGCGTGATTATTATTCGAACAAAAAGTTTCTTACATATAGATTAATTAGTTAATTATTTATCAGCAAAAGCCATTCGACGGTTGAATGGGTTGGTTGGTTGGTTTTATGGGGTTTAACGTCCCAAAGCGACTAAGGCTATGAGAGACGCCGTAGTGGAGGCTGGACGGGGATATGTTAAGCTGACGGGAAAGCAACCACGGTGCCAAATTTGAAAAACTAATATTGTTGATTGAGATAAAAGAAGGCATAATAAGAGTAAAAAAATCTATATTTACTTAAAGCATAAGATAATATATTAATTCAGTAGTTGTATTAATTAACAGACAAAAAGAAAATGACAAAGATACGCAAAGAGAGGCGACTAGTGCCGAGGAAGGGTCACTGCTTTCGCACTGTTCCAATGCAGGTCGCCGCAGTGATCTATAATTTTGTGTTATTTATTGCGTCAACACGAAGTGATATCTTCACATCACCACAAAAATGAGCAGCGATAGAATTTTTTTAATACGTTTTAGTTAAAACAATCGTAGTAGCCTTGACATAGCTTCAAGTTAACCTGACGAAGTGAGACGAACAATTTGAAGCCACCACCGAATACGAAGCTCTGAAAGAAAAATCAAATGTTATGCGTGAGACCACAACGTAATAGCTCCGTCAGCCTGCAAGAATACCACTGTCTCATTGCACTCCAATATGCCGTGCTACCATGCTAGCATTAAAGTAGAGAAGTAGACGGCTTCTTTAGGACGCGTCTCTAGGCTCAACAGACGCCTTGTGCGGAGCTTAGCGAGATGCGCTACATGGAAAGCATCATTCCGTTGACAATGAAAGCTACTTAAACACCGCCAAAAAAAAAAAGCTGTCGTTCTTCAGGGGTCAACTTTCTTTTAATCATTTAAGATGTCGGTGGATGGCTGGGAAGCAATGTTTCTACTAACAAAGCTGAAACACAGCTCTCATCCCATCCGGCCATTTTACTGCCTGCGTCGTTTTCTGCGTGTCGTTTTGTGAACCATCCTTTATGTGTGCGTAATGAGGCAGCTTATGACGGTGGCGCGAAACTATGGCGGTGCCGCGTCCGCTAGAGCGCTCTTTCGTGCCTTGCTTTTCCAGGGCCTTGGCCGAGATCCGCCAGAAGCGCCCGTTCATCATTTCCCGGTCCACCTCCGCGGGCCAGGGTGTCTGGTCGGGCCACTGGTCCGGTGACATCCTGTCCAGCTGGGAGGACCTTAGGCTCAGCATTCCTAGTACGTATATATTACGTGCACCCCCTTTTTTTTGTAATAAACTCTGACACATCTACAACCAAATAAAATTGGCTGTGGTTTAGCTCTGGTTAAACCTGGAGTGACGCGCCGATCCACCTACTTTTACAACTACGACACCTCTCCCCCTCTCCACTCCCTTTCCCCCTCCCCACTCGACACGGCGCATGCGCATAGCTATTGCAGCTTGGTTTCACCGGCGCGCCGCGCCGCCCGTAGCAGCAGCTGCTCCGCACCACGTGACCAACCGGCTCAAGGCCACGCCGCCGCCACGGAGCTCAAGGGGTGCCACGCTGAAGGCTCGAAGAGTTGGCGTAGTGTAGCTCTCGCTACAAAACTTTATTTTTAAACCCAACGTTTCGGAGCCAGCGCGGCTCCTTCTTCAGGGGTGACTCCTCATCCCCTGAAGGAGCAGAGCCAGCTCTGAAACGTTGGGGTTCAAATTAAAAGTTTTTGGTTGGAGATGTGTTAGAGTTTGTTATAAGTCTTCAAACCCAACGAGACAGGCGAGTCTGTCAAAATGTTTAGTTTTCAGCATTTTTTTCTCAGCAGTAGTCCTTATATAAGCGTAGCTCCGCTGCCACTGATGAAAGAGATAGCATATCACGAAGAGAGCAAGTTATGTAGCACATGTGATGCTGTCCAGCTCTATACTGTGCTACAGGCGAAAACCTGTGCATAAGGCGCTGTCCTACTGAGCTTCGGGGTGAAGTTTTCACTTCATATTTGATGCCGGATTCCAAAGTTGGCGGGCTGAAAGGTAAAGCTTCCTGGTCAGGGGCTAAATGTCAGAACGTTAAGAAGCAGTGATGGGGTCGCACCTACCGCCTTCGCAGCCATCAATGTACTGTTATTTGTTGCCTATATAATGGAAGCAGCTCAGTGAATCAGTCGTTCATCGGAATATTTGCATAAAAACACTTCCTGACCTCGATACTTTCCCAGCCGCACTCTCTCCACATTTGCGCTCAGTGACTTAGCCACTAGATAGGCGGAAAGTTATCGCTAGAATAAAGGAAGGATGAACATCACAGAGTTAAAAAGAAGGAAAAGAAAAAGAATAAAAACGCAATACTTGCGAGGCAGGTCCTAAAAGCAGCTGACATCTTCTCTCGTCTTTGCGCAGACATCCTCAGCTTTGGGATGTACGGCATTCCCCTCGCCGGTGCTGACATTTGTGGCTTCAGGGACAACACTACAGCAGAGTTGTGTGCCCGATGGCAAGTCGTGGGTGCGTTCTATCCCTTTTCAAGGAACCACAACAACCTACACAGCAAGGTACGCATGTGGTCCTGTTAAGTCCTCGCAGAATTTCGGCACTCAATGTTCATAACACTCTACTTTCCCTTACGGTGTGTTTTTCGCAGCCGAAATTTAAAAAAAACCACCAGCTTTCCTCATTCATAACAACCTTAGACATCTCGCTACAGCTATCGAGAGGGACAGGGTTTTATTCTGTCTAGGCGGGTATTATGATCGAGAGGAGATTAGAAATATATTGCTTGTTATTGCGGTACCAGCTATAGTTGTGTGCAATGTACGAAAAGCATTGTTTTTAATGGGTTTGCTAACATTACCGACTCTCTTCTTGTGAGAAGATAGCCGCAGGCGCATTTAAGCGGAGGGGAGAAAGGTTGAGTCGGCACATCACCTTTACGAGACATCTTATGTTGAAGAATCATATTAAACTACATCGTTCCATTCTATTTGTGTGCTTATAGCTTACTGCCCTGACGATATAATGTGACCAGTAGCACGCATATGTCCCACTCTTATCGCGCAAAAACGACTACCGCAGGACCAAGACCCGTTCAGTATGGGAGCTGAGGTCGTGGACGCTGCCAAGTCTGCTCTGATGGTCCGCTACGCTCTGCTGCCGTACCTCTACACGCTTTTCTACAAGAGCCACGTCTACGGCGAAACAGTGGCCAGGGCACTCTACTTCGAGTGGGCGCTCGTTTTTTTTTTTTTTTGCGTTTTCACTCTTGATAAGTGCAGATTTTGGCGTTACATCTCTCAGTTCACATGTGTGCTTTTATAGGTCCACGCTGATTGGATGGCACGACGACGTATACTTTTTCGCACTTTTGCGTTTAATGAAAGGCTAAAATAATAATTTTAGTCTCTTGTGGACTGCAGCCTGGGTCGTGGAAACGGCACCTTTGAACAGTGTTCTTTTCAATACCAATTTTCTTCAGTTAGACGCCTTACCTGTTACTGTAATTCTTGTCGAACAGAGAGGCTTTCGTTTAGTTCTCCATTTAAAATTTCGGTATTCCTTCCGAATAAGTTTCAGTTTCAGTTTCCATCTCTCGCTTTTTGTTCTTGTTTTTACTCTTTGTTCTTGAGCCTGCAAGGATCTCATGTGCTAAGGGCTGACCTTGACTAATGTTTACAATGCATGTTTTAAGAACAGACGCGAGAAGCGTCTTTGCAAAACAAGGCAGTACTTCGCTGTTCTTACAGTCATCATAGCGAAATTTAAGATGCGACTTTGAATCACTTTAGCTCCCCAATGGCTGTATGTTTTATACATTCGCGGAGAGAAATAAGTAGGGCACATTACCACGTCCCAACCCTGGCGATGCGCGTCGGCTGCAGAAATTACTTCTTGAATAAACAGCGCGAACGAAGACGAGCACAAAAGACAAGAAAACGGACGACACGGCGCTGTGTCGTCCGTTTTCTTGTCTTTTGTGCTCGTCTTCGTTCGCGCTGTTTATTCAAGATGCTTAACCAACTAGCCCGCCAAAACGTGTTAAGAAATTACTTGGCGAGTTGCAAGAAAAGCGTAACGAACGAGGTTTTTATTTTTGACATTGGTGGAAACGTTCAGATATCCAGAGGACCCCAAGACATACGACATTGACGAGCAGTTCATGTGGGGATCGGCGCTGCTGTTTTCGCCAGCTCTGTACGAGGTAAGTCCAAGCCGCATTACTTTTTAGAGCCTTAACAAAAAACACTAACCCTGAGAGAGGCATAAGAAAAAAATGGCTGAGGCTTAACTTGGTTAAGCCTGGAGAATGCGAAGCATCATCGTGTCGCGTAATTTGGAGGCGCACAACCACAGCGATGGCGCGAGGTGGGCCCCCGTTTCTCCACTGTCGTGACGTCATCGTGTCACGTGGTGTGACGTCATGTATCACGTGATTTGGAGGCGCACAACCACAGCGACGGCGCGAGGTGGGCCCCCGTTTATCTACTGTCGTGACGTCATCGTGTCACGTGGTGTGACGTATGTATCACGTGATTTGGAGGCGCATAACCACTGTGAAGGGCTGAAGTGGTAGCTAAAGTAGTATGCTTCGCATAAAAAAATTAGATATTTTATGCGATGCATATGCCGCTCTACAGCGTTGGCGGCGAGACTTCCTTTGAGGACGTTGCCTTCGGATGGGGTCCGTCGTCCATGCTAGGTTGAGGAATAAGCACTGTCAGCCGCTCTCATTTAGGCTAATCGGTCCGATCAAGTGCTTAGGGCAGCGTCCGTCCACATTTAGAGGTGATTTCAACCTCTTCCCGCCATCGAGTGGGGCCACATAATGCTGCCGTTGCAGAGCGACTTTCTCTTCTCCGACGTTAAACTCTTAGCGTACCAGATTTCGAAGAGGCTCGCCGGATCGTGAATCGTCGATCACCAACCGCGTATGGAGCTAATCTCAGCGAGCAAACTTTGGTTCATGTGTTCAGACCCACATGTGTGCGTTCATGTGTGAGTGGTCAGACCTAACATTGTCAATATCCGCTGCAATCACCGAGTGTTCGCTCCAAATCCCTCGACGGTTATATTTTTCGACTAATCTGCATCCCTCCATTACGATGAGCCACATTTTCCGCACGCGGTGTTCTCTTGGTACGGAAAAAGTAATAATCAATAAGTTTCTCTTTTTTTTTTTTTATCTTGCGGCATCGAAAAGTTTCCTTCAAGTTCTCGGTATACATACGCCCCGCAGAGCTCTTATATAACTCCGAATATATTCACCCATTCTGAGAAATGTTTACTGTCAGCACTCTGTTCGAGGCATCTGAGATGTAAATATATAGACAAATTAATCAGCACCAGCGCATTACGTGGCAAACTGGGTATGAAACCGAAGGAGCTTGACAAACGTGCTTGCCTTCGTACGCAGGAACAGAGAGAGGTGAATGCGTACCTCCCCAAAGGCAGGTGGTATAACTTCTACAGCGGACATCTGTACTGGCAAGAGACAGGTTACTATCGAACCTTCCCTGCGCCTCTGAATCAGGCAAGCATCCTTGTGCGGGGCGGACACATCGTGCCCATGCAGGAGCCGGCAGCGACCACCACGGAGAGGTCAGTGCAAAGAGGACCAGCCGCTTATGCCAGAACGTACTTAGCTGAGGTGGTTGGTAAAGAGGGCTGGCTCTGACAGTAATTGGGGTCGCCAGGAAAAAAAATGGTAACAAATTCACCAAGGACAACTAACGAGTATTGTGACGCAAAAGAGGCAATGTTATCTTGTTTCTATAGCGTTTTTTTGTGGTACTTGTGTTGGTTCTCAACTTAAGCTAAGGACAGCGCAGCAACCTATGAGAGAGAGAGAGAGACTCTTTAATGAAGAGCAGAGAATTTAGCCGGCGTTGAAAAATCGCTGGCATGCTACTCTGCGTAGGGAGGGGAATTTGGGAGATAAAGACAGAAGGAGAGCAGTGTGGAAGAGGTAAAAAAAAAAACGAAGATAAAATGCGGCCATGAAATGGGTCCTAAGGTTGCAATGGCGAGTATTGATGTAACCTCTGGAATGATGGAGTGCGTAGTCCGTCAAATGGGCTGACGAAGTTCACTGCATGAAGAATGCATGAAGGTAACGTGCAAGTGAATTTAAAGCTTATCGAGATGTCAAATGTCTTTTAAATATGTGAATAGAAAGTTCATTGCAAGTCTCTGTTGCCTAATGCAGGCTAAGGGACCTAAAACTTTGTCCATTGTTAGGGGCACTGGGCAGAGCTTCTGCATGCAATGTTCATAGTACGCACGCTCGTTAGCATACGCAGGGCACTCAAGCAAGATATGCTCCACAGTTTCTATCGAGGCACAGTTGTCACAGTGCGGACTGTTCATTTGTCTAAAACGGTATCGTAAGCCGTTTGTATATGCAGCATTCAGACGAAGTAGATAATAAAGTGTTTCCAGATGTCGAGGAATTCTGGGTGAGAGTCTTGATCTGAGATGTGGGTCGATTGAGTGAAGAAATTGGTACTGATGTGTCGGCAAACTCCAAAGCCGATACGTTTCTTCGGAAGCAAAAGTTTTAGCCATTTAAAAGAAAAATGGTAGGTTTAACGTTAGGAGATAGGAAGAGGGTAGAGGGGATCAGGGATCAAACACGGGTTAATTACATCCTGGTCGAATTAAAGAGGAAGAAATGGGCTTAGGCAGGGCATGAAATTCGAAGGCAAGATAACCGATAGTCGTTAAGGGTGACAAACTGGATTCCAAGGGAAGGCAAACGTAGCAGGGGCGGCAGAAAGTTAGGAGGGCGGATGTGATGAAGAATTTTGCTGGGATAGGGTGACCGCAGCTGGCACAGGGCAGGGTTAATTCGAGATATATGAGAGAGGTTCTTGCCCTGCAGTGGGCGTAGTCTGGCTGATTAAGATGATGTTAATAATCTATACAACAGTACTTTACTCCCTTAGCACTATAGGCCGCATATTTTATTGCTCAGTAGTGCTGCCTTTTGCTTGTTGTCCGTCAAGTAAATATTACTCGAAGGGGAAACAAGTAAGGGCTTAAAATTGCATAAAAGATTGTTTGCATTGCAGCCGCAAGAAGAACATATCGCTCCTTGCGGCACCAAATCACCGACAAATGGCCGAAGGAATCTTGTATTGGGACGACGGAGAATCACTGGGTAATTTTTTCTTTTAAATTGCACGTACAGTAGAGAAACTCGCTTATATTTCTTGCAGAAAATATTCGTTTCTCCCTAAACGCATCGTTATTTTGTGAAAAGCACGATGTGTTTTGTTCTGCAGATACCGTGCCGAACGAAATGTACAGTCTGTACGAGTTTACCCTGGTGAAGGTGAGCCACGGATGCTATTTTTCATGCAATGATTAACGATTGTTTTCATGCAAAACTACAGCTGGACACGCCTTTGTGTGAAACACAGTTTTAATTCTGCCACTTCGGGTGCTTTAGCTTGCTCCGAATTCTCATTTACTTTAAGAAAAAAATGAGTGTAACTTTTTTTTTAAGCCAGAACATTGGCCCTCTTTCTCATGGCCTTTTGTCGCTGATGTACTTGACTCATAGTGTACTAGTGTAATGTACTTGTCCTACACTCTAAATAAAAAGTAGTAAAAAGATAGAAAGGGAGTGTACTACAGGACAGCTTACTATGGCCTTTTGTCGCTGATGTACTTGACTCATAGTGTACTAGTGCAATGTACTTGTCCTACACTCTAAATAAAAAGTAGTAAAAAGATAGAAAGGGAGTGTACTACAGGACAGCTTACTATGGCCTTTTGTCGCTGATGTACTTGACTCATAGTGTACTAGTGTAATGTAATTGTCCTACACTCTAAATAAAAAGTAGTAAAAAGATAGAAAGGGAGTGTACTACAGGACAGCTTACTATGGCCTTTTGTCGCTGATGTACTTGACTCATAGTGTACTAGTGTAATGTACTTGTCCTACACTCTAAATAAAAAGTAGTAAAAAGATAGAAAGAGTGTACTACAGGACAGCTTACAATGGCCTTTTGTCGCTGATGTACTTGACTCATAGTGTACTAGTGTAATGTACTTGTCCTACACTCTAAATAGAAAGTAGTAAAAAGATAGAAAGGGAGTGTACTACAGGACAGCTTACTCCCCTTTTAATCCCATATAGGTTATTGGTGTTTAGAGTGTAGTGTACCTAAATCGGCACTGGGGTACAATAATCCCTATGAAGACACGTATATGCAAGGGTTCGAGCCCGACACGGCTCCGTTGTTTCAAGCCTGTGCCAGCACGGATCCAAGAAATCAAAACTTGGCTCGCGTAGGCCTAACGAAGGACCACAGTTCCGGTCCTGTCCTCCCTGCTGACCATTGTTAGCCTGAGTTTTATGGTAGCTTGGAACCCCGTGCATTGCTTTACTATCGCTTTATTTTTAGAAAGGCAAGCCGAGGGCTTCTATAAGTTCAGGTCTGCGTTGCTCCTTTTTTGATGGCCAAGAAGGCCAAACCAAAAAAAAAAAAAGATGTTTCTTGAACTCCAGAGCCGTCTTAGATGCTCGCGAAGACGACAAATTTTTAAAAAAGTGCACTGGCCAGTGAAAGAGAGCTAGTAATGGGCTCGTTGCCTGTTGAGTTCGAATATTTGGAATTCATGCTGCAGTAATAACTCTGCCTTTCAGGACCTGTTGGTGATTCGCCATGTTAAGAGAGGCTGTCCCGATAAACTGACGCTGGGAGATGCCATCATTTTTGGCGTGCCGGAGCGACCCTCCATGGTCACCATCGCTGGAGGGCGTTCGCTCAATTTCACCTACATTAGCCGACATGAAGTAAGTCAACTGTCAGACCTGGTGGACTGAGGGGAACAGTGAAGGCTATGTCATGAGTCGTTTATTCGGGTACTTTATTGAAAAAGTGGGGCCTGATAGTTAACGCATTTAAATCATGTTCAGCTGGTTGAAACACGCATTATATGCTTCAGCTTATGCAGTGTAGTTTTAATGCGACTTTTAGCAAAAATTGAAGCTGCAGCTTGCATATCTCTTGCTACTTGCGACCCTAGAGGGTAAGCTGTTGGGGGGGGTCAATAAATAGGATGGCAGGAGATTAATAACAAGCAAGAAGGCGAACTTGTACCTGTCGCAAACTTGCGACAGTATAAACCGGACTGTAAGCTGCTTGCACATAACTGAAACAAAAAGCACGACCATGTGTGCTTGTTAAAGCAGCATGATGACACCCTTGGTTTTTGTACGCTTCGTAAACTGCTGCGAAATGTCATCACTTTTTTATTTCCACTTCCGTCTAAATGTATGTATTCTCTCGCGTAATGATGACGTCAGTGAAAAGGCATACAAAAGAAACCCTTCTTTGTGGGGGGAGGGGGGGGGGGGAGGGGGGCTGATTCACGCGCACAAATAACAGAATAACTCAGAGGCGGCTATAGCAGGAAACTGGCCACGAAAAGGCGCCAAAGCAACTGCAACTATCTGTAACAAAGTGGGAGCAGTTGCGCATAGCTGCGTTCATTCGAGATAAGCCTAGTTGCATCTCGGGTACTCAGGAAATGATAAAGCTGAGTTCCGGCAGCTTGAGACAACTACGGGACAATGATTCATGGAAATACTATTACTCGAAGCGCAAGCACAGAGTCAGATTTAAGCATTTGAAACTTTCTTGTGACGTTGAAGTCGTCCCCAATTTTGTGAATTCAAATGGCGCAAAGTAAGGTGTGTTGGCAAATGTTTTGTATAATCCCCCCTAGGTGGAGTACTTTTTCAATAAGGGAGTAATTACTCATTGGCGTCCAGCTGTATAAATGTATAGCCTTCCTTTATTTATTTATTTAAAATACCCTCAATCGCCGAAGCATTTCAGAGGGGAGTAGGATTGAAATGGTATTATATGTAAAGAAAATGAATACGAGGCGACGTCTGCTACAGCAGTGAACATTTGTGAGGCATCTTGGTCGAAGAGTAGCAAGCTGTATAGAGAAGACTTCAGAAAAAAGAGTATGAACAGCCAAACTGCAACGACATTAGAGTAAACAATAACAAACCATTAAAAAGCACTACATAATATCAACAACAAAAAAAAACAGCTGCGTTTGAGTGGATGCCAATTAGTGATTACTCCCATATTACAAGTAAGGTGTACGTGTTGCCCGATTTATGCTATTATTTATGTTTTCATTTCTTCTCTTCAGGTGCTGGCTATCTCCAAAATTGGTGAATCCATGAACGGAGAATTCAGCATTGCCTGGACGTAATGCCCCTTCCCGCCACAAAAAAAAAAAAAAAAGCCAGCATTTACGCCATTTCGCTACCTGCCAATGTTTCTCGTGAAGATTGGGCAAATGCCTTAATTTTAAGGGTCTAGAGTCCTTTCTTTTTTAGTCACTTAGTTTCCACTGGCATCGACTGCACAATAAAATAGTGTACCCATGTTTTACTGACTCACCGCCCAGTCTTCTCATCAGACGGTGGAAATCATGAGCCCGAACATAGTTTCCACCCATGTCCAACAATCCCGGACAAAATATTTGAAAATTGGAAAATTGTAGGATATATTCTTATGGTAATATTGAAGGTAACAGTCAGTTCTTCTTATATCCAGCAAAATCTTTCTTTTAAGGTGTTTCCATCAATCGTATCGAACAGTTAAGACTGCCATAGAAAACCCGTGGGGAACGCTTTTGACGAGAGCAAAAACGTTAATAGAACAAAAAATACAAGAATGCCATCGGGTGATCGGACAACAGAGATGAAGTTTTATTAAAGAAAAGAAAGTGAACATATCCTTTGTAGTATGGCCTCCAAATACAGCAGCCCGCTGTAGATAGCCTTAGACGGGAAACCAGGGTCACCTGGCTCTCAAGGTCCGCGGCCACAGGGCCTCCTTCCAAGAGGATGGAGTTGGGGAAGGAATGGGGGAGGGGGGATTTCCTGGCTTCTGGGCACGCTCATACGAAGTGCTGTAGATCGGCACCGCGCGGCTGGCGACGATTTCTATATTTCTCAGAAAGGCGGTAATATGCGGGCAAGAGCAAATCACGACCACACCGGAGCCAATTGCACGAGCTATTAAATGAATGATTACCCAGTCAGTGCATTAGGCTTTTACGTCAAGCAATTGGTCATAATAGATGCACAAAAGACTGGTAAAGGTCTTCCTTTGTCTGCTTGGGTTCACAGGATTTGAGCCTTTGTCGTGCGATTATGGACAAAGAAATTTGAGAAGGGAACTAGCAGGAAACAAAAGGGGGAGGGGAACAATGCAACATTTTCACTGTATAGAAAAACTTTACATGCCCAAGCATGTAGAGCATGATAAAATAAGAGCCAGTGTAAAAAGCAAAAGGAATGCCGGTGTTCAGTGTCACACGTATTATTTATATGGAAAAGCATTTTCATAGTCCTACCCATCACTTTTCTATAGCGTATACTATATAGAGCACTGGCGTGAGGAGGACCGCAACAGACGTCTCACCAAAGGAGAAAAGAGGTTTATTCTACTGAGCACGGGAATTCCGGAGCCGGAGCTCCAAGTCACGCGGCTCCTTGGCCTTTTTCAGCATCTCCTTCCTCTGGTGGCGAAGTCGGTGGCGCAAAGGCGCCGCTACTGTTATGCGCTCAGTTTTTACAAGTGCCACAATAACTAGCCACAAGGCTGCCAACCGCTGTTATTCGCGGGAAGCTTTCACAGTTGGCGCCCTGCTTTCCTTTTCTCAAAAACCACTAATCCTTAGAACGGGTCATAAACAGGAATATTGCTTGTGATGAAATGAAATGCGCAATAACTTTAATTTCTCGGTGGGCACCTCACCCATGCCGTGAGGGAAGGAAGGAAGGAAGGAAGGAAGGAAGGAAGGAAGGAAGGAAGGAAGGAAGGAAGGAAGGAAGGAAGGAAAGAGAGAAAGAAAGAAAGAGAGAAAGAAAGAAAGAAAGAAAAAGAGAGAGAGAGAAAGAAAGAAAGGAAGGAAGGAAGGAAGGAAGGAAGGAAGGAAGGAAGGAAGGAAGGAAGGAAGGAAGGAAGGAAGGAAGGAAGGAAGGAAGGAAGGAAGGAAGGAAGGAAGGAAGGAAGGAAGGAAGGAAGGAAGGAAGGAAGGAAGGAAGAGAGAAAGAAAGAAAGAGAGAAAGAAAGAAAGAAAGAAAAAGAGAGAGAGAGAAAGAAAGAAAGGAAGGAAGGAAGGAAGGAAGGAAGGAAGGAAGGAAGGAAGGAAGGAAGGAAGGAAGGAAGGAAGGAAGGAAGGAAGGAAGGAAGGAAGGAAGGAAGGAAGGAAGGAGAAGTAGTAGAGGGATGGATGGATGGATGGATAGGAGCGCCCCCTTTGAAACGGGGTGGTGGCAATTGCCACCATGCTTAGCTTTTCTTTCTTTATTATTATTATTTTTTTACTGTGTTGGCAATTCTCATTAAGAATCGCCATCATCTTTACCTACAGTTTCCTACAATTCTAACCTTATGCCACATCTCTGCTTTTCAGCCACCAATCCTCCAATCGCTTTTTGCTAACTTCCACTGCAGATTTATTTACATGACCATTGTTATCTTTAAACCCTAGGGCCTCAGGAAGAGTGACTGCGCCTGCATCGACATCCGGATGGATACCATCACATTTGATTATGACGTGTTCAATTGTTTCCACAGATCTACCACACACGGCACATGTGTCATCTTCTTCGTTAAATTTCTTTTTGTAGCTGCGCGTTCTAAGACACCCTGACCTAGCTTCAAAAAGTAGGGCACTGCCTCTTGAGTTATCATAGAAAAATTCTTTCCTGATCTGCCTTTTCCAGTATCGATATAGTTCTACACTATGCTTCTTTTCCATTGAATTCATCCAATTTTTAACTTCCGCGTTTTTAACCTATCGTTTAATGCTCTTTCTTTCTCCGTCCTCATGACCTGCATACTTACTGGTTAGTTTTCTAGTTCTTTTCCGCCACTGTGAGTCAACGCTCTTTCTGTATAAATATTTAAATACCTTAGCTGCCCACTTGTTATCGTCCAATTTCCTCAAGCGTTCTTCATATAGTATTTTACTCTTAGCTTCCCGTGCTTCGAACGATGCCCAGCCCATATCCCCTTGTACTGCCTCGTTTGTGGTTTTGCCGTGGGCACCTAGTGCTAATCTTCCAACAGCTCTCTGATTTACATCTAATCTCGACTGAACTTCTGCCCTTAAGCACAGAACCGCATTGCCGAAAGTAAGCCCCGGCACCATTATTCCTTTCCAAATACCTCTTAGTACTTGATATTTGTTGTACCCCCATAATGCCCTATATGTTTAATTATCCCGGCGTCTCTTCGTCCTTTTGCCCTAAGAGCATGTTCGTGCTTTTCCGTGTATATCTGCCCTTCGTTTAGCCATATCCCGAGGTATTTGTATTCGGCCACTTTGGGTATTTCGTGGCCTTGTATTGTAAGCACCTGGTCAGTTGTATCGTTAAAGGTCATCAGACCTGATTTAGTTGCACTAAAACTGAATCCTAGAGCGTCTCCTTCGTCTCCACAGAAATTAACCAAAGTTTGTAAATCTTCCTGGCTATCTGCTAACAGTACTATATCGTCCGCATACATTAAACCCGGAAGTCGCTGCTCAACTACATTTCCGCCTAATCTGTACGACAGATTGTAACCTAGATTACTTTCTTCTAGCCGTCTTTCCATATTTATCACGTAAAGCATGAACAGCAGCGGTGATAGAGGACAACCTTGCCTTAATCCTTTGTGCACCCCCACAGTTGTGGTACTTTTTTTCCCTTCCCATGTAATTTCAACTTCATTATCTCGGTAGATTTCCTGTAGAAAATCAATTACCTCATGACCGATGCCTAAATCTTTCAATATGCTTCACAGGAGTTCCCTGTTCACGTTATCGTATGCACCGCTTATGTCCAGAAAGGCTAAAAACAGAGGTCTGTTTTCCGTCTTAGCTATTTCTATGCATTGGGTAAGCACGAACAGGCTATCTTCTAAACGCCTACCCCTTCTGAACCCATTCTGGAGTTCTCCGAGTATCCGATTACCTTCTACCCATGCCTGTATTTTTAATTTGACCGTCTGCATTGCCAGCCTGTACATAACAGACGTTATCGTAATCGGACGGTAGGATTTGATGTTCATCTTATCTCCTTTCGCTGATAAAAGCATTGCAATAAAGTTGGGCTCCGGAATAAAGTTTTCCACCTGGTGATCTTTAACATGCACTGACATCGCACAGCACATGGGCACCCTTTACGTTTTGGTTAAACCAAAATGTAGCCGTCGAGGTCGGCTTCGAACCCGGGTGCTCTGGCTCACCATGGAAACGCAACTTTTCTCACGGCGCAGTTCAGATTTTCAACAAGAGCGAGACATTTACTGCCCATTTCCTTTCCTCAAGACCGAGTATATACGTTTCACGAGAACATTCGCGGTACTCTGATCCTCTGCGTGTTTGGTGCCATCATAAGGTGGAAACACTAAAAATTATCGGGCTTCACGTCAACATAAAGGGGAAAGAATTCACCTACGCTACAAAAGCTCTGTGACGTGGGTGAACAAGCTGCCCGAATGATTGCCCAAAATACAGCCAAGAGACGCGGTATGAAGAAAGATGACACCCTTCGCCTTCTACAGGCGTTTGTTATCAGCCGTATCGTATATGCGGCACTATACCTTCGCCTCAAGAAACCTGATATAAAGTATCTCGACAGCACAATCAGAAGGTCCTATAAAGCTACCGCTATCAACATCGGCGGAGAGACGGCTCCACTTAGAGGTAACTCTTCGAGGCACACTTCACGGCTCAAGTGGTCCGATCGGCAACTACACACACAGAGAGAAAGGTGATCAGTAATCTAAATGTCGAGTGCCCCCTCAACCTTCTGACTAAACAAGTCAACCCAATAGCTGGAGGGGATGCTTAAAAGCTACTCCCCTTCCAAGAAACATGCACCCGGTGCGCCACCAGGCACGAAGACAAGCAAGGGCAACGGGAATACACAAACACTATTGCATGCAAAAAGGCGTATTCTACGTCAATGCCGCGGGTCCCGAAGGTGTACTAGCCACAAAGACGGTTGTCCACAAAAGGCAGAGGGTCGATGGACTTACAGCAGTCAGCCACGACGCAACAACAGCAGAAGAGGTGGCTATAGCTCTCGCCGCCGCCCATTCCGCCTCACACTCACTGACAAAAAAATAGCATGCCGAAACTTCATTAGGGGTGGGATTGCCCTGCTTGCGTCCTTGTTCCTCCAAACTAGAAACTAGACAAGCCTACGCTGACGTCAAGCAGTTGATGTGGATACCCGGCCATCACGGTATAGAGGGAAACGAATTGGCACACAACTCAGCCCGAGCTTTTCTTCCCTGGGACACGGACAGATGTACAGTCTTTGCCAAAAGTAATCAGGCTGCACTGTTTGCTTCTCAGTCATATATTAAATATATTATTCCAGCCCTCAAGCTCCAAATCTCTGTATGGTAAGGAGAACCCTTGTCCTCACCTTCAAAGAACTTTTTTATATTTAGGGAAACCGTAACGGCTCTGCTATACGAATGAGAAGCAAAACATGCAGCCTGGGTACTTCTGACAAAGACTGTACCTCGGAATCGGACCAGTTCGTTTCACTGACAACATGCAACAAGGTACTACAACACCTCAGATTAGAGCGGCAGACATATCCCCCACCTGCGAAAAAAATTTGAGCAAACACGAGGGGATTTACCTGCGTAGATTAACATTCCACAACCTTCTTGTGCTACACACCACAAACCCGGTTTCAATCGAATCAAAATCCAAATTTTGCTGGGAGAAGGCGTACTTCCACTATATGGTATGAGCCTGCCAAAAAAAAAAAAAAATCAGCCAATTGATCTATAACTCAGCCAACGCGGGAGTTGTGGGAGGCGGTACTGTCTATGTGGGAGGAAGGGCATCAACGTCAGCTTATCGAGTGAGCAAGGGTAGCAGTTTACGCCAATGATGATGATGATGATGATGATGATGATGATGATGATGTCTTCAGGCTTAAGGCACATGCCCACGGTGGGGGATTGGCAAATGGAGTCCCGGACTAAGGGCACCACCCTCCTCTTCCCCACCCTCTACCTGTACTACAATAACTATTTTCGCCATCATGAGGGACGGTAAAACTGCAGACCAACTTAGTTGTCGAAGTCACCTTCAGTGATATCGTTCTGAAAAAAAAATGAACCACAAATTTTTTTTATAGCATAGGTAAACACCAGCTCATGCTACTAAAGCCATTGGAAGTATTTCGCGCCTGAAAAATTTACGAGAAAAGATGGCTGTCATTGTGCTGGCAACTTTAATCAGAGGTATCCGTACTCTTTCTGAGGCTTGCGCTGCTTGGAGCAAGGAGTGCTGTGCGCTCAGCACTTTCCCTTCTCGCCACTTTTGCTTCTACTCCTGCGTGGCTGTCCTGCTATTTCTTAGTGATGGTTAGCCATGCCTGCCTTAGACAAAGCGACTAGCCGACCAATCGACCCATCACGAAGTAACGCATGCACCTCATCGTCTGGAAAAGTAAAGTGGGGTGCTGCTTTCATGTATAAGATGCTTAAGAGTACGCCTTGATATCTTCGCGTGCAGCTGCACACATAGTGTGTTCCAAATGCCAGAAGACTTTTTATGCGCACTGTACTGACCCCTTAAAAGAACTCTTCATAAGAGGGAGACCGATGAGGAGTGGGACGATAAAATTTTGTAAAAGCAGAAATTAATTTTAAACCTTGCATCTTTCATTTTCAAGGGAAGAGATGAGCTTGCGGTTTAAAAGGGGCAGCTGTTATGTTCATCTCTCCGCTCAGCACGGAACTCTTTGACATTTGTAGTGACAGTGTATACGGGAATTTCTGTGGTTCAAAGTAATTCACGAAGCGCTTTCCTTTATCATTAGTTTCGATGCGCTTCGAAGAAACCTTTCACTAGGATGTATTCCTACTAACCTGAGAAGCTTTCAGTGAAGGTTTTCACACTCATCATCATTATTTCCGTAGAGCACTTCACTGCCTCTGCACGTTTGACTACGAGCGAACGCTTCCCGCTATAACTCCATTAATTTGCTGTACGTCCTAATGCTGTAACTAATGATATTTTTTACATCCTTCAGTTTTGTGCCTGACTTTATGATTGCTTATTTTGTCCTATTTTTATTGTTCTCGTTCTTCAAGTTATGATCCTGTCGTGGAAAGGAGACTGCACATGCAAATAAAATTTTTCGTGTGGTAGCATAGGTGCTGCAGAAGAGTTAACGATAGGCTTCTTGGTTTTCTTCTTCTTCTTCTTCACCTCTTTATAATGGCACATACCCACGTGGGGGATTGGCCAAGGTATAGTGGTATACATAAGGAAATTTTCATAGGATTACGACAAAATATCGGAGCCAAACGTGAATTTTTAAAAATGTATTCATGAAAAACGACAGAAGAATATTTGAAGTGAAATAACAAAGAACATTTTGGCGAGAATAATAATAATATAAAAAAACTCCGAGACTTTTAAAGAAGTGAGCAAATCAACCTACCAGTTGCAATTATGTAATCATGGAGATTCCCACAAATTGAACCGAATGCAAATCCTTTGGCGCTCTCTCCGAACGATAACAACACTGGCCGAGATAACGGGAGCCCTAACCTGGAGAGAGGGACCTCCAGGTAAATCTTTCGCTGAAGTGCGACCTTTGGACAGTAGAGTAGGAAATGGTCCACAGATTCAAAGTCCCCGCATGAGTCACATAGGTTTGTCGGAAACCACCCACATCTGCATAGGTATAAATTTAAACTGGGAATCCTGCACCGCAGTCACGTCATTGATACCTCACACTGCCTGGTTTTACACGAACGGACGTTCCATTTATACGCTAAGTGCTGATAATCAGTAGTATTTAGTAGGGGATCGCGTAACCTGACTGATATGTGTTGGAACCGCTGAAACCTGGAGATCGCCAGAAGACTGAAATTCAGGACGGGATGCGTTACTGGCCCGTCAAGAGCTGACCTTGCTAAATAATCAGCCACCTTGTTGGAATGAATGCCTGCATGACCAGGAACCCAGGGACAAAAAATCGCAGGAAGCGGCACAAAAAATCTTTTTGGGAAGTTTCAAGGGAGACTAAAACTGACAAACAATCAGCCAGGATGATAACGTGAGATACATGACACGGAATTTTGTGCAGGGCCATTCCAAGAGCCAAAAATTCCGCAAAGAATTTAGGGATATAATCTGGGATGCGGACAGAATAGCTCCATGCCAAATCCTGCGAAAAGATGCCAACTGCAGCTTTTTGGCAGCTGACGGAGGCATCAGTAGAAAGCACCACATGATGGGGGAATTCCATTACTTGGAATTACTTGGTTTTCAGCCATCATATTCATCTTCGTCTTTTGTGTTCCTTTCTTTTGTCTGGCGTGTGCTTTGCGCTAATTGAGATTTTCAGTGCATGCGCTCCTCTCTGAGTACGAAGACGAGGAAGTGCACGCAGTCTCGAGCTCGCTAGCTGTGGTCTCCACGAGCAGCACGCGATTGCTTCGCCCAGGACGTGGACGTGTTTTCACTGCTCGGAACAGTTTCCTTGCTTCTCCTCGCTATCTGCCCTGTTTGTGGCAAGGCCCTAACCACATTCGCCATGGACCAAGACAAGGAGGGCGCCGTGGTCAAGGTGGTGCATGTCGGCTACAAGCTAGACGAGACAGTGCGGTCACTGCCCGTCGTGCGCATGATCTTCGGCTACGGCCTCGTCGTCGTCTTCATGGCCGTCGCCATCAACGCCGGAGAGGCGGTAAGGCTCCGTTCATTTATGTTAGGTTAGGTTAGGTTCGGTTAGGTTCGGTTAGGTTAGGTTAGGTTAGGTTAGGTTAGGTTAGGTTAGGTTAGATTAGGTTAGGTTAGGTTAGGTTAGGTTAGGTTAGGTTAGGTTAGGTTAGGTTAGGTTAGGTTAGGTTAGGTTAGGTTAGGTTAGGTTAGGTTAGGTTAGGTTAGGTTAGGTTAGGTTAGGTTAGGTTAGGTTGTCGCTGATGGGAAGGAGGCCTGGCCAGACTGTAGCAGTGAAGGCGATTGCCTCGTGTTTAAACTCAATGGGCGCTTCGATCTTTGTTCACTGTGTGAACGGCTTCGTTGAAGCCGTGTAACGGGGCGCTCGTGCCTGGTGCTCCGTGCAGCACGTGCAGTGCCTCTTCGTGGTGGCCAGCATGGTGACGCTGTTCGTGCTGGAGCCGATCCCGTACCAGAGCTCGTGTATGCTGCCTCTCTTCTTATTCCCCGTTGCACGCCTGCTCATCGCCCAGAAACTCTTCGGCGTGTACATGAACGTGAGTCACCTAAGCGCCCTCATTCTGTTCGTTCATTTGCAATGCATTTGACAATTAGTCGTCACATCGCCACTGCGCCAGGTAGGCCAGTTCAGAAACGGCCACGTTCTCGAAAATTGCAGCCATGAGAAAGGAAGACATTATGCCAAGAATCGGTGCTCCTTGCGTTTCTTTGTCGGTGTGAGAGGCTCTACAGCACTTATTTGCCAACTTCTCCGCAGTAATACGAAATTGTTTCGAAGGTGAGAAACGTAGGCCCTAATGGTTTTATTATGGCAGGCGTATTCTATTTGGTCAATGGGTACGCAGTTAAATTAAGCAAGAAAAAATAATACATTTTATCGCTGTTTTTTGAAACAGCAGTATTTGCGGAACACCCACAGGTGGATTTAAAAGGGGGAAATGTGGTTCGAGCCTCCCCCTCCCAGTCAGGCCTCCATGAAGAAAGTTTTACTAGTGGTGAACCACACTATCCTCGCCATTTTTTTCTATGAATAAGTTCCAAGAATCCACTGTGCACTTGGTACCGCTGTCCAATCAACTACCCCCTCCAACCTTTGCCCATAAGCCTGCCGCTAGCAGACACACCATGAGATTCCAGAACAACTTTATGATGGCATTGACATTCAAGTGGTGCTAAACGACAGGACAGCGCTAACACAGAGGCACGACCTTCTCGTAATTTTTGTAGTTTATATTCTGCATAGTTTACTAAGCATTAAAAAGGTGTCGTGTGGGAAAATTTTTATCTGGTGTATGACGTTGTCAGACTAACCACCAGTGCAGCGGTCTCAGCGGGATTGAGGCGGTCACGTTAGACGTGCGGCTACAAGTGGCGTTTACCTGTGCCCGTTGCTGTGTGCGCTTCACACAGCAGCGGTTTTCAAATAGCACGCGGGGTGACGCGAATTCGTTACGCCACAGTGCCGAGTGTAACCGCGGTATTGAAATTCCTAAACTAGGGGTTCTTTAACGTGCACTGACATCGCACAGTACACGGGCCTCTAGAATTTCGCCTTCATCGAAATTCACCCGGCCGCGGCGGTTGAATTTCTTTGGAGGCGAAATTCTAGAGGCCCGTGTACTGTGCGATGTCAGTGCACGTTAAAGAACCCCAGGTGGTCGAAATTTCCGGAGCCCTCCACTACGGCGTCTCTCATAGCCTTAGTCGCTTTGAGACGTTAAACCCCATAACCCAACCATAAACCAACCTAAACTAGGTAGGGCCGGCACTACCGGCCAGCTACAAATTGCTAGTTACGATTATCCAGCTTATTGTAATTAATATTATTCACCTTTTTTTTCTGACGTCCTCGATCTAGGCTTCAGAAGGTATCTTAATACATAAATAAGCCTGCTTTAATAATTACTGCCGGTCTTCGCTGAAACTCTCTTTGTGCTTCCATGGGTCAACCAACGGTGGAAATGCATTTCTGCAGCAGTGACCCTTATCGTTTCTCGTGTGCTGTGCATTTTTTTTTCTTTTATGCAGGACGAGATCCTCCGCTCCATCTCGTCGGGTCTGGTGGGCCTGATTGCGCTGAAGTCCCCGCTGAGCCGACGCCTCTGCCTGTACCTGCTGTGCGTCACGGGCGTGCAGGTGGGACGAGTGCTGGTCATCATCATGCTGCTCGTCTTCGTCGTGTCCATGATAGTGGACGCCACCATGACCACGGGCATCCTGGCCGGATTCGTCGACCCGCTCATCTTCGAGATATACGCGAACAACCTGCGCATCCGATACGCCACACACGTGCACTCTGATCTCAAGGTGAGGACTCCTTCTCCGCGAGAGTTCCCGCTAAAAAATGTGCCGTGTATAGTGCTTAAGGAGGCAGGTATTTTCTGCCTGAAGCTGAAATTGAGACTCCTTCTAAAGACTTATATCAATGAAGGACTCTAACCAATGATATTAGATATTCACGATACGTTTCCCTGTGCTGACCTTGCTTATTAAAATCAAGCTTTTGCAAAAGATTGGACATGAAAATTAATTACTCAATGCTACACTTGTGAAGCAGCTCAGCCAATGCTGAGTACAGCGTTAGATAGCCTTACTGTGGTCAGGAGGTTAGTCCGAATCCTTTACAATCAGTGTAATTAGCTACAGCGTTGGCTCTCATGGTCACGACTACGCAGGCTCCAGACTCCAGCGTGACCGAGGTGGACTTCGTGTTCAAGGACACGACTAAACATCGGAGCCCGTTGGGCAGTGCGGCTCGCATGGACGACACCGCACAAGTGACGCAAGAAGGCTGGGAAGAGCCAGTGTTCGCTCTCGACAGTCGGGGCAACGTTCGGCAGTTGCTCCTGTACGTCGATCGAGAAAAGGTGTGTACAGGTAACGTTTTCGAAATCTTTCGCCGGTTTCATCATGTGGAGCCCGTTTGCGCGAGATTTTTTTTTTTTTGGGGGGGGGGAGGGGGAAAGAGGGGAGGGCGGCGGGGAGGGGCATCGCACTGTGTGAAGAAGTGACAGCGTTGGCTGCGATGTTTCCATTCAACTACCAGGCCTTTAGGGGCTCCCTCTAAAGTCTCCCCTTAGAGATGTTCAAGAAACTAACGGCTATTGACATAGTGGCTATTAGAAAAGTTTTTATAGCTATCTCTCTGTTTTTATTGTTCTGCACGGGGATAGGGAGCTCACCTAGTTCGTAGCGGTGCCGCCAGCCCATTGCCGCAAGACATTGCGGAGAGCCCTGACGTGCGCCGCGAGCAGGAGACCGAGGCTTTGCGCACCTTTGGGGTCGATGTTAGCCAGCTCGGCCTCAAGCTAGAGCTGGAAGAAGTGAGTGAAGTACTCGTCCCAGTGTTCACCGGAATTCGGAAACCGCATCACTCGTTAAATGAGCAACTCGCAGGATTGGAAGTTTTGGGCCCTGACCTCACACGTCATTGACATGCTAAGTCATCAGGGTACACACGTTGACAACAAAAACAAGGAAACGGCAAAGACATACTCATGCCAGTTCTTTGGTTTTACGTGTTGTGGTAAATTACAGTGTGAGATATTCGTCGTCTTCGATGCGCGCTCATAGCATGCGTGTCATGTCTGTGCACTGCCCACCATCAGCAGCATGGTTAGCCCGTTCGCAGCAAAACAGGAAGTCTTACAAATGGCAGATAGGGGTCGGATTCATAAACTGTGCAGGTACAGAGTATCGCCGCAGCCGGGGCAGTTTTAGTGTGAAAGCACTACTTCAGACGTACCTGAACTAACCTGATCTTACCCGAGTTACTCGCTCGCGTTAGTTCGGAGGAACGTCGTGCAAGCTGCAGCCAATGGGAGGAAGCTCGGGTAAGTTCGAAGGAACGTCGTGCCAGTTGTAGCCAATGGGAGGAGGGCGCCGCACCACCTAGATCCCGTAACCGTGTGGTATTAACATAACCTGCCCACTGGATTATGAGTAAACTGACCCCTGTGGCAGGTGGCAGTTAAATTAATGATTACTCGCGAGAGGTTGCTCGGGGAGAGCAACATGGGTCGCAGAATTTCCACCGGTGGCTGTGACAGAAACAGCCACCTTCCATTGCAAACCGCTGCGCCACTGCTTCGGTGGTAGTATGAGTATTCGCCGTGATCCATGAATGTTAAGTACAGAACCACCAATTCTGCATATATGGGCATTAACCCACTACAGCTATCGCGTCATACCCTTCAGGTGGAGCTCAAGTAACCCCTCCAATTAAAGAATGAGTGCTTTTGCATGTCTATTCAGTTTAATTACGTTAAACCCTTACCATTTGTTCTAAACAAGGAAATTTGTTATTTCCAAGTACCGAAGCGCACTCAAGTCCAAGAAGGCAGAGGTCCAGGAAAGCGTTTTTGATGCTGGTCATGCGATCAAGTGGCAAACCGACGTCGTTGAGTTTTTCCGGTTGGTCCTGTTATATTTTAATCTTATCTGTAGCTTACTGCACTGTGTTGAAGGCTGGAAGAAAAATAAGTGAAAAGACAGGAATTAAAAATAATTTTGTGGTGTGTAGATCTTGTTCTTGCATCATGTTTCTCGCCTCCAGGACCTGTATTTCTCTCAAAATATGAAACGGCAACATTGCCGTGAAATAGCACGCATAACGTTAAATTACTGCTTAAGCCCGAGTAAGGAAAACCCATTTTCCGAGGAAATATTCGTTCCTTTTCTTGCTAACTTGCAAGAGCATACTTCGGTTTTGTGCGCTCACAGAACAAATTTGCTTTGAACGCGATAAATCTGTTAACTCTGCGGGATATTTTCAAACCCTTTAAATTTGTAAATTTTGACCATGGAAGCGGTGACTGAACGGCCGTGCATCAACGATTTAAGCTTGACATGCTGCTAAATGCACTGTATTACCTTATCGAAAGGTATCTCGAACATTACATTCGATGTACTTAGTAACACGTGTTCATATGTCAGTACTTTTTGTTACCGTAGTTAGTGTCCGGATGATTCTTTAAAACGCACTGCCTCCATTTCCAGTAACATGATGTTTAAAAATATTCGCGATTTTGAAATAATTTATAAAAGCTACATTACTGTGCTAAGTTCAGTTTTGTTTACTCGGATAACTGTGAAAATAGGTGTGCATCGAGCATAATTTTTTTCTCATTCTTCAACAGCAAAACAGACACCTACGCCGCGGAACAGCTACGTCGAAACTTATAAGCTTTCAAGCGATCTACTAAGAAAATATAGATAACAGTAATTTTCTCTTTAAAATACCGAGTTTAAAATGACGGAAATCGTAAGTAACCACAATAGAGTGTGGTCTAGGAAATGGTTTAACTTTCAAGGCGCGCCTTGCTATTTATGGCTCTTTTTTGTTGTTGTTGCGGCACGGGCTAAAGCACGTCAACAGAGAACAGCTTATATGAGTTATTAGACAGTGAGATTAGCGAAGCGTCTGCGAATCGATTATCGTGAGTGGCGTCTTCGATTAGGGCTTTCAGAACTGCTCAGTTATGAGGAACTTGTGATGGCTTTGTTGCTATCACACTGGGCTGGGCTCAATGAAACCCTCTTGGTCTACACCGAAGCAGTCCATGAATTCAAGTTGCTAGTAGCTGCGATACGGTACTGAATCCTACGCAAAACCCTGGCCCTTTTGTCAGCATTGGCCTGCCTAAAAAAAAGTGTGCTATATATATACGATTCGTACAGGTATCGTTTACGCAATTATGAATCCCGGATTGTGTCAGAGTAAATTCTTGATACAAAATGGGTTTTATCTTTGTCTACATTAAAAACTGCTTCTTTTTTATATTGAGTTTTTAATTATGGCGCACACTCGCAAGACTCTTCGCTTACGCATTATCTGTTGGTAGCTGGCCGGCGGTGTGCGATGGCCTTCTCACATCTCAAAACTACCAATCAAGTTAACCCACCTAAAAACTGTAGCCACCTCTGATCTCGAAAGAGGGCTGCTCGGCAGTGCGCCAGCCAATCGCAAACCGATTCAAAGTGAAACAACACCTGAACAGTTTTGTGGGACTAGCTGCTCTTTTTCCCGTCGGTCACCAGCCAGCAAATGGCGAGAAACATTTGTTGCCAGCAATGAGAAGGAAACTCAGCACTTCGAGTTTTTGTCGTCGTCTTCTTTGTGCTTAGGTTATGTGTTGTTTCCCGCCCAAAGCAGGCCGAGAGTGTGGCGCCTGCGAATGCACCGACATCCCGAGGCCCCTTCCTGCCGCTTTCCGAGTCGGAGGGAAAGTCCGCCCGGTCTGACCAAGAACAGAGCAAGGCTGGTGGGAAGAGCGAAGTGAGCGAAAGAGGGAAAAAGGACGCCAAGAGCAAGACGAGCGGCCGAGCCACAGCTGACCGGAAAGGAGAAAAAAGCGTTCTGGAAAACTCCGTCTCCAAGAGCAAGAAAGACAGCGCCAGCGACGAAGCAAACGTGTAAGTGGAATGCAGCAGAAGACTGCGACAGCTGCCCCTTAGTTTTACTTAGCACTTATCAGTAGTACCCTAGCCAAGGCACTTGCGGAAGGTCATTTGGAGTCTGCCATCGAATTCTATCGCACTGCTGAAACGAAGAAACATGTCGCTGAGCATGTTGAGGAGTGAAGACTATGAATTTTAACGCGCTACCGCTTAATGATCAAAAGGGGTGGATGTACAGCCGTTGTCAAAAGTTTATAGCCCAGTAGGGTCTGCATCTAAGACGTGCAGTGGGGCTGCATATGTGGCAGTTCTAATCATCGGAGGAAAAGGACCACGGTTCATCTTAGTTTCAAGAGATTTTGAATTCTGGGAACTCATAACAAGCCAGACGGCTTTGGCCAGAATTAAACCCTTCTGCATCTTAAACTTTTCGACGAAGGCTGTTGCGCTCCATGTTTCTGACTGCCTGAATTGCAGAGTTTGCGAAAGTGCTCTAAAATCAGGGCTTCCCTAAAGGCACCTTTTTAAAGCTTGCTTGCCCTTGATGAGCTGTAATTAAGCCGCTAGCGACGCCTTGTAACTATTAAGCAGACTTAAACGCTTATTTTAAATGGAAGGTGGCAAGCAGCTTTTACTTTAAGAAACAAATAAGTTCTATAGAGACGGAAGCATTCATGGATGGTCTTACAGCCGGTATGACAAAACAACTCCGATGCTCACCATGAAGTTGAATGCGGTACTTAGTGGCTTTATAGAGTACTTGAAAACCTCGATCGTGTAAGGCCTGGAAGGCTAAAAAGTGAAACTCGTAGCTCCTGCACCAGACTTAATATCCCATGAAATAAAAAAGACCGTGAGGTGGAAGTGGTTGGATTAGCTTTCACGCGAATCGGCAAATTTTTCTTCAAAACTGCGGTAGTGAGAATTGTTTTTTGACCTACATATCTTTCGTGATTGCGAAATATTCATGGCCAGTGCACGGCGAGCTCAAAGCACCTGGTGAAACGATCAAACGACGATATTCTTCCAACATCAAGCCGCGCAAGGATCATTATCTTTGTCGGTCTGCAATAAGTTGAACCATTGAAGATGTAACGACATCCCTTGGAAACGTCTTCGGATCCTCCAAAGCAGCTTTCAGCAATACCAGCAAAATATGAGTTACATCATATTGGTGGTTGACTAAATATTGTGCTGTTATGCGTGACTCATGAACTGACGAGTTTCATGCCATAATAAATCATTACAATAAAGGTACTATAATGCTAACAAATGGGTACTATAATTTAATTCAAGCTGCCGTGGTGGCTCAGTGGTTATGGTGCTGGGCTGCTGACCCAAAATAAGGGGGCTCGATCCCGGCCGCGGCGATCGCATTTCGATGGCGGCGAAATGCTACAGACCCGTGTATCTGCGATGTGAGTGCACGTTAAAGAACCCAAATGGTCGAAATTATACAGATCCCGAAACTATGGGGTCTCTTATAGCCTGAGTCTTCTTGGAACTTTAAGCCCTATAAAACCTAAACCTATAATTTCATTCGTACCCTTCGACGAAAGTCTCACCCTATTTTATTTTTTTTTATTTGTTCTGTTGCGAAGAAGTCTATCATAAAAGGAGGCGAAAAGAGCATCAAACGTGCGGCGAACGCTTAGCGGCCATAGCTACGTCTTCCAAATGCTCTAGTCAGTCCCATGTTCCCCGTCCCTTATAGTTCACGCATATAGCAATCTTAATGCAAGATGATAGAAAGTGAGCACACATCTTTGGCACACAATAGCAAAAACTATAAAGACACAGCAAAGACAATAGCAAGACAACGTTTTTTGAAAACATACACGCATAAGTGCTGTTGAGCTAAATTCCTTGCTTCCCAACGTCATCCATCAGGCTGCTGATAATGGTCGATTGCGCTCAAATATGATCTAAGTATAACTGGCAGCATAATAATAGTACAGGTATAGAGCGTAAATGCTGTTAGATTAGGATTTCTCAATATACACGCTTTCGGCTTCTATTGTCTTCAAGGTCCCTCACGACACCGGAAAAAGATGGCGCTGATGTCGAGGATGGTAAAAAGGCGAGCGGCCGGCAGAAGCAGAACAAACAAGGAGCAAAGGCAGCGGTGTCCGGCAAGAAACAGTCGTCTAAGGAACAAGACGAAACGGTGTCCGACGGAGGCAAGGAGAGCGTCAAGACAGTGGACGCGAGCTCCACGCTCAAGACAGCTGCGTCAAAGACGATTAAGAAGAAAGCGGAGAAGAAAGGACGGTCAGGCGGTACTGGTTCCTCACCGCCCCCTCTAACCACTGGGACGACGAAGAGCTTCACCAAGAACACTACGCCAGAAGACTCAGCGGCACCGCAGCAGCATGTCCAGTTCTCGCACGTGTTGTACTGGGACCGTACACCATCAGTCGCATCTGCTTCCAGAGGCGACGTCGAGACAGGTACGGTACCCTTCATAAGTTCCTAAGCCGCTTCGTGTGTGAACGTACGAGAGTCGCTGAAGCGCTCTTCTATCGTTTTCAGAGCACTCCACAGGTTCTAGACAAAGGCTATATTGGAAGGGAGTACAAAATACAGGCCGCCTTCCGTGCAAAGCCTTTAAACTGGGTAAAAAACATTAGAGGTGCAAGCTGTCCCACAGTCTTTGAAGCACTCCAACGCACCGTACGACCTCGCAAATTTATGACAGCGAATTGTTCATGTAGCGCGTGGCGGCCTTGAAGCCTGAAAAGTTTTTCATCTCTTGACATTGCCAGAACACTCTGCCGGCGAAGATAACACTCATTTCTTTCTTGCTGTTCAATTGCAGGGTCAATCTCGGGTACTCTTTTCTCCAAAGAGCCAACGCAGTGCTTCTATGTTACGGAACAGCGACAGCAGGTCTACAAGAAAAGGAGCCCTTCGATGAGCGGTTCTCCCAGACGGCGCCTGCATTCGAGTGTCGTTCGTGGCAGCAAGAAAGCTGTCATCGGCACTGGCAAGCGCGCCAGCGACGACATCGAGGGTGATTCAGGCTCATCGGCTGGTCGCAGCGAGACGTCCGAACAGCCCCGTTTTTTCGACGCGTCTTTCGGCGTCTCCGAGAGCAAGCGTTACTTCGTCATGGACTTCAGCGGCCATGTCCCCAGCAGCCGACGCGAGAGGAGCCGACGCCACAAGGACGTCATCATGTCCAAGCGAAAGCTACTGCGTCGCAAGCGAAAATCGACCAATCTGACTGTAGAGGGGCGCGTGAGGAGCGAAGGCGAACCTCGAGTTATCCTTCCCGACCATCGGGGAGACCTCGGAGGCGACTCAAGCAGAAAGACGAGGCGGCCACCACGCGAGAAGCCCTGGGTGGAGAGGGTGGACGAGTCGGCGGCGTACAACCCATTTCTAGCGACCGACGTTTCTTTTCGCTTGAGACGTTCGCTGTCCAAACCGGGGCTTCTGTGGAAACTTGGAAAATACTGCGCAGAGCGGGGCGACAGCCTGAGAAACCTGCTTGCCCGACACCAGCAGGTACAGTCAAACTTATCAGAAAACTACTGGTATGGTTGGTGAGTATAGGTTAACTGATACGGCACAAACATGAACTTCTGAAGAATAGAGACAACAGCCTTTTCTCAATAATGTGGCGCGCTTACGATAAACCTAGTCGACAGTCCCTGCCTGGCAGTCGAGTTTCACTTCTCCCCTGACTTTTAGATTACTTTAGCTCATCGAACGCAGGAGCAGGAAATATAAGAGGTTGAGTGAACGATTATTTATTTTTTCACGACATTATTAGGGCCAGAAAGTAATGATGATCACGACAACGATGATACGTAGGCTGTCTTAACGAAATAATCAAGGACCGAATTCCATATGAGTGGAGGCAACAAGGCATAGTTCAAAACGGTTACCGCAATTCTTTTCCGATTCGTCACGGTAAGACTCATTTTGCCTCAGGGGACATAGTATAAAACTTATGGTTTTTGTACAAGCAGCTGTGAATCTAGGAACCGTTTAATCCAAGTTATATGAAGCGACGACACCACCTGACAGAAAACGCTAGCAGTGTCGCTTCGGTATAGGCAGCAAGTTTCCCAGTGAATTATGTGCCTGGAAACTGGTAGTTGGCATCATGTATGCTGGGCTATCCGTTCTCATCATGAGCAGTATTCAGTCTAAATATAGTTCATTTCTCATCGTGAGCAATATTCAGTCTAAATATAGTTCATTTCTCATCATGAGCATTATTCAGTTTAAATATAGTTTATTCGCGTCTAGTTTCATAGCGGTTTTCGAGATCGTCTGCGTCTCAAGGCAGAAGCACGGGAAGGTTGGTACAACATTTTAAAGAAAGGTAAACTAGCGCAAAACACTAGACGAAGCAACTCAAGTCCAATCCGCCAAAAGAGAAACACATACTCAGAAAAAAAGAAAGGCAACAAGCAAAACAAAACACAACATGACAGGCAACTCGATGCAAGAGATGCATCGTCATCGAGTCAACAGGAGAGATAGGTGATCTCCCTTTCGATCAGGTGAGCAGATGGTGAATGGGCAGCGCGTTGTGAGTCTGTGGAGACAACGCTATAAGTCACGCTATAAATCGTTTTCTTCCTTCATCTCGTGTTTTGCGCTGGTTTACCTTTCTATAGACCATGTCCGTCGTTAATTTCTGCCTTGTTGACCAAAACGAAGTAATTTCCGTGCTTTTCGGGTCATGCTGTGTGCTTCATATCCCCTGCTCAAGTGCTTAGGAATCCAAAGAAACTCTTCATAGCTGCCGCTCTCGTACTTTTATACTTTTCGGTGTCGAATGGTGCCCTCCTCCGCAAGAACGACATGAGATCACTCACGTTACGTCCCTCTTGTCCCCCTTGGCTCATACGTTTACTCAAAGAACCCGCTCCTGGCTGACCTGAACGATTCTCACAAGTCAGAAGGTTAATGCGGGAGGTTTCGGTTTCGACACGCAAACAAGTAAGGTGGCCCACACAGTTTTTTGCTTCGGTATAATAGAAAACAAGCTCAAGGCAAGTGAGCACCAGTCTTCTCTACTGCTCACATACAGGGCCATAAACTCACAGGGTCCAGGTGGGAGGTCGATGCTCTTGTTGTGGAGAAGGTGGCAGAGCTTTCGTTCTCGCGATTGTTTTTTCTTCCCGAGTGGAGCGTGAAGGGTCTTAATCCATGCCCATGCAACGCAGCCACACTGCAAGTGTTTTCTGTCAGGATGTGTCACGACGGGCTGCGGACAGGAAGTGCGGGCAGTGTGAGTTGTGTCCTCATGAACTGTCGATCATCCAGTAAGAGTGTAATTATTATTTGTGTAGCGAATACAATAATAATGAAATTGATTAATAATTAAATTTATTGATTATTATCAGTGCTTGATCACATTACTAAGCAACAGAGGAGGCAACGGAACTCGAAATCCTTTCGCAATTCCGCACATTAAGGAGGCTTAAGTGCACATTTAATTTTTCTTAATTCATTCCTCGTTTTTCGGGTGCCTGCACCAGGTGTTTGCCACCGCGGACACGGATCAAGGGGCTGAGCCAAAGACGTCGTTAAGCGAGCTTGAGAACAAGGCCCGCGACAGCCTCTCGAGTGGCATTGACTGGCAGCCGGAGGAAGATGACGATGGGAAGAAGTCTTCGCGTCAGGCCGACAAAGATGGGTCAAAGGCTGACCATAAAGGAGACCAGGGCGACGGGGCCCCTCACGCGGATGGTGGAGGCGCCCTGGGCGGACCAGGCGCGGAGGGAAGCGCCAAGGCCCCTGAATATGGACTGGGCGGAGCGCGTAAGTTTCAATTGTTTTCAGTGACTGGTGGCATAGGTGCTTCGCCTCAAAATTATACGCCCGTTGCTGACTCTGAATTGCGCCTAACGTTCAGCTCATCTTCAGCACAAGTTTGGCAAGAACTAGTGCATTAAACGCACATCGCTGTAGGTCGTTTATTCGATTTTGGCTATATGAAAAATTCTTAGCGCGGTAGCGTCGAGGCTGCTATTCTGCAGGAAATCCGGCGTTGTCGGCGGTGTTGTGAGCAAAAAAGCAGATGGTTCACCTGTTATGTTGGTCATGTGAGCTTGTGACGTCATCACAACCCACCCATCATGGCGGGTGGCTACCTGTACACTGAATTGTGAGCAAACTGACCACTCTCGGAGGTCGCAGTTATATATTAATGATTGGTATTCAGAAGTTGCTCGTGCTGGATCTCGCAAGCTCAACTAGGGCAGTGGAGCAGCGCTTAATCGCTGAACAACGGCGCCAGGAGGGGTACGAGTTCTCCCAGGGGTCTATGAATGTAAAGGCGAAAATGACCGTTTCCGCATATATGGGCAGTAAACATTTGATGCTATTGCGTCATTCCCTAAAGGCGGCGCTTAAATGATGCTTAGAATTTCCCGTAGTAACCATATTGTTACGTGCGGCAAGCCGATGAATACACTGCGAAATGACAGATGGCTACGGCATGATTTAATGGCGGACGGCCTGGCACAGCGCTCCAAGCCGCGCCATGCCCACTTCGTCGTCTTCTATTCTATGGCATTATTTTCCGGTGTTCTCAAGGTCGGAAGCCTGAGCCTCAAACAAATAAAGTTAACATGACCTGCGAGTGAAACATTGCGACATACTTTGCCGTCTGCAAATAAACATTTGTATAAAGTCCGCATATCGCCCTTCTATATTGTATGATTTGTCCCATCAAATCACATCGCCCGGTAGTCAATACTAGGTTTTTCTGGTAAGCTGATCACTAGTTTTCAAAATTTCCTTTTGGAGTTATGTAGACGGCTGCTTTGCCTGCAGGCTTTTCGAAAGCGCATGCATTTTGGCACGATGTTGCCAAAATTAGGTGAGGGTAATCGAGTTTTCAAAATTCTAAAATCTTACATGGCTATTACTAATAACCTGCTACTAATATCTAATTGCAACCAGGTGTATAACTGTAATAGTTGGAAAGTTAAGAAATCAATTAACCAGCTGAGTAGTTATCTTTATTTACCTGTTTTCTGATTTCCGCCGGCACTGGTATTACCTGCCGCAGAAACAGTCTTCTTAACTCAGTCTAATTTTTAAAATTAGTGATCAGCTTCTCATAAATGCACTGTATATATTGTTCGGTGCGGTCAGCTGTTAATTTTCGCCGGGCTTATCTTGCAGCTATCAGGACATTGAAGAGAGGTTTCCTCCTCTTGACCGCTTTTGTATTCTCAGTACTGGAAGGATACGTGAAGTTGCAAGAATACATGAAGCACCTTCATTTCATTGACCATGAACTTAACTGCGGTGCTCTAAGTTCAGCCCTTTGTGCTCAACTTGTCGAACGGGTCCGTTCATTGCGGCATGATTTAAGCTTTGCATGTATTTGTGGCGTGGCGTGTTTTCTGATGCCATCGGCTAAAACGCGTTTCTCTTTTGTCTCGGCTGCTGTCACAGACGAGCTGGAGGCAGTAATCCTGGAAGAAAAAGAGTAAGTTCTTTTCATCATACTTTTTCGATTCTCCCTTCAAACTCGGTGTCCGGGCAATAATTCCGCGCTATAATTTCGTTGCCCGGCATAATAAAGCCTTCCAGGTAGTGTTTCGTTAATATTTTTTTTTCTCATTCTTGCTGCCTTTAGTGCTTCGTCTGTGTTCTTTTCAATAAGACAAGTATGTTATGAATAGCGTACGTTCTTACAGCCGTCCACAAACTTTTTAAGAGAGTTTGGGCGGCTTGCCCCGGATGCTCCAGCAGCATATGATGGACTTCTAGGTTCACGTTGTTTTTGTTGTTGTTGTTGTTGTTCTGGGCCCGGACTGAGTGCATCGTTCACTCTGCGCTCCAACCACAGCAGGTAGAGGAATTTTTAACGGCAAGCAAAACTGGTGACACGCACACAAAAGACATGATGCATTAATGACTCCGTCCTTCTAAGAAAAAAAACATTCCTGGCTGCGAATGGAGCGCACAGCAGTTGAAGACTGGTAAGAAAGGCAAATAGGCACTGAGTACGCGCTCAGAAGCGAGCTACCCCGCACTATAAGGGAACATCTATTGGTTTCATTGACGCACCACGGAGCGTGTTACATATATCAGAGAAAACTTATCAAAGGGGGACGCTTATCTTTGCCTTTCAGGAAAGCGAAAGTCCTGAGGACAGCCGTGCTTCTGGCTTTGACGTATGGAGCCAGCTTCGGAACAACAGCCGCGTACGGGGCATCCAACGCTAACGACCTCCTCACCAAATACTTGATAAAGTAGGTCTTGGGACGTACGGAATGTGTATTTTCATAAGCCATCTGTCTGCAAGAGCTCGTCGTGTCTTCTTCAAATTAACTTTGTTACACCCACGGGAGCTTTCTACCCATTGTCTTGCTCGACTTTGCTAGTATAGCACACAAACTAGCTTCAAAACGAACGGAATGAAATAGGGTAACACAAATTTACGATAGCGCAATGCGAGGGTTGTGCCAACGTTGAACTTGGCTTGAATTGTTAGCTTGCTCTTGTTGTTGACTTGTTTGTTATCTTATTTTGTGTTTATGGTCTCCTAATTCCTCGTTTTTCTGGTGCGTGCGCACTGTATTGAAATATTGCGCATTATTGCGCATTATATTGCGTGCACATTATTTTTCGTGATGCACCTTTGCTGTGGCGCTTATGCTTTAAGAAACTTCGGCCGGGACTTGAAGTTCACAAAGTGTTTTTCTTTGTATTTGTTACCTTTTCCTTCTCTGTTCACAAGTGGTACACATAGTCCCCTTGTCTTGCGCGTATTAAAAAAATAATTTCAATTCCTCCGTTTATGCCAGTTGTGCCACTTGCACTCGTATAGAAAGCCTATTTTATCAGTTTCGACACGAAATACTTGAACTTTCCTGATGAATTTCGGCACCGCAAAAGCTCTCACTCTGTTCAAAAAGAATTTTAAGCATAGCTACATGCTATTCCACCGTCCTTGCCACCTGGCATTGAGCCCCAAATGGAAGTTTCGTAATAATAAGCTATTAATTTTCTATTCCCAACGTAGTATTCGAGCATTTAAGCCAATCTTACGATAATCTCTTGCAGTCTAAGCCCAAGTGCGTTGTTTTCTTTTCCTTTTAAGGAACATCGACTTGCCAGATGTCAGCCTCAACTACGTCACATGGCTGCTGGTGCACGTTCCATTCTGCTTGATGCTCATGCTGGTCGCCGCAATGATCATAAATTTGGTCCACACCAGGGACTAGTGAGTGGCCGCCCAATGAGGAACTTTTTGCGAAAAAAAAAAGGAAACTAGCAGCCTCTGTACAAGCCGTCGAGGTTTTAAATACGATAGCACAAACCACGGAGATCAGCATGCTGATTGAGTGCGCACTAACTCCCCACAAATCATTTCGCTGTGAGCGCCGTAGTTTCCTTGGCAGGGGTGTAACTTAGAATAAGGCCATTGCGTTTAAAAGTAAAGCAAATACTGCCTTTTGTCTTTTGACGCATAGTCATTTCACCGAGTAGGCGTCCGATCAACCGCCTTATGCACAGTCGTGAGAAATGTTCGCGGAAACATTTTGAGCACTCATTTATTGATGACTCATTTTATTTTATTTTTATTGATGACTCACTCATTTTATGAGTGACAAGCACTTTTTTTCCTGTTTTCTGACTAGCTTTTCTCATCGCGGATAATATCCTAAAGTCGTTCTCAAGTGTTGTAGAGAAATAACATAGAAATTCGCAGTTTTGTCCAGAAAGTTTGTTCCCTTTTATATTTCTCACGAGTGTACACCTGATTTCAGCCCGCGATTCCAAGCGAAGCATCAGACTGGCAGGAAATCAGACGCATATATTAATAGTGTCAAAGGAAATACCCATCCGACATGTGAAATGTTTGGTGCGTACTCCGTCTGTTACGCAACACAGGCTGGCACGCTAATGTAATTAAGCACTCTTTAAAAAACTAGGTCGACCGAACTTATTGATAAGTCACCGATAACAGACTGAACTGATCCGGATCTGACCCAGGTCACGTTTTTATAGATAAAGCTTTTCAAATATTTCGCAAAATATTTATTTTTTTGCTTCATTGTGTTCTCCAACAGCGACATCCCCGAGACAAATGACGCTCCGCCCAGTGACGTCGTTATCCGCGACCGGCTTCACATCATGGGACGAATGAGGTACGCAGAAACGACACGTGCAGTGCTTCAAGCACGCAAAACGTGCTAGAAAGACTTAAACTTTCAGCGTGGTCGTATTTTCGCGACTAACTTAACGTTGCATCAATACTTCAGCTTTCTTAAATCAGGGCCGAATTGCGAAATGCTCACAGCATCAAAACAATCACAAAAAGACCCCAGAGCCCTTCTCCTATTCGCTGGCACGGACTGTCGGATATATCGACCAATAAGAGCAAGGCTGATTGATCCGTTTGTGGCAGGTTTATGATTTCGTCGCACCATAATTCGGCGCCTATATAGTTCGTTTTAATCGAAGCTTCGGTATGTAAGAAACGGCTGCACATCTGCTCCGATGTTGCCCCCTAAATGAGCACGAGCTGAAATCGGCAACGCACCTCACACTGCTGCCTTACTGTACTCATGGACAACTTGAAGTGGGATATTCATCTACGTCTCACTGCCGGTAGTAGATCCCGGGCATTCTGTTAGGCGAGTTCGACCTCCCCAGTACTAGCGGCTGTGGTGATGCATTTGGTCGCAGTAAGAACTACGTCATGCCTTTGCTTGCTGTTTTCGTTAAAGGGACACTTAAGACAGCTGCTTCCAATTCTGGATTTTAGTTGTAATGATTCGATCGCTATTTCATGCCAATATTTATGTTTATCGGCAGCTAGAGCCGTGTTTATTACTGAGTAAATTAGACTGATTTTTCCCGCTACAAGATTCAAACCTGTGACGTCAAGATCGAAATGGAATCCGTGATCACCTTTTGAAAGACAATCGTGGCGCAGCCTAGCCTCAGGGATCCGCGCTTTACGACCGGCCGCGGTTTGCTTGAGAAAACGGCCGGTGGTGGCCACATGTGCATTTCTTCTCCCTTTTTATAGTTCGTAAAACCTCCATTTTCAGACAGACTTCCGTATTTTGCATTGCAACGTGGTAATCTACCGATACAAAACCATCACACCCACCATACCATACCATACCATACCATACCATACCATACCATACCATACCATACCATACCATACCATACCATACCATACCATACCATACCATACCATACCATACCATACCATACCGCACCAGTAACATACAATGTCATACAAACTGTGTTGTGTGCCATCATTTGCGGCACCTACCGAGGCCAAGGAGGCGGAACGTTAAAGAATATTAAAATCGGCGACCATTTTTAAAATCTCTCCAAATGCATTAATGTGAGCCACGAAATGGTCTCTAACAGGCTTTCAGGTCATGAAGTGGACGCAGTAATTGTTTGATGTTTGTTGTAGCAATAGCGGCAATCGGGACCCCCTTTGAGCAAAAACATGGCGCTTCAAGAAATGGTTTGCGAAAAAAAAAAGTACTTCGAAAGACGCTTCCGCACGATCCAGTAAAGAATAGCGACCACTTCTCCCTGTTGCCGTTCCTAGTAGTTTTTCTCTAATATTTTAGTTTTCTACCTTCGGGTATGCCAAAGCTAATTTGTCCGTTCTCGGACATGTTCAGTTCTTATTACAATTGGTTTTAAGCCAGTTATAAGTCAGTGGTGCGGACAAGGCAATATTTTTCATATTTACTTCAAAACCTCATAATTCTGTTCAGCGCATGCCTTTATTTTAATTTTTTGGAAGTGGTTCTCTGTGTAACGAACGTGGAGATGAAAAGCGCGTTTCTGTGACATGCGCTGTATTTAAAGGCCTCTAAACTTCACGTTTAGCAGCCTTATATTACAAAGGTCACGTATTTTCTACATCTCTGCTTTATATATTTGTTGATGAGGTAAGGTAATAATCGAAGCTCCTGTCTGAACGTCCAGCTACGGCGAGTACATCGTTGCTTTCCTGGTGGGAGCGGCCTTGATCCTGCTGGCATTTCGGGAGCCCATATTCATGAAGGACGGATGGGGACACATTCTTGGCATAGAAGGGTGAGCTACGGTAGAATTACCGTGTTTAAATTTGAGGCCGAATTTCTCGGTGTAAACAAGAGAGCTTACACGTGCTGTGGAAAGGCAGTGCAGTGCCATACTTTACAATTTATTACTTTTTCTTGTGATGAGCTGCCCGGAAAAACATTTTCTTTAGCTCCACAAGACTTACCTGGCAACTTTCACACTGCTGCTTGAAGTGTACTGAGTAATTGGCACATCATCTTTCTTTGCAAGTGAAATACCACTCACAAGTGTTTAAACAACCTTTTCTCCTCGTCATTTTTTGCAACCATCTCTGCACTGTCGTATACATCCCGACGCGAGCTAATACGTAAGTGTTATCTTGTCTTTACCTTTCAGTCGAAGTAACTTTTAAAGCTATCATTATTGCCCCCAGCTGCCTCTCTACCAATGCGCGTGTCGAACGTCAGGAGTACGAGGTCTGTTAGAAAAGTATCGGACCTTTGGCCGAAGAAAAAAAACTGGCATAACTGGAGCGTTGGAAACCTAATAACCTTCAAAGTAGTCTCCTTGGGGCTCCATATACATCTCCCAGCGGTGCTGCCATTGTTGGAAGTGTTCCGAAAAGGCCCTTTTCGGAATGGAATTTAGCTCTGCTGTCGTTGCAGCCATAATGTCCTTTCTTTTCTGAAATCGCGCTCCTTTCAATGACCTCTTGATTTTAGGAAACAGCCAGAAGTCGTAGGGGGACATATCAGGAGAGTAAGGAGCCTGTTGAACTACATGAGTCTGGTTTTTCGCCAGAAAAGTCTGAATCAAATGCGAGGAATGTGCAGGAGCAATGCCGCGAGGGATGCGCCAATTTCTTGTTGACCTCAATTCCGGTCTCTTGCGCCACACAGCACCAACTAGGCGATGGAGGACATCCCTGTAGTACTCTTTAGTCATTCTTTGATCCTGTGGGGTGCGTACTCGTGGTGTGCCACACAGAGGGAGTCAAAAAAGCAGTCAGCATCACTTTGACATTGCTGCGCACTTGGCGGGCCTTCTTTGGTCTTGGTGACGTGGAATGCGCCCTCTGTGACGACTGGGATTTGGTTTCCGGTTCGTACCCGTACACCAAAGACTCGTCACTAGTGATTACGGCGTCGGTGAAGTCAGGGTAACTGTTTGTGGAATCCAGCTGAGACTTCAACACGAAGCTGCTTTTTCTCCACCGTCAGCAGCTTCGGCACGAATTTCGCCGCAACTCTCTCCGTGGCCAAATCTTCGGTGATAATGGAATGTGCAGAAAAATTGCTGACGTCCACCTCTTCCGCAATTTCTCGGATAGTCACACAACAGTCCCGCATCACCACAGCGTTCACTTCGGCAATTACCTGGTAATTTAGGCATGTTGATGGCCGACCGGAGCGTGGCTCTCTCCACAGATGTGCGGCCGTCTTTAAACCAGTTGCACCACTGCTTAATCTGTGTGCTGCTCATAGCATCATCACCGAAAGCCGTCTGAACATTTCGAATGGTTTCCACTTGGCTATCGCCAAGTTTCTGGTAAAATCTGAGGTAGTCGCGCTGCTCCTCTCGCTCCGCCATTTTCCTAGCAACAAAAAACCGACGAGAGCACTGCGCACTGCCTCACTCAAACGCTGCTTCCCAGCGACTGACGCTATCGGCAGGCGGGAAAAAATTCGTGCATGCACACGAGGGTTCAAGATCGGCTGCTGTAAGCGCGCTTGTTTCATATCCATCAGGTGTTCGCAAAAAAAAAAAAAATAAAGTCGGATACTTTTCTAACAGACCTCGTATGTTTCACTTTGAGGTCCTGAACATGGAGCTCGAGCGGTTGACGGGGGTCATGGCCTTGTTTTTCTGAGCATATTTGCGCAAACGAAGAGAACGGACAAGAAGCAAATAATATTCGCTCTCAACTCTCTTACGCTTCTACTATACCGAGCAGCTTGTGCATTATGGTGTTTGCATATACTGACAGGCATTCACTGAAATATAAACCAAGATGTGTTGGCGTTATGCGTAGCGAGGTGACGGACGCATCGGTGGGCATCGTGATCGGCATGCTCGCCTTCCTGTTCCCGGCGGACATCCTCCCCGAGGCGCACCAGACGCAGATCATCGAGTGGGCCGACATGCTCAAGCGGCTGCCCTGGGGCGTCATCTTCATCCTGGGTAGCGCCTCCACCATCACGACCGCCATGGAGGTGCGTCTTCTACTCAGCTACTGTGCCGATCTGGAGGCTGCTGCGAGGACAATGGTACTCGCGTAGCGCCTCTCTCTCTCTCTCTCTCTCTCTCTCTCTCTCTCTCTCTCTTTGACAGCTCTCGTATTTCCTTGCCCCATTTCCTTTGCTAGGAAAGTGCCGAAGTGCCATAGCGCTCCATCTGAGGTGTCAACTTTGTACTGAACGCGCATGAAAATGCGTTTTTGGCACTCCCATGTTCATTACTGGTGCAATGCTAAATTAAGCTGACGAGAACGCGTGGCGACAAGGCATTGGAAAAAAAATAAATGGCGTCACATTATGAGTCGGAAGAGACCTGCGTGGATTAGAAAAGGAATGCGATCTTTTAACATGCTGCCTGATATCACCAGGACGGCATGCACTTAGCGACAAAATGAAATGCTTAGAGCAGGTAACTGTTGGTCTCTCACAGTAACAGAGCACACACTAAGCGAAGAAAAAAAAGTGTCAGGGTTCCAACGTATTTAAGCCGAGTAGACGAGCTAAAGCGTGTGTTTGACGTGGTTCGCTCGTGGTTTTGCTTTGCTGGGTCGTCGGCACGTCTTGCGACGATATTACTTCGATAGTACTATTAGTTGATGAAGACGACTTTGGGCAATGCACAGCGTGATATTGTGTTGCCGGTTATCACGACGCGTGATCAGCTGTGGCGATGGCATAGTGCTCTCGTGCAGTGGCCAGCGAAGCTGATCTGTTCATGCCGCCACGGGTTCGAATGCCAGCCGCAGCAGCATTTATTTTATTTGTGGTTTGGCCAGTGTCACCCTCAAGGTGAAGCTTCACACAAACTCGGTGAGCCGGTCATACCTCGTGAAGTAGTTAGTGCTTTCTCACTAAAACGCAAAAATGGTTAGCAGAGACACGAATAGAGTGGCTTGGAAGTGTGCCGGTGTATGATTCCTCTGCTGGCTCAAGAAATAGCTAGCGGAGACCTTTTCCACGTAGTTAACTTGAACTAACTAATAGGATTTCAATGGAGACATCGCAACCCTGTTAGGGGCATCACAACCCTTAAACATCCGAGTTGAGCTCGCGCATCTCTCCTGGCTCCTGCAGCAAAACGGCGTATTCAAGATGCTGGAGGAGAGGCTACTCCGCCTGCCGGTGCCGCCATTTTACCAGCAGTACCTGTCCATCTTGGCCATGGGCTGCGTTGGGGAGCTCACCACCTTCAAGAGCCGCCTGGTGAACTTCTCCAGGATAGGATACAAGCTCGTGAGTTGGCCACATCTAAGCACTTTTGTCTTTTCGCGGCATATAGCATTTTTAATAGTCGAAATAAAGTGCCGAGTTGTACGTAGAGGTTCGATGCGAATAAGTGCAAATGAGACTAACTGCTGCTCAACCTTCTACGTCCATGCTAGCAGAGGCAAAGGTAAATGCAGATCTTTGGGGCTGGCGGTCGCATAGTGTAGCCTGTCAGCCCGCTCGCATTCTTTTAACGACTCTGTTTCTGCTTAGATGCTTTCATGCCATGCTATAATGAGTGAACAATTGTCATCAATTGGCAACGTGTTGCTGATAATACAAGGCTTCATATTATGAACGTGCGACAGTGAAGTAACTTTTCTGCGTCAGTAAAGTATATGGAGGACTTGACGATGCTGGGATTTCATCGATCAGTATCTCTCACTGCAACAAGCACTTCATGAGAATGCCACAACACAATAGGGGGCTATGCGCAAAAGTATCTACATAGGTACCAGCGGCTACATTGAGTATGTTCGTGGGGTTTTCATAAAGGCGTTCTACAGTATAGTTCATCCCCGTAGACGACCGTCTGTGAGCGTTCTTGTATGTGCGGATGTACGTTGCACCAAAGAAATGTGGAAGCTGCTAAGTGCAGGTGCGGACAGAAGCAAATAAAGCACGCTAAGCCTTTCTATCTCTGTTTACGTGTTGCGTAATGAAAATCCAGAGGTAAGGCATGTACGCTTTGGCAGTGGTTGACGGTAGGGTTTCTTTAAGACGCGCAGTATATCTCGGTTTCTGCTAGGGCACGCGTGATTGCGCTTATAATAGAATAGCTTGTTCTGTTTACTTATGTCCGCACCACACCGATTAGCCGGATACTGATGCGGTTTTGTTACAATGATGACCAAGATTACCCGGTCTTTTACTGGTGCAGGGCCTTTAAAGACTTAATCTTACTCGAGCCTAGTTCTTTAGCTCCAATATTTCAGCTCAGATGTTGGACTTTGCTACTGTAGGCTCCCAGCGAGGGATTCAAGAGTGTAGGCCACGTCCGACAAGCCAGCAAATCTGGGCATGCTTAGTCTTAGCGATAGCATCATTCAACACTTCAGACACTTCACTTTCAGCAGCTTTCGCAGTAGCGAGTAAAAAAGGCTACAGCACAAATGACCGACGACCGACTGGTCGCAAAAAAAAAGTAAAAAATGCGGAATTCTTTGCAGCCGGCGACTTTCTGCTGAACCTGCCGCAAGACAAATGATGAGGGAATGCCTGCCATTCTTGTTATTGGCGTTTTCGTGAACCATAGCACTGCGAGAGATTACTTCACACCGGTGATTGATCACTTGTGCTAATCTTTCTTTTTTCGTAACTACACAAAATGTATTGTTTCACATCTTGGGGGCTAACAAAAACATGCTTAGTGCTTTGTCACCGCCGACCCGGAAACTGGCTGAGGAAATTAGAGCGTTGCATGAGCAAACAGCTTCCAGGGCTTTGTTGTAAAACGATCAGTTGCTCGAGCGCTCACCAAGTACGCCCCTCAGGCACAGCCGCAAATCGGGCGTGTCTTCTTTTTTTTTTTCAAGAGGGCACCGCACAGTCCAAGAGTACAGAGCGTTGTACGAAACGCTAAACTGACATTAAATGCTATGCTTCATCGGTCAAAAAATTCGTCCCTTACTGGAAGGATGTGACGTCACGAGTCCGGAGCGTCCCCATTGGCTGGAAGAAAGGGATGCCATCCGGACGGAAGTGACATCACTTTTCGTAAAGGCATCAACAACATAATGTTATTGGATGTCGCGGTAAATTTTTGTGATTGTGTGTCTGCACCGCAGTCCCGCAAGCTGAGGCGAGAACCGCACTTCTTCCTGCTTCCGGTGAACGTGATATGCCAGCTGAGCCTGATCCTGCCTTCGGCGAGCCCCAACAACGCCATGGCCTTCGAGATGGGCAGCATGACGTCGCTGCAAATGGTGAGAGTGCACTCGAACAGAGGCTGCATGACAGGACTTTAGAGTCGAGCAGTTTTATGCCAAGCCAGGCCACTTCACTGAATAGGTGTTTCATATGGTGAATATTTGTCGCACTTGCGTGCAGAAGCATCTGCTGGGGTCCTAAAAATTTATCAGACTGCTCTGTTTATACTTCGTTAAACGACAGCGTTATCAGCAATTCTCAAAACGAAAAAAAAAACACACATTAAATCAAGGCCAAAAAATTTCCTTACTCCAACTTTTCGCAAGCGTTCCCCACCAGACATAAATAAACACCAGGTTGGGAGGGGACGCTTGTATTCCTAAAGGTGATGGTTTCCTGGTTGCACCGGGATTCGGTCGATGCATAATCGTTATATATCAGTAATAGCGAAGCGAGGACCGTGTCAACATGACTACTGCAATAACGCCACCCTAAAATGAGTAACAAGCATTTTCTCTACGCAGTGCTTAGACTGCCCGCAAATAGTCCGTACGCTCCAACAAACGCGCGCTTTGGACGGCTGGTACTTTGGGCTGTCTGGAAAAACTTTACTGCATAATTAGCGGCATAGGAAGTAAAACCAAATGGGAGTGGAATGTGTCTAGGTAGTTGAGGTGGCGAACAGATCAGGGTGTTAGTATTCCTGTGTAACGTCATGTGCTTGCACCATTACTGTTTAGTAACCTGTTATTCACTACCAGTGCCCTGGGCCGCTGGAACCACGAAATCGGATTTCAATAACACTGGGGATGAATGCGTGGCAAAAGGCAACAACAACGTACAACGTACGCTTTTATATCAGCTCGGCGTAACCAAAGCGAATTAGTGGCTCAGAAGAGTGCGGAACGCTTGCTTGCTTGCTTTGTTTTGTAGCCTTGTCTCGGTGTCATCTATGAGGGGCTATAGAAGCTGTGTTAGCTTTGCTTGATGAAGGCCTTTGATGACAAGCAGTACTTGAAAAACTAGTTTTTTTTTTTTTTTTCACTGGCTACTTCTACACATTGTCCGTTTAGCTGTGAGTTAATTCACTTCTTACCATCTGAAAGCTGCCCGGTGTCATGTTTTCGTGGAGGCAACTCAGTGCTGGGAAGGTGCTAAGGGCTCGCAACACCAGACCATAGCATACGCTGACTGCTTCCGATCTTTCAGCGTTGCGTGTTGTGCGGGTTATGCAGATAGTGCCCGGCTTCATCACCAAGGCACTGACGATCATGCTGTACATGGTGCTGATAAACTACACGGTCACTCCGATCGACAAGTCCGAGCTGCAGGCGACCACCACCATGAACCTGACCACTGTGCTTGAAGACGGCCTTGGCTTAGCTGACGTCGCCATAGACGTCGCTCAGGTCGCATTCGAGTGACAGGCACCACAAAAGCTTTAGTAGCCGCTGCGCCTGCTTGTGAAAGGCTTCATGATGCGCATCGTTTTTACCTAATTGACTATTTCAGCATCGATCGATCAGTTTTGTTATATTGTTGTCTTTCAAGCCTGTACGCCTAGATGGTACACAGTCTTCGGCACTGAAAATGAAAATTTTAACTCTGACGCTTGCTGACTGTGACTCAGTTATGGTGTTTTCACTATTCACCCCAGGCTTTGGCTTTGATAACGGCTACATTCTGGCTTGGCACAACGGTATGACCATAGATGTAAAAAAGACACACTCAAACATAAGACATCGACATCAGCGTCGGCTCACTACGTCGCAGTCGAACACTCCCGCACTCAACCGCTCACCAAAGACAATGACTTCCAGGCCGGCCAGAGCGCCTTGCTCAAGTCTTCGGACACATCGTTTGCTCTTGCGCCCTATTGAGGGATGGTTGTAGGATCACGTGCCTCCTATTCTGCGGAGGCAGCCGGTGCTCGACAGGATTTAGGTGGTTAAAAATTTACATGTCGCGTTATTCTCTCTATCTCTTCCTGTTCGCGAGTGTTTTCATGGCAGATTTAGATCGTGTGTTGTCACGGTAACAGTGGCAGATGATTTAAATAAGCGTCTGTCCGCGGTGATGTATTGCATCAATATCCAGATGTGCGCGACAGAACACAGCGGAAGCTATGCAGAGGGTAAGATGCTGCGAGAAGCATATGTAAAAGCCAGCTCTCTCGCGCTCGAAAATTACTTTCGGAAAAGAGTAGGGAAGCTGCTCAGCGGGTCGACCACGGAACGAGCAAGACCAACCGACCAGCCGGCGTCTCTAACGCACAGTTAGCAAAGTAAGGGCAAAGCAAACGCACACTGGATTGTGTGTAGCGGGCATTTCGGTGAGAGGCTTCTTGTAAGGAGTCGCCGCAGCCGATGCCGAAGGAGCAAGACACTCCTCTAGTTGCGGTACAGGGTCAGGCGGAAGCCTCAATCCGCTAGCCAACGTTAGAAAAGGACTCCTCCTCAGACGATGGAGAGTCGAAACACTGATTAGCGGATCGGAACTTCCATACCGCCCTTTGTTCATTTTGCGTCCTCGTCGTCGCCAATGCACCCTACTCGCTCTTTCTAAAATAGCTCGAGACCAGTGGAATGGTGCCGCCCCCTGCCGGCACTAACCGAAGCCGGCTAGGCCGCAAATGATTTCGATTGCGTAAGCACCATGGAGGAAAAAAAAAGCTTTTTCTTCCTCCATGGTAAGCACTCTTCACAGCTCCGAAACTGCGGAGTATAAATTTTGCCATCCAGATTCAGTTCCCTCTTACCTTCTGACTGGCGACGTTGTAGCGGCGGATAAAACTCGTACCGGGATGTACTAGCTGCCACAGCTCGCTCACTAGGTGAGGTGTATCGTTCCAGGAGCAGATTTTAATGACACTTGGAATGTAAGCGACGCTGAAAAGCCATAAACGCGAACACTTCTTGAGACTAATCCAGAAGTAGCAGAGACGCACTCGATTCTACTTTGCAGGCGCTGCCGGGGTGGCGCCACTGTACGTCCTGGGCGCAAGTGCGTCGAGGTACCCTATCCTCGCGAGCAATAGTGGAACCATTAACTGGTGGAGAGGTTGAGCTGAACTGAGAGGCAGAGACTGAACTGAGAAAACCGAGGTTTAGGAGTAGCATAAGTTCCTGCTGTGCTAATGCCGACTGCACGGTTAAAAGGCCATTAATTCGGCATGGGGGCTGGAAGTATCACTTCCACTCAGTCCAAAGGGACAAAAGAGGAGTCTTATCATTTCATTGCTGGTGGAGAACCAACACTAGTTTATTGGCTTGTAGTGCCCCGTACTGTTCGCAGCGACGGCGTGACGACGAATGTCGTTCGTTTAATTATACGCAAACCGGTTTAAAATTGATCTATGACGGGAGCAGTGGTACAGGTGAATCTGCGTATTTCTTCTGCACCCCCCGCCCTTATTAGGGTTTTGACAAGTGTCGTAGTACAGCAGGACACACGAGTGCTATTTGCACTCCGCCGAGCAAGAGCTGGCATGAAATGACAGCTTCAATCAAAAGCTTGTTGACAGGGAGGTGTGAATATAGGCTACGTTGCTCAGGAAGTGGACGAGGCCTTTGCTTAATGCTTGACGCACAAATGCAGTAATATCTCAAACTATTATAGCCTTTAGGCTATTGTAGGTAGGAGATAGGCTATCCATGTTATTGCTCCTCCTAGAGCTCCGCCGTACGAATGCACGGCCCAGTAGCAAGGGCAATGGCCAAAGTACTTTTGAGGTTAACCGTACTCAAAAGCAAAGTGAAATGAAAGCACACGCAGTCGAATGGTGATGCATGGGATTCGGAAGCATGGTTCAAGCTCTGTCCTTAAAAGAGACCAGGCTTCGAGTGGTGTATTTAAATTATTTAATCATTTAAAAAGCTCACGCATGCCTTTACATTGCATTAGTTGCACATCACGTACGATTCCTACTATGCACTAATGATGTAAGCCCGCGGTTTCCCGAAGCTGGTGACCGCTGATCGTCCTTGCATCAGGCTTCTTGGAAAGAGGCGATCGGCACTCGTAGGTCGAGTAGTGTCCTGGTTACGACCAGTTTATCTCGAAGCCGGAATTCAAATGCTCCCAGACGTCTGTTATGATGAGTATCTGAAAAGAAAAGTGGCGTGTGAATATAGCACTTTGACATGCGAACCCTACGCATAGAACGCGAAGTTTAGTTTTTAGAGATTTTTTTGTTGCGGTCAGGACATGGCTCCGGCACTGTTAGAAATGGGTAAGCGCAAAGAAGTCGAAATATTTTCAAGTCCAGCTTTCCAACTGTGGAATACTGTTATGAACTGAAACTGAAATACTGTTATGAACATATTGATGGGAATGTTCTAATCTTTCGATTCGTAGCAAAATCTTTCTTTAAAGTTGGTTCTGCGCTCGCTCAGAGTAACCAAGACTTCCATAGAAAACCAATGAGGTCCGTTTTTGACAATAAATGGAAAACAATGGTCCCGAACCTGGGATATTTTTATTTTTATAGTGCAGTCTTACGATTGTAAGCGATCGGATGACTCAATTCCACATCGGCGCCTACTCCCGCCCAGACGGCGGCAGTCGTCTCCTCGAGGGGCGCACACTCCTACAGCATCGCCTGCCTATCCTCTTTCCTCTCTTCCCGGCACCGTCTGGATGCCGTTTGTGTTTGTGATGTTTGTTTTTCGCGAGCGCGGCGCGGCGAGAAACGCAGTGTGTGGTGCGCGAGCTTGGCGAGCGGACATGCGTGGGACAGTGCGAGCTCTGTTGAAGTGCGCGAACGAAAATTGAGTTGTAACTGGAATATAGCCGTTTTTTATTCTCAATAATTTGTGTGTGCGTCGAGTGTTCTTACTCGCTCTCCCTCCCCCTTTTTCTGTCATATCTCTAACATGATACACGAAAAAATTGCGTTCATAGATAGCTTCCCTTCGAAAATTACGCTTGTCCAGATTTTCTTGATATGAGTAAGCAGAGAACATTCGCCTCTCCCCTTATAAAAATGGTCTATAGACTTTCTATAGACTTTTTATAGACTCTATAGACATCCTATAGACTTTTACTTTTGTCTATAGACAGTCTATAGAAAATCTATAGACTAAAGTCTATAGCTGTCTCAATTTCCTTTTGTCCATAGACTATCTATAGACTCTCTATAGACTAAAGTCTATAGCAGCCTCAATTTCCTTTAGTCTATAGACGGTCTATAGATTCTCTATAGACTTAAGTCTATAACTACCTCGATTTCCTTTTGTCTATAGACGTTCTATAGACTATCTATAGACTAAGGTCTATAGCTGTCTCAATTTCCTTTCGTCTATAGACGGTCTATAGACTCCCTATAGACTAAGGTCTATAGCTGTCTCAATTTCCTTTCGTCTATAGACGGTCTATAGACTCCCTATAGACTTAGGTCTATAACTACCTCAATTTCCTTTCGTCTATAGACAGTCTATAGACTCGCTATAGCCTAAGGTCTATAGCTGCCTCAATTTCCTTTTGTCTATAGACTCTCTATAGACTAAAGTCTATAATTGCTTCAATTTCCTTTTGTCTATAGACGGTCTATAGACTCGATATAGACTAAGGTTTATAGCTGTCACAATCTCCTTTTGTCTATAGACGGTCTATAGACTCTCTATAGACCAAGGTCTGTAGTTGTCTCAATTTCTTTTTGTCTATAGACGTTCTATAGACTAAAGTCTATAGCTGGCTCAATTTTCTTTCGTCTATAGATGGTCTATAGACTGTCTATTGACTAAGGTCTATAGCCTCAATTTGCTTTCGTCTGTAGACGGTCTATAGACTCTCTATAGACTACGGTCTATAGCTGCTTCAATTTCCTTTCGTCTATAGTCGGTCTATAGACTGTCTATAGACTACAGTCTACAAATACCTCAATTTCCTTTCGTCTATGCACTGTACACTAGAGATAGTCTGCTGTCTATAGACCAGTCTATAACAATCCTAATTTTATCTAACAATGTTCGATACACTGACTTTCGACTAAGTATAGAACAATGCCAATTTATTTTTGCACTGCATGCTGCGGGGACCTGCATCTGGTGACCGCAACTATGTCGGGAGTCGTCCACCTCCTTCGCTATTACGGAAATTAAAAAAGTATTGCGTGAGGAGATTACAACACCCACCTGTATATTTTCAGGAGCCTTGACAAGCTCCTTTTCGTTATATCGTGACGTATATTGTCAATACAGTTAAATATTTAATGCTAACAAGTAAGCCGCGGAAAGGCAGCCGTTCTTGAAGTAAAGGCGCCGCAAACTGTACTACATCGAATGAATACGCTGTCCCTTAAAGGAATCGCTCGACACAGTTCCATTCCATCTTTCGATCGTTACTGTCCAACGCGCTGAAATCAGACACATTTCATCAACGCTTCTACATTTTTCTTTTAAACGTCCTGAAAATAAAGGGGGAAAGACGGGTGTGAGAATTCAAGGAAGCGCCCATCGCTTAGAAACACCTCAGAATAGTCTCAAAGAGCCTGGTCCTCTGTGCGATTAACATCTCCCATTTATACCTTTGCAGTTTGTATTCTAGTGAATAAGTTCACCGACGCAACAATCAGAAAGCCAGTATTTTTTCGTTCCTACCCTTGCACCTGTTGCTTCGGAGCCGATGACACGCTGATGTCGAGCATATCAGTTTTCTAAACACGAACACACGCAAAAAAGACGTTATGCTATGCAACATTATAATTATTATTTGAGAATTGTACCACATACTATTCGGTGGGAGATGCGGCGCGTATACAGTCAAGCAGTTAGATTTCGGTTCTCTTTTCACGAAAAGAATAAGGTTTTTAGAGGGTATGCGAAGAATTCACGCTTATAAACCAGTTACCTTCTGTGGTCTTGGATATCAGATCAAGCTCCACACGGAAAGAGTGCGAGCGATAAAGATACGACCGTGAAATGGGTTTCTGTTTCACGTTTTACCGTTTTACCACGAGACGGCGGAAAATCATTCGGGCTGCAAACAACCCTGTGCGTGGCTGCATCGGTGGAGTCGGCGTTTTTTTCGCGGATTACGTTTTCTTCAAAATCCAGCTGCATCGTCCGCTTACGGTAAGTCTATACGTTTATATTTTATTCATTTGGTCTCCTAAACCACTCTAAGCAGAGCTGTGTGTGCAGAACAGATTATGTGCGCAGTGACAAACGTCCTATCTTCGTTTCTAAGGCGGAAGCCATCGGGTTCTCGACTAATGCCCCTTATCTCTGTGCCGCTGTCTTTACTAACGCGCGGAAAGGCAGTCCGTGCGATGCCCTTGATGATAAGCCGCTCCTCGCGAGCTGTCTACTAGAGTTTTCGTGTTTCAAGGTAGACGCGCGGCCAGAAATGTCGTTTAGCATGTGAATGACGGCCGAAATGGAACTGTGCGGTAGTTAGCGCCGTGTGAGCTCAATTTACTTTGCACCTCCGAAAACGTACTTACATACACTCTCGTTCTGTGGTGGATTACATTTATTTTCTAATCTTTGTGTTATCGCTTGTCTGGACCTTGGAGTGCTGTTCTTTTTGAGGTGTGCATTTCCTTCCTACGTATATGGACGCTCGCTCGGTGCGCGTCGTGGGCGCCGACGTTTCAGCAAAGGTGTCTTGTAACGCTACAGACTGGAGCGCGAGACGTTTGTCAAAGTTGTAGTTAAGCAGCGCTGAAGGAATTCTTTTAGTGTGATGATATAAAATTCATTGCCCGCGCGATTGGCCGGCGTGCTCAAACACCGCGAAGAACCCACGAGCTCCATCCCGTCTCCCCGTCGTTGCACACGTACGGATTCCTCCATGTCTGTCATCAGAGCCGTTGGCCGCCCCCGCTCGCCTGCGGGCACTTCATTTTGAAAGCTGGGTAAAGGTCGGCTCGACAAGAGGTGGCTTACATTCCTTTCCGAGTGGTTCGTTCATGAATCCCGCTCACGTGTGCACAGATTTCTCTAATACCATTTGCGCGAGAGGCAAAGTATGTGTTTCTGATTTCAGACTGCTAACTTACGAAAGCGCCGATGTAATTCGCCGCTTATTTGCGCCTAAAATTAAATTAAGCTCTCGTGTTACTATAGCTGCACCTCTTGAAAGCGTTAATTGCTTCATTTAAATACTTCGTACTTTGAGCGCGTTCAATGCTTTCGTTGATTTTTCTAGCAGCGTTGGGTTAGGCTACCTCCATGCAAGAAACACACCTCTTTACGGCGCTGTTGGGGCTGCACTTGAAGGAAAGACTAATTGAATTTCAGACGGTATTTTATCGTGACAGTAATTTGTTGTCTCAATCTCGCGACTGCTTTTGAAACGGCGCAGCTGCAGCCTCTGTGTGCAGTATGGGTTTTCTGAATAATGAGCGCGGCATGGAAGCGCTGCAACCCGCTTGTTTCTAAGAGCACGCGCAGATGTATGAGTATGCTGTTCCATCTTTGTGCTTCAAGTTATAGGCGCAAATCTGTGGTGAACTGGTCGCTTCTGCCTGCCGGTTTTGTATAGCTTGTGCCCGTTTGAGTATCGACTTACGTACACCCGGCCAAATCTTTAACTGGCTCTGGTGTTGCATCGATAAATGAACCTTGTAAAAAAGGTGCCTTTTGGCTACACTGCTGGCATATTCATGTTGTAATTTGACACGTGAGATGGCATTTCATAGTTTCTTTTTGTTAATATAACGTTTGAGTGGAGTACTTGCGTGTTTCGATCAAAGTTATCAGAAATATTCATCGTCTGCTGGTACGAACAGCCGAAACAAGCGGAATACGCACCAATGGTTCTGGTGGCGCATTTGCACTTACTCTAGGTAAACGACTTGTCCGCCATGAAAGGAGTGGTAGTTTACCCAGAGGATGAGGCCATATGGACCAGATTCATTGCTGCGTCTGCCGCTTGTTTCAGCTGTTGTAGTGGCAGACGAATATTTCTGATAACGTTGATCTAAACACGCAAGTGCTGCACTCAAACAATATATGAACAAAAAGGAACCACGAAATGACATTTCACTCGTCAAATTACAGCATGAATATGCCAGCAGTGTAGCTAAAAGGCACCTTTTTTACAAGGTGCATTTAGCGATACAACACCAGAGCCAGTTAAAAATTTGGCCGGGTATACCAGGCTTCACGCAGGGTATTTTGAAGCGCTTCTTCTATAGCGGTTATAAGAATAAATGCTGCAATATTCTTCTTTTTGGATCCCTGTGTAAGGTGCGCTGAATCTGTATTTTATGGAGGTGGCATTCTTAACACCTCCTTGCGAGTCAATGCAGATATGTGGCACAATTGTTCAATGTCTTCTGTTACAAATAATGTAAAAGGATTGCCATACAGAAATCAGTATCAGTACTGGATTCAGAGTAGAGTGCTCCAGGGATTACGGGTCTTTGTTACAATGTTTTATGAAGACACTTATAATCTGTCGTGTATTTACTGAAATGATTGCGCCGGCGTGATAGCTCAGTGGCTATCATGTTCGTCTGGCGACCTGAAAGATGCAGGTTCGATTCCGGCCTATGCGGTCGCATTTTAATAGAGGCAAAATGCTAAAGGCTTGTGTACTCTGCAGAGTTGGCCGAAATTATTCCGCAGCCTTTCACTTCAGCGTCTTGTAGCCTGTGTCGCCTTGGGTCTTTGAACCCCATAAAACCAAACCAAAAGATCAAGATTGCCTTTCTAGAATGGCATAGCCAGGATATGCCTTTCATTGTAAAGCACATGTGTAGAGATGGTATGGGAATTTTTTTTTCAGTTCCTCTGTTATTTTTTTCCTTTGTGCTGTACAGGTGAACATGCCCGGATGATTGACTGCAGACAACAGGCCGCAAGAATGCTTCTGAGGAAACTAGCGGGACTGTTACTTTCAACATTTATGTTATTGTGCATTCTTATGGTCCATGTATTGCATATTCCCGGCCTGGATAGCTTGGAAATAAAACTAAATTTGTAAGTATATTGATTGTGTCATTTGTGAACTCTGGTGACTTTTTTCAGTGGTTGTAGACTGTCTATAGGCAGTTTATAGATAATGGTCTACTAATAGTTTAGTAGACAGAGGTCTATAGACTGTCTATAGACAAAGGTCTATAGCACTGCCAGGCCACACACCTATGGAATGTCTATAGACAGTCTATAGACATATGTCTACTGGACCAGTAGACTTTTGTCTGTAGACTGTCTATAGACAGTAATCTACAGGAAGTCCATGGCCATAAGTCTATAGGTCGTCTATAGTCCGTCTATAGACAAGTGTCTATAGACGGTCTATAGACAACTCTATAGGAAATGTATGACCATAAGTCTATAGATCGTCTATAGACTGTCTATAGACATGTGTCTATAGACTTCCTATAGACCTATAGACTTTCAGTAGACATTTGTCTATAGACTGTCTATAGACAAAAGTCTACTAAAAGTGTATGGCCATAAATCTATAGACTGTCTATAGACCAGTCTAAAGGATTTGTCTATAGACAGTCTATAGACTTCATAGACTAAAGTCTATAGACAGTCTATGGACTTTCTATAGAAATTTTTATAAGGGTCCTGCTGACTTAAGAAACCCGATGGCATCTCAGTGCTCATCCATGTAAAAAAAAATAAACCATAGTATGCACTACATTTTTTATTCCCTGCTCGCGATGAACTTTCTTTCTAAGCAGTTTCTGAGGCTTTCGCATTTGACAATCCACTTGTGATTTCTTTTTAAATGTTCTTCGACAATGGTTTCGTCTTACATTGGCTCAATAGGTTATTAATGGCATCTTGGGTGTGCACTGTTATTCGTTGCCTATAATACTAGGGGCCGATGTCGCCCCCGCTGTTGCTGAGGTATCACTTCCAGCCTAAATTGCTCACTTGTCCGTTTGCACCCTCTCTCCCTCCTCCTGTACTCACTCCTACTCGAAATAGAAGTAGTAACACAGTAACAATACCGGCTTAGCTCATTCATCAGCGAAAGTTCACGCATTAGATGCCGAGAGGTCTGGAGTGGCAGGCCCATTTTGACGCTTCATAGTCGACTACCCGCTTGTGCGTCTCATAGGTCCGTTTTGGCGTCTATACGAGGTCTGTTAGAAAAGTATCCGACCTTTGGCCGAAGAAAAAAAACTGGCATAACTGGAGCGTTCGAAACCTAGTAACCCTCAAAGCAGTCTCCTTGGGGCTCCATATACATCTCCCAGCGGTGCTGCCATTGTTGGAAGTATTCCGAAAAGGCCCTTTTCGGAATGGAATTTAGCGCAGCTGTCGTTGCAGCCATAATGCCCTCTCTTGTTTAAAATCGCTCTCCTTTTAATGCCCTCTTGACTTTGGGAAACAGCCAGAATTCGCAGGGGGAATATCAGGAGAGTAAGTAGTCTGTTGAACTACAGGAATCTGGTTTTTCGCCAAAAAAGTCTGAACCAAGTGCGAGGAATGTGCAGGAGCATTGTCGTGATGGATGCGCCAACTTCCTGTTGACCTCAACTCCGGTCTCTTGCGCCGCACAGCACCACGTAGGCGAAGGAGGACGTCCCTATAGTACTCTTTGGTCATTGTTTGACCCTGTAGGGTGCGTACTCGTGGTGTGCCACACAGAGGGAGTCAAAGAAAGCTGTCAGCATCACTTTGACATTGCTGCGCACTTGGCGGGCCTTCTTTGATCTCGGTGACATGAAATGCTTCCACTGTGACAACTGAGATTTGGTTTTCGGGTCGTACCCGTACACCCAAGACTCGTCACCAGTGATTATGGTGTTTATGAAGTCGAGGTCACTGTTTGTGGAATCTAGCATGTCCTGCGAGACTTCAACACGAAGCTGCTTTTGCTCCGCCGTGAGCAGCTTCGGCACGAATTTCTCCGCAACTCTCTCCATGGCCAAATCTTCGGGGATAATGAAATGTGCAGAAAAATTGCTGATGTCCACCTCTTCCACAATTTCTCGGATAGTCACACGACGGTCCCGCATCACCACAGCGTTCACTTCGGCAATGACCCCGTCATTTCGGCATGGGGATGGCCGACTGGAGCGTGGCTCGCTCTCCATCGATGTGCGGCCATCTTTAAACCAATAGAACCACTGTTTAATTTGTATGCTGCTTATAGCATCTTCACCGAAAGCCGCACTGAATATTCCGACTAGTTTCCACTTGGTTGTCATCTCGTTCCTGGCAAAATTTGATGTAGTAGCGCTGCTCCTGTCGCTCCGCCATTTTCCTTGTGATAAAAAACCGACGAGAGCACTGCGCACTGCCTCACTCAAACGCTGCTTCCCAGCGACTGACGCTATCGGCAGGCCCGAAAATATTCTTACATGCACACGAAGGTTCAAGGTCGGCTGGTGCAAGCGCGCTTGTTTCATATCCATCAGGTGTTCGCAAAAAAAATAAAGTCGATACTTTTCTAACAGACCTCGTACGCTCGCGTGCACACTCGGCCTTCTTCCACTTCTGGTCTTCGGTTCGGTCTCGTTCCCGGACACTGACGGACCCCAGGGCCCGCTCCTTCCGAACAAATAGTCTAGCTCCCAGAGTTGTCTGATTCGCAGTCTAAACCCTCGGTTGGTTTAGCAGGAAAGCAATGGCGCATAACTGGCTCCCTGCATCAGTGGACGCCTCAATCGCGCTTTGACGTACGTGGCGGTGGTGTCCATCCAATGCATTATACGGCTGCAGTTGTACCCCTAAATTGCCTGTACTAAATGTCTTGGACAAAGCTATTCCAGCCTTCGCTGTAAAATTTAAGATGACAGTGTTTTGACCCCTTTCTGAGTCCTTAGCTGAGATGGGTGGTTGTTTTTGATCAGATTTTGAGGGCCTACCATGGTAATCACACCATATCCCCTGGATTTCTGTCGGAGCTTTGGGTGGTACGTAACCCATTAAAAATATGCCTACCTTCTTGTTGTCGTCGTAATCGAAACGTAAGCTCTTGCCGCCTATGGTGACGTTCTTGGGTGCCTCTTCTACGCCGAGAACGACGACTAAGGCCACAAGAGGATTCTCGTCACAACCAGTCTTCTCCCGCGAGGCAGAGATGACGACCTGCGAATGCACAGTGAGCGGGCAGTGAAATGCCTCGGTGGTGGTAGAAATACTCTGCAGCCAGTATGGTGGTTGTGCGTGCACTTACCTTCTCATTCCAGTTGGAGTAAAACTTGTACATGTTGAACTCTCCTTTTTGGACCGAATCTGAAATAAAAATGAAGGAAAAGTAAACACTTACGCGCTGCAGCACATCTTACGACACACGTTACGTATGAGTCGCCGGAATCATGTTGCGGAACATCAGTGTCGGCAGCAATAGTTCCCGCAAGACGTAACCAACTTCTGCGAAATGTCAAGTGAAATAGGAGATCTAAGCGATTTATATGTGATACTCAGATTACCCTACACTGCTTATTTAACCCGGAAAATACGATCGCGGGGAGTGTCTTTAGTTAGCACACTCTTAACATAAAGGAGTACCAAGGAAGTAAGCTGTCCACTCAGCGAACACCCTTTTATAAAAGTGGGTGGTCAATAAGACAGATTGCTCTTTTTACTTCCATATAGGCGTATTCATGTTTAGAGTGTGAGGTGTGTGTTCTATGTTTGAAACTTGAAACGCATAATTTGGGAGCTTATAATTGGCCTCACCCTTTGTCAGCCCTGTAAGTGCGTGTGTTTGGGGGGAGGGGAGCGCAAAGATGCTTTATTATTCTTTTACATACTCATTGATATTTTTTACGCTGGAACGGGCTTTACAAATAAGAATATGAGCAGTGCCTGCATGCAATTCGATTAATCTTTTGTACCACTGTTGCCACGTGCCGTCCAAACACGGAAGTCTCTGAAACCACGGTTACGGGACCTGGACATCGTAGCCAGCCGCTCTTCGCCAAAACTGCTCGCACAACTTGTTTTACACCGAGAGCGGTTTCTAGACTGTTTTAGCACCATCGCCCCATTTGGTCCCGTGAAACGTTACATCACATTTGGTGGGAGAACCTGTCTGTATTCAAAACGCGCAGTCACTTGACACGACGGTCGTGCTGTTACCTTTCGTATCGCCCATAGAAAACAAGTATGACAACAGCAACAGCGGCAACCAGTTCTCGCTGAGTTGCGCGTCTTACGTAGGTGTGGTAAAGACGTAAATGTTTTTTTTTTTCTACACCACGTCTATGTCTGCCCCTAGAAACATCCTTTTAAACTGTCCTCGTGCGTTCAGCGCAGAACGGGATCTTATACTACAGCATAATACCGTTACCCCGAAGACGAGGCCGTATTTCGGGAAGCTGTGAGGATACAGAATAGACGACAAAACTGCAGCCGCTGACCCAGTCTTAGGTGAAGATGATGTTTTGGATCTGTACGATATCCTTTTTGTTAACATGGGGCAGTCGAGGCGGCAGTGTTATTGAAAGATACGGTGTAAGAAAAAGCCAGCGAATGTTATCTTAAACTTAGTCACAGGGCAATCTTCTCTTGTTGGAATCGTAGCCGTAACACATACATGATGAGGCGGCCTAGGAAAAAAAACCCGTTGAATCTATTGTCTTTTGCTGCCGACCAGAAAGTAACACATCCTAATTGTGATGATTTGAATCTCGCGGGAAGCATTACGAAGTGCCTGGAGCCGCTCTAGAACACGCGTTTAAAAGAGCGAAGACGGACAGGATTGCTATTGCTGATTGCAGCTGGAAGCTCAACTAATAGCTCATCCATTATTGTTTTTGCCCAGCACTCCTTTTTCGATTGCGGTATGTGCCTCGTAGAAGAAAGCGGCCCGTGGGGATGCACGCATGCACTTACCCAAGGAATCTCCGTCATCCCAGAACAGTTCTCCTCTCGCTGTGCCTTCCTTGTCAAGCGCGGCCACCAACGCCATCGGGGCCCGTCGACTGCAAAGGGAAGACGACGTAGTGGTTGGACAAAACAGTGCGATGATTATTTTGAGGCTAGATAACTTTCCAAAATTTTCCTAATAATGTTGTGCTAAGGTCTCCCTGAAAACGCCTAACCACACAGAAAGGAAAGGTTGGCTTAATAATTCAGTTAAACTGAACCCATTTGGCGTCGGAGCATGTTGTGCGTCCAAGCTGTTAACGCGCTTAGCCGCCACTGATGAACCACGGAAAACAAGACGAAATTTACGAGACCCATGTTAAAGAAAGAACACCGGAGGCATACGTGGAGACAGTGAGGTTACAAACAATTTTTAGAACGCATTGGTAACCCCCGCGAGAAATTAATCTTATAACATACAGGGATCTCGCGCGCCATCTCTTGGCGCTGGGAGTACTTAACGGCACTCGAAGTCCCGGCGGCGTAGTTCTGTGCGACGTCAGCGCACGTTAAAGATCCCCAGGCAGCCTAAATTAGTCTGAAGACCTCCGCTACGGCATCTCTCATAGTCCACGTTCGGCTTTGTGACGTTAAACCTCTCATATCACCGTAAGCTGCCATGAGCAGGGCTCGGTGTGCTTGGGGAACTGCAGCAGAGAAGACGTTTCGGCAAGTTGGTGTAGATTTAAGATTAAAAAACAGCGCACACTTGGACAGAACACAAACAAGAAGTGATACACCACCACCGCTTACTGTTAATGGAAAAGAACGAGCATAAATACAGCGCTGGTAGTGTCTCCCTTCTAATTCTTTCTGTTATGTCCTAGTGTGTACTGTTTTTCATAATACAGTTAAAGAGACAATGATGACAAACTTAAGTTGGCCTGCCTCTATAGGTCACCGCGTCCTGATAAAAAAGATGATATCACCGCCACCGGCCGTTTTCACAAGCAGACTGCAATGACTGCAATAGCAAATTTCTATCTGAATCTCTTAGGCCAGGCTACATCGCCATTCGTTCCCTATCCGGGAACACTAAGTCGTTTTCGGGCTTGAAGTCACAAGTTCCAATCATGCGGAGGAAAAACAAAATTCCGTCTATTCCTAAATCGAATTTTCTCGACAATAAATGCGTCTTTTATTGCCGGACGAACTACGTGCAGTCTTTGTCAGAAAAATAGAGTCCAAAGGGTTTGCTACCAAGCCGTGTAGCGGGGCTCTTAAGCGCACTTAACAGTCCTAAGCTTGGGAGGGTTGAGGACTTAAGACACTTTCGCCTTCATGAGATGAGGGTCCCTGAGTATGCAAAAGGAGCCACTCTGCTCAGAAACAGACCACCTGGGCTGTATACTTTTGAGAGACTGTGCAATACCAGAGAGAACTGTTGAATCAATTTTTACTATAAGAATAAAAATTGAATGGAGTTGTCCTGGGTGTCCCTTTAAGTTTGGATGGGTTGGATATTACAAAACTGTGCCAAGGATTCTCACTGGAGTGTTGCAGTGGCAGCTCCAATTACGAATGCGAACGCATGTCCACCGCGTATGAGGGCCACGGTCGAGCCATTCAGCGGAGCGGCGAAAGCCATGCGGGTTCCGTTGTTGAGCTTGATCGGTGGTATCGTACTGTACATGTCGTACCAGATCCCGGCCGGAATATAGGCGTTCACCTTGGTTTGTCCCTGCGCAAAATAATTACTCAATTAACTGCACGCAGACGACGCCTGTTTCCAGGCCCCACGCACTGCAAGATTGATACCTGCAGGCGATGGGGAGAGAGAGAAAGCTATGAATTGAGGCGCACACAAAAATTAGTTTTTCCCCTGCTGTTGTTTACATGCCTGTTTTATTTCTCAGTTGAACTTTAAATCATCGTAGTTGCATGCAAGGTGTCAGGTTTAGCCAGTTCGCTTTTTTCATTTTGACACTATCCAATCAGCGTAAGCTACTTCATGTATCAACAGGTACTGCATCAAGGCTGCGAAACATGCGGAGGCTGCAGAGATAAAATGAGACAGGGAACGGACAAAAAAAACGGGCTGATAAAAGCGAACACAGCATGTGCAAAATTCGGTGATAGGGCAACCAGCGCCAATGAAGCTTTGACTAACTAGAGAATAATAAATTAGCAATTGAATTTACTAATAAGCTTTATGCAGTCGTGGGTTCTTGCAAGATTTGCACCAAGTTTGCATGGGGATGGTTACACCTCCCTTCCATATGTGCGAGCGGAAGCAGTGAAGTTCCATGCTGCAATCGAAAATTCCCCCATCCGACCCAAAAATCCCTATTTCAGGTCCCTTCTCCCTGCATCAGCTGGAAAACTCCGGCAATGTAGCAGAAGTGACAATTTCTGTCAAAAAATTTCTTGAAACTCATTTTATCCACACAGATTCCCCGGGAAAAAGAATATTCCCGAAATTACCCAAAATTACTTCAAAATTCTCAAGTGGGCCCAAATAAAGTCAAATGTACTGCTATTTGATTGCACCCCCATCGAGAACTGCAACAAGGAAGGGAGTATCGCTGTGCAAGGAATCAAAGCACAGCCCGATTGTGCCAGTCACTTACCGGGTACAGGGCAGGACAGAACATAATACCAGATCCCCACATGAACTGCTCGTCGATGTCGTAAGTCTTGGGGTCGTTCGGGAATCTGCACGTGACAGGATAATAGGTTAGTGCCGACTGCTCATCGTCCTCTCAGTGCCGACTGAACATCTTTTGACTGCATCTTCTGTTCTTGCGCACCTGCTTACAGCCAGGGCTTCAGTCGTTTTATGCACATATTACAACCGCGTTATGGCATTCCCAAGAGAGCTCTGGACATATCCGACGTGGTTCTGCAGCTGAGGAATCCTTTCCACCTACTGTTAGAGAGGAGAAAATCAATTCTATGGATCTAAATTTCATGGGTATGTCGATGAACATTTGACAGCAAAATGCGTATACAGGATGTTTAACCTAAGACTGTACACAATATTTAAAAATAGGCTTTTTGGTTAGAAGCGCGCTTTTTTCGGCATAGCGTTTTCAGCGGTGTAGTACATCGGAATACAACAAATTTGTGCTAACTAGCCGGCCGGTTGCCTGATTTTGAATAGTTAGCTCTTTAACTATTGCTGTTAATCTCCTTAACTATTGAGAAGCGTGTAGCCCACATTAAGTAATAACCATATCAGTCTTTAGAATTTCGAAAACGTGGTTACGCTCGGTGCTGTGGCCCAACAAATTTCGGCTATTTCGACGTGTTACGAGCACTGGAGAGGTTGCTTTGCCTGCAAGCTCCTCGAAAACGCATGTATTTTCGCGCGATGTGGCCCAAATGTGTTGGACCACAGCGCCGAAAGTCACCGCGCTTTCGAAATTTTAAAGACTGATATGGATATTACTTAATGTGGGCTACACGCCTCTCAATAATTGAGGAGCCTAACGGTAATAGTTACAATATAAGTTAAGCAGCCTGCTAGTTAGCAAGAATTAGCTGTATTCCGGTGTACTACACTGCTGCCAATGCTATGCCGAAAAAAAGCGCTCTGGTAACTCAAACAGCCTATTTTTAAAAATTGTGTAAAGTCTAAGGTGGAACACCCTGTACATTAACGAAATGGCGTTACGAGTTTAATGTCGCAGAAGAGATGATGGTGTCGGCTTTGCACCAACGGCATCAACCGCTCACCAGGATCGGTAAATTCGTCGGCGATGCCAGTATGCATGACGCCTTTTGAACGCATTGCTTTGAATATTTCGAATAGCACAGTGCAAGGGTTGTGAAATGCCACCCGCGTTTCCAACGAGTTGCAGCGCGGGAGAAGGACCTGGATGAGGAACAAGCGAGTGGATCGAGCCGGGCTGACGACAGCCGATAGAGATTGAAACAGCCCACACAAGACCACGCACAATGATGAGACACATAACGAAGCTCAGGTATCTCTGTGCGTCGTCTTATGTAGGCTGCTGCTATCTTTTCTGATGAACCAAGTAACTCAGATAATTATTTTACTACCAGATACGTACAAGCGCAAAAAAAAAAAAAAAACACGGACAGAGAAAGAGACAACACTCTTTCTCTGTCCGTGTTTTTTTTTGCGCTTGTACGTGTCTGCTATGAACCAACTAGCCCAAAGGTCTGGGCTCTTGATTTTACTACAGCCGCTGCAGGATGCCTAGACTGAGGGCTACTCCCGGACGGGGCAAAAATCTCTTCATTAGATCCAATAAATATTTCCCAAAATCGTCATCGTCATCATCGCAGGGCTCTCAGCCCTAGTCTAGGTTTCGCGTTGCAGTAAGCCTCGCAAAGAGCCTTTGATTTCCATCATACTTTGGCGAAAACCAGCGCGGTTTTTTTATACACAGTTTTGTTTTCCCCTCCGAAAACTGGATCCTTGCATATCGGGCTTTTCAATCATTTAATGAAAATCCTCTAACTAGTTTGAATAAGATCTGAGTGGGAACAGGATTTGTGCGCATCGGGGTTGACTAGGCCAGAAAAGTTTCATGTCCTTCATCACCAGCGTTTCGCATTTATCCAAGTACGCGAGAACACAATAGCGCGCTTCTTATAAACTTCTTGGCAGAACTTTGGCAAATATGTGAGCAGATTTTGATTTTAGGCAACCACTGTTTAAACAAGAGCATTGGCTACAGCGGGCGACTAGATGTGATTGTCTTCCGAAGACTTTGATGCTGCTCCCTAGCCTCTCGATAACTGTGAATGTCGGGTCAATTATCTATAGAAAATTAAAAGGGCTATATTTTTCAGTGGCAAGCATCCATGGGCGTACTACGTCCAGGTGATTAAAATTTTACGTAGTAGCGTAAGAAGCAGAAAGGCGCAGATGTTTCGTTTTCTTCGCTTCAAATTTCCTCGCAGTGTAGCGGCATACGTCTAAGCAGATTAAAATGTTTGTCATAACATCCACTCACTCAAAGAAGAGAGGCCTGGCTACCGTCTCCCCGTAGACGTGGCTCCTGTAGAACAGCGTGTAGAGGTACGGAAGGAGAGCGTAGCGTGCGTACAAGTTGGTCTTCGCCGCTTCGACTACGGTCGGCCCCAAACTGAAGGGGTCTTGGTCCTGCAAGTAAAGGATTCCAGACGGACTTTTGGAAGCCGTGCAGCCTGTGTCGCCGTCGCTGTCGCATGGTGTCAAACTCGATACGTTTAGGCATGCATTCAGGGTAATGCGCCGACAGCCGGCATCAGATATTTCATCGCTAATGACTAGATCCGATATCGCCTGACCAACTTATTCGCTGATGACAGTAACGAGAAGTAACTATAGTATGATACAACTCAAGAATGCAGCTGCAAACACCTCTCAAAGGAGGTTGTTCAACTAGTGGCCAATTAGTCGACTAATGATCGACCGATGGTCATGATGTAGTGGTTAACCGCATTGCTCGCTGGCACGTACCAATCACCTCAGATGTGCTGCTGTATAGGGGCCTAGCCGCGATGCCATGAAAACCAGCCGACGCCATTGTCTGGAGAGCCTCCTTTGAGAGACATTCGCAGGTGCATTCGTGAGTTCTGTCAAAATATAGTTGAATATCTCTTCTAAAGTCAACCTGCGAGGAGCTAAGGGCGCGTGGCTTGTCCAAGGGAAACCCTTAGGGTCAACGTAATCGATAGCGCCGTGACCTGCGTGGCCTGCATGCAGACGCCTACGCTGATACTAGCGCAAACTGACGTACGAGTTGGTCTGACATGATTGGGAGCAGTGCAACGTCAATAGGACTGAACAAAGAAAGAAATGACGTAACAGCTCTGTTCCATTGTGTCCCCGTCATGCCTATAGTAGAAGGTTTTTTTTGCGTGTGTGTGTAGTATAGAGTTGGCCCCTGCCCATGTGGCCGTATAGCAAAATTACGTACAATTCCATCGTCGGTGTTGTGGTTCCTGGAGAAAGGGTAGAAGGCACCCAGCGCGTGCCACCGGGCGCAGAGCTCGACGGTCGTGTTGCCATTGAAGCCGCAGATGTCGGCGCCGATGAGTGGAAATCCGTACATGCCGAAGCTTAGCATATCTGAAAGCCAGTTCACGTTCATAAAAGTTGCCCTGAGAGAACCCCAAGGTGGTCGAAATTTCCGGAGCCCTCCACTACGGCGTCTCTCATAGCCTTAGTCGCTTTGGGACGTTAAACCCCATAAACCAAACCAACCAGAAATCATTGGGAAAGTCGCATGAGCAGCCAGCCTGTTCTACTTGAAGATATTTAGGAAGCAGAATTCATGCAGTGTACGCATGCGACTTCTGCTACAATGAAGTTGCAGGAGCCAAGAAGACAGCTTTTATCTTGGCTCCCTTCCATAGTATGATAAAAGGTTCAATTTATTTGATTGATTGATTGATTGATTGATTGATTGATTGATTGATTGATTGATTGATTGATTGATTGATTGATTGATTGATTGATTGATTTTATAAAGAAAAAGTTAGCAAGACCAAAACAATGGGCCCACCAGTCGCACGAACTGTCACAGATGTAATTTAAGCGCAACTCCTGCTTTTTGGAGAACGTTCAGGTTTTTTTTTTTTTTCCTCTTTCGTTAAGCCTGTTGCTAGGGCGAGGTAAGCGGCCATAATGGTGAGTCAGAGGTCTGACGCCTTTCAAACACGATAACGCCGTTTCCGTCATCTTTTCGAGTTCCTTATTGAAAGCTGTTCTTGTTTTTGGAACTTGCGCTATCTGCACCACTTCTGCCTTGCAGGTGGTGCAATAATGGAGCGGGCAACCTTATATTTATGCACTCCTCTTAAAGAAGTCAAGTGTAGCGTCGCATACGTATTTATGATGGGTGCTCATAAACACAATAATAACATAATAATATAATAAACATAATATTTCACACCTTGAAGCTACACCCTTGATTGTGAGGTACAGTCTCGAGAAAAAATATTAGCACAAGTAACCGGCGACCGGCTGAGAAAAAAAGAAAGAAAAAAGTAATCTTTCAAGGTGATTACTTTCTGCTGAACCCCTGGCGATATTGAGGACTGGAGAAGGTCTGCTATTCCCGTCAATGGCATTTTCGTGAACCGGAGGGCCGCGGGTGGAGATTATTTCGCACCAGTAATCGATCACTTGTGCCAATCATTTTTTACTCACGACTGTCACATCTTGTGAGCCCGAACTACTGTCGAACGCAAATTACCTTCGAATTGGTGGCACGTGCGCAACTTCCAAGTGCGTCATAAATCCCTGGCATCAGTCAGTCGAAGCAAAGCCGATCGCTCGAGAATGACGCTTTCGGTACCTTAACTGGGCACAACTGATCACTCGCAAACCGAAGTTCAACGGGCACCAGGCCGTATTGTTAGCGTTGGGCATACTGCTCAATACAGTACTATACCAAAATCTATGTCCCATAAACATTGTGTGAGACAGGGAGCGCACGAATCGGAACTTACTCGGGATGCTGAGTTTCATGTCTTCCCAACTGGAGCTGATGTCTCCAGACCAGTGGCCCGACCAGACAGACTGGCCCGGTGACGTAGCCCGGGAGATGATGAAGGGACGCTTCTGACGAATCTGAACAAGAGCCCTGGGCGGAGCCACAGGATAACGGCATTACGTATGCATGGGGATATTCTAATTTTTCGAGGTATGGTTTCGCCCTTATACCGGGTACGTACTCCTGTCTTCAACACTGAAGTTTAATAGGACAGAGGACGCCTTGTGAAAAGGGGCAGTCACATCATCACGAGTGATCTAGCATGCGCCACTCAAGCAAGCCTGTTCGCGAGCATAGCGACACTGAAAAAGAAAAACAAGTACATTTCCTGAGCACTCGCTTAAACACTAGTATGAAAGCAAATGAAATCATCAGTTGTATACATAGGTAAGCCGCTTCCAGGGTTCAAAAGAGAACGAAGTTGGACGATTAAGTCGTACAGCATTAAGAAAGGAACTGAGCACAACAACCACGGACAAGAAGGGAACAGTCTCGTCCATGTCTGCTTAGCGTAGTTCCTTTTTTAATGCTTCCAAGGAAACTGCTGGTTAAGCTCAACTTCCCTTCAACTTAAATTTGCGTTTATTCATTAAAACTTGTCTAAAGCTAGACCATGCGTGAACAAGCTATTTCTGAATTGTAAATTCTCTTTCCCCTTTTATTAGCGGAGTAAAAGATAGCGTACTTATACGTAGCCCTGGCTTCCAGCTGGGAGTAGATGTTGTGGACGTTGTAGTGGGACGAGATGAAATGTCGGTCGCTCATGCACAGGGTCTTGGTGCTCAGCTTCTCGCCGCCTGGGACATACGGGGGATTATCTTCCTTCTGGCCTGGTGGGCAACCGTCCTTGTGGCCATCGTAGAAATTTGACGGCTCATTCATGTCCTACATGGGAACATAGTCACACTTGTAGCACCTTTGTACTGTTGTCAAGCATCGACGTCGTACTTTTCGTTCATATTTTTGAAAACGGAAGGACGACGGATACAAACGGCACGCTTATACACAGGACGAAGCGCATCGAAATTCTTTCCTTTCATTATTCATTCGCCCATATCATCATCCTTTAGTAATCCTTTCACAAAGGCTTTTCCTGGATTTATTCCACCAGGATTTACCCCCCCCCCCCCCCCCCCCCCCTTACAACAAGCTCGCAGCTTCAATTCACCGTAGAAAAGCGACAGACCTACCCACTACTGCGAGGTTTTAACTTTTATGAACAGAACATATTCGCCTTTTCTACGACTAAATTTGTCAGATGAAATTTCTCGGGAATTAAATAAAGGTGCTGCAGTTATTATCGTAGCAATGGGAACTCGTGTTCATCTACTATTCAGAGAGATGGTCGCCTTTGTGGGCGTGGGACCACCGACATGCTGGCTGGGGAGTGGAAGACATCGAGAGTGTGCTGCTATCTGTAGCCTGTGGTCGAGGTGTACCAGAAATGGGGTGCAGTAGAGCTATTGCTGCCTCTTCTTTGTCCCAGTAGAGGGCGACACATCTTGGTGTTTTCATTTTTATTTTTTTTTAATTTTTATTGCTGTAGAAGTATAGCCCTCATTAGAAGATAATTCCGCTGTCTGTGTCCGAAGCCCACACAGCGGCGAAACAAAAAGGCGACAGCGAAATCAATTCAAGGAAGCGGTGGGAAATCGATCATTGCAAAAGCGAAAACTTAAAAAGCGAAATGTAAAACCTACTAACGCAGATCTTTCGCATCACATCATACGATCGCCCGTCAATTTTTATTTGTTTATATTTGTTCAAGCCCGATCAAGCTGCACCGTTTTGGTGCTTGCATGTAAATCTGGTCAGCCCTGTTGGAGAGGTTGGAAATAACGGGCTTTAGGCTCCTCCAGTTCACTTACGCAGTAAGAAAAAGAAAAAAAAAACACTCTGTACCTACGCACACTAGTATACGTTGTCCTACTTAACCGTGTCTGTAAAAGAAACCACCTTCGAAGGTGACACTACGACATTTTCCTCACATGTGGCTCTCGGTGGCTAGGCTGCAGCTACTCCATTGGCAGATTTATAGGGAAGATGTTCGAAATGAAAAGGTGGAGGAAGGCGAGTGGAAGTTTGCCATGTCTCATCCTTAATTCGCCCAAAAAGTACTGCAAACTTGACGTATTATGCGAAAAGGTCAAATATTTGGAAGAGCAGGCACAAAGTCAGGAACCTCTTCTTAGTGCCCTGCATTCGTCTGTGGCAGTCGTGGGTGAGACGTCGGGCAAAGCGCCAAGGGCTGGGCAGCTGAACTGAAGAGAGCCGACAGAATAGAAAAAAAAAAATTCCCTGCAGAAAAATAAGCGGCTGTCGCCGTCATCGAACATGACACGTATTTAGACCAGCGTTACGTAGACACTTCCACAAAAAGTAATTCTTCTTTATCATTTTGTTTCATTCCAAGTAGCATGTCTTTTTGCTGTTTCTTTCCCTGATCATGCATACAATGTCTTCAGAGTGTAATGCATTCTTATGGGCTCTGATTTCAAAGTTCAACTGTCTCAAATCTGTTTGACGTACGAAGACCCCCAAAAGTACTCACAATCCAGGCGCCGTCAAAGGGGACTTCGTTGTGAAACCTGGTGAACTGCTTCGCCCAGTAGGCCGAAGCATTGGGATGGCTGAAGTCAGGGAATACGCTGCTCTTGTCGTTCCACACCTTGAATGAAAAGGAGCATGTTTCAGAACCGCCATGTTTCGACAGCTGCAAAAAGCTGGCTTCACATTCAACAACGTTGCACTCACTTAAATCATGCATTCAAAGGACAAAGATTTGGTACTAAGGTGAATAGTTAACATTCAAAGGAACGCAAAACAGTAAAGACAAAGTGAATTCGTTAGGATGACAAAACTTCATTCTAAAGAGAGTTCATAATACAGATATTTCGCACCTTACTAGGAGTAATCAACTATGACAAGAAGTAAGGTCATAATTATTCGTTACCTTTCCGTACACGATGCCTCCCGTGATATTTTTGATGAAAACATCCATGGCTAGGCCATCTTCGTAAGGAGGGTAGCTTCCGGGTGCTTCAGAGCCACTTACTGCGGGGTCCTGCAAATAGTGAGCGACCTGAGTGGACTAGAACCGCATGAAAACTCGAATGTCGCGTGCCGTCGCACTTCGCTGCATTCTGTAAATTGTTGAGAATTTTCTGAAAATACACTGCACTTTTGGAAGACCGGACATTACAGCGATCGCTTGGTTCCGCCTTTTACTATAACCTGCTAGCGTAAAAGGGCTTCAATGACATCGCGAATGCCATTCTCAACTTTAAAAAATATAGTCAAATTTCTCTGTCGTGTAGTCGTGGCTCTCATGGTACACTGTTCAGCAGTTAAAAAGAAAATATATTTCCTTTCGCATCAATTAGAGCAGAAAGTAGCTTTTACTACATTGCTAGAACTTGCGTGACAATTTCTAAAGAATTTTTATATCTGCATAAAATGGCAAAAAGCCACACCACAGTGAAGATCGGCGGTGTAGCGTACCTCTTACTTCGCTGATTGATTGATTGATTGATTGATTGATTGATTGATTGATTGATTGATTGATTGATTGATTGATTGATTGATTGATTGATTGATTGATTGATTGATTGATTGATTGATTGATTGATTGAAAACGTCTATTCATGATTTTCTTCGGGTGACTAGTCGGTTCCTTATTCCAGGAATTTTTTGGCTACTCCTGCGTCTCAGCCCTGCACACCAGCAGCGCTGCTGAAAGATATTCGCCTGTCTTATTGCCATCGTCGCAAAATTTCGATGGAGGCGAAATTCTAGAGGCCCGTTTACTGTGCGATGTCGGTGCACGTTAAAGAACCCCAGGTGCTCGAAATTTCCGGAGCACTCCACTACGGCGTCCCTCATAGCCTGAGTCGCTTTGGGACGTTAAACCCCCATAAACCATAAACCACTATCTACTTGCCCGAGCAACGCACAAGGGCATTTATTAGAGACGCCACATCTTTCGTCAATGGTTGAGTACCCTCGTCGTCTCTGAGAATTCAGACTTTCCTTCTAATCTTGGCACACGCTATAGAGCTATGAAACCATGGCCATAAACAATGCAGGTAACCATCCGCTCATATGTCAACGTGCGAGGCATTTTTCATATATTTTTCCTTGATTACGTGTTCTTTAGCTTTTCTTCTTTCTTATGATTCGGGAAAGACGACTTACTTTAGTATTTTATTGTAATTAACGCAAAATAAGCCGTCCTGGAGCAACTCAAGCCATGAACAGTCGTGAGCGATGGGTAGAAAAATCCAGGAATAGTGTTGCATAACCCCCTGAAGACGACGCAATATTAGCGAGGGAAAACGTTTACCGTTTTTGCCAGTGTTAACTATCTCACGCGGTAATTTTTGTTGTAAATGTAGAATATGATCCCAGATGTTATCATCACCCGCCATCTTCTCTCTGGTCGTCATAATTTGCATAACATTTTCTGATGGAAGTTTACCGTTTCTTTTTTTTCTGTTTTTGCTTAAACTCTCAATGTTCTGGAACCGGTGGGTCGTTTATTTCAAGGCGAAAAAGAAAGGAAGAACAAGAACAAGCTATTCCGTTGCCTAGGCATCCGAGAAGAAAAAGAAAGGGTACTTTCAAGTGGGGAAAATTTCTACCAAATTTCTGCCACGACATTCGGAGTGCATGCATTTCGCGCGTCTTTCTCGCCTGCACGTGAAAAACGTTGAAAAGATTCTTGCCACAATGACGACGTAGTGGCGACCGGATGCGTGTAGCTGTTCAACGAACTCCGGAAGTCCCTCGAAGTTTTCCTTGTCGTAGGTGAAGTCGTTGCTCCTATTCATGTAGTCAATGTCGTTCCATTGCGTGTCCTTTAAAAAAAATAAACATCTTCATATGTGCTGCTCGTCATGACACTGAAATTGCGTAAAGTGCCTTCACTGCCAAATACATTATTCAACTGGGTAACCCCATGTAGTGCAGTTCTACAAGGTAATTACTTTAACACGGAGGTTCTTTTAAAAGGGGTACAAAGACCCTTCATTTCTTTTGATGACCATGTCCTCGAAATCGCATATACTGCTTTGATTTCCAAAGGCATTACTTTACTGGGATGGCCCCATGTAGCGAACTTGTACAGGCTTGGTCATTTCTAAAAACATGGATTGCATCGTATGTAGTGATGTCCGGTGTGCATAACAAGCCCCAACAAATTATGAAACGGTTCATGTAGCAGCGGAAGTTTCATCACGAATTGAAGCGAATTAATGTGTATGACGGCGCCAATTTCCTCTAGAGAACGATTAAAGAAGGGGTTATATAAATTTTCAAGCCTATCTGTCATGGAAATCAAAAGCAGGTACACTAAACCACGTGCTATAATGCTTAACCCGATGATATCCGAAAGGCACCACCGTTACTAAAAAATAATTAAATACATACTCGAACAGCGCGAACGTCTAATAAACACTGTTCAACCTGCATATACCGGAGAGGACGATATGTATATTATACATGTGCATGTGTAATACTTCACGTAATTCCTCATTTGTGTTTGACGACGCGTAACATCTGTCTTGTATTTCACATCACTTGTTGCGAATTGCGATATCTTCTAATCTGTTATCTGAGCTCACTTGTTTTGGGTACTTAACATTATGCTTTTCATTTATAACCTCTTCACACAAATTTTTTATTCGACCTCTCTTACACAATGCTGTCCTGAGGCCTGTAAGGTATATGCATTAAAATAAATAAATATGAATTGATAATACAGGATGCGTTGGCCAGAACGACGTCCCGAATGTGTAGCATCTGCTGTCCTACACTACCACTTTCTGAATGCTTTTCCATTTCACGTCAGCCGGCGACGTTGCACAGGAAGGGTCTACTGCTGTCACACATTTGCGTGGCTAATCAAGTGAATTTTCTCCCTTTGGTTGCCATGCGGATTCTTTCGCCGCGTTTCGTGGTTTCCCATCCCCACAACCGTAAACAAGTGCCGCTGTGTCCTGGTAAGAAGGTACAAACAATAGCGTCCCAATTACCAGTGGTATCCCGGCCTTGATGTTACTCTCCATGATGTAGCGCGTCCTGTTGAGCGTCTTGTAGCCGAAGCGGCACAGGTGGAAGCCGAGGCCCCAGTAGGGCGGCAAGGAAGGAAAGCCCACCACGTGCTGGTACTGCTGCACCACGCGACCAACCGTGGGGCCCGTGAACACGAACAGGTCCAGGACGCCGCCCAGGGAACGGAAGGTGACGGCCGGAGTGGGTTGTAGGACAACCTCTGAAGGAGTAGACGCGGACGTCGAGGTCTAGCGTTGCCGGCAAAACTCACTCAAATTAATGGGGATCCGCATCATCGCTCTGCGTCCGCGAGGCGCAATATCCCCTGCGGCTTCGCGAAATCTAAATGACCGACAGAAACACAAGATGCGCTCAATGTTCCAAAGAGAAATGTGAGGTGATCCATGGTAGAACGTTACCCTGGGACGACGACCGGAACGCGTGATTGACTGTTATTAATGCACTCTAAAAATGCACATTTGGCTTCGCAAAGCAAGAAAATGGACTCTGCATTGCTCACTAGAATTGCTGTAACTGAAGGCAGTTCAGAGGCTAAAATGTTGACCCAGTTTTTTCCACTAAACAATGTGTGTCCATCGCGGATTAGGCAAAGTGAAGTGATTATTGATAAACAGGTCTTCCTCCACTGGTGTTCGGTTTCTTTAAATGTTGACTCTAACGGAATGCGGAACGGCGTGCTGCCAGCAAAGCGGTGGAGAAGGTAACGACGTCTGCGCACTTTTGGAATGCGTAAACCTTTAATGTTGCTCTGCAACAACTCATTCCACCATCGCAGCCAACCGCGACTTCCTCTCTTCGAGTTTCAAGCCCTCCAACTCATAGAGCTAAGCGTCGATGTAATAATATATAAGAAACATATCACAAAAGCATACAATTATGAAATATCCTAGCTTGGAGAGCATGCGGAGGGTGGTATGCACTGAGACGTCACTGTTTTTACGAGTCCTTGGCAGACACCTAAATACCACCATTTGCTCAATCTGGCTTTCAAACTCCCGAGGCGCCGCAGTGTGGGCAAGGTTCGGAGCAATCGAAATCTCCACGACTTTGCAGAAAATAATTTTAATCGGTCCGCAATATGCGTTCATTAATTTTACTTCACATACCGTTCTTAGCTATGGCATTTGTATTACCATGCACAGAGGCAAACGCATATATTATAATGTCTTCATATAGCCCCAAATGTCGCAGTTTTCCCGTTGATCATCCGAACTGATAATCAACGATAAAGGCACAAAAGAGTAAATCGAAAATAATTCGTAACGAAATAAGGCCGCTGGCTCTCGGATATCATACTACTGGTTCGAGGTGCCCAGCCAATCTTGGCCTAATATTTCTTTGGTATTTATTTTAATGGTTTGGATTTGCGCCCAGAATTTAAGCAACGCCTGGTGCTGCAACAGTTAGCTTACTTGTCGGCTCCTGCCCCGGAATACTTACAAATGAGCAGCCGCAGCCATTAAAGGCAGTTGGAATGGGAAGACTCACCCAGAGCGTTGCTGGTGTGCAAAAACACTCCGTAGCCCTGCCAGTCACTGTCAACTCCGAGCAAGAAAGGGTGGTTGCCGTAAAGGTTCTTGTCGCCCTGGGAGATGCGAATTATTGGTGAGGCATGCAAGATCACCACAAATTTTAAAGCTTGCTTCTACAATCCTGTTGGCAGCTAGTATTTTTCTGCAAGTTAATATACGGCACGTGCAGGGCAGAAACCTCCAAGGCGTCAAGGCGGCTGATATGTATCGCACTGTTACTGTGACCAGACACATCAATTCATTAGCGCAGCCCTTCCATAATGAAGTCGTAGTCTGCGTAGGATCATATTTGAAAACAGCTGCCTGAAAAGTGGCAGAGTTGCTAGCGCCTTACGCTGAGAGTGAAGGTCGACTACCGGCAATAATTTTTATTGTCAGTTTCCATGTGTCACTGAAGTGTGTCCGTCCATCGAGTGAATGCTACATAACACGAGCCCGTAAGGCTGAAATGGCGGAATATCTTGCGGATATTTGTATTTCTAGAAATATTTTTTTCCTATGTCGTGTCTTCCGTGTTACTTCTGTGTTCGTGTCAATTTTGTACTGCCCTCTTATAATTCCAGATAACACGATAGTTCTGGTGACGCGTACGGGGCGCTTGAACTTGTTAACACTTTTGTGATAAGCCTGAGTAGTGATACATACCGCAAACGTAACGTGTAGTTTGGTTGAGAGTATAGTCCACAGGAATCTTCGATCACTGTGCATTGTCAATACAGATCAATAAGGCAGTTTTCCATATAGGATGCGCCCCATGTGGTTGCGTGCAGAGGAACTCAACTAAATCCGGCCTGAAAGTCTTACCGCGTCACTGTCCAAACATTCTCTATCGAACTTGAAAGCAAGCTTGCACCTCGAATTCGAGAACCTGTTATGGAGGCAGTAAAGCTAGCCGATTTTAAGTGCGCCGGCTTGCGAGCAAACGCAACCGTATATGCCTAAGGTGTCCGTGCCAAATTTGGGACCCAGTTGCTGGCGTAATATGTCCCTTTCTGTGCCGCGCCGTGAGTAGGTGTTCAAGAACTCAGACAAGCCTGTAGCCTTGTGTTCTTGCTGATCCTCTGCAGTGCACTGGACACTGTGGCGCAACTCTGTCTAGTAAGGAGGAGGAGGAAATTTATTTGATGGTGACATTACTAATGACTGCCCATGTCGCTTTGCGCTTGCTGAGATAAAGCGGTCTGAAAGCGCGGTGTGGCTTTTTCAGTATTGCAGGCCAATATTTCCCTCTCTGCGATACACAACACACAAAGAAAACTGCAGTTATGCGTGCTGGGCTTACGAGTGTTCCTCATGAATCAAACGTATACCCGCTAACAAAGAATTGTAGGACGCTGCTGCGAGTAGTGGGTACATAATATGTTGACATCTTTGCAGCCTCAACGCGACCAGTATTTTTATGCCTTTCTGTAAGAGGTAAGTTGACTGCAGTACACACCACGGGGGGTCGGTCTCGGTTGAAGAAGTAGCGGCTGGTCCAGTTCACGTTTCGACGTAGAGAATTCCATTGCTCTCCGAGACCGTAGACATAGTCTGACGGCAATAGTGTGGAAATCTGGAGGAACTGGTCCGTAAACACAAGGCGGGACAGGTTGGCGTGGAAGCTGAAAAAGAGCATGAAGAAAGCAGGATGATGCAGAAGGTGGAAAAAAAGAGAAGGAGGTGCGCGGCGAAAGGACGAGAAAGCAGAAGTGACCTTTCGGCTCAGTGCTTATTGCTTTACTCTTTCAAATAGTTTATAACGTGATGAGGTGCTTTTCTGCCAAAGACCTGAGCAAAAAGTTGAAGGAGGACCGTGTTTAGTGAAAGAAAAAATAAAGAATTTGTTTTCGTTGGCTGCTCGCTCCCACATTAGTCGTGAGGTCTGCTTCTATACCACTGTAGTCGGATGCAAGTAAAAAAAAAAGTAAAAAAAGAGAGAAGTTTTTCCGCGTCAGCCAACGGCATCAGCCGGTCCACGTGAACTTGAGCGTGACAATGCAGGGAACGGCATGACAAACCAGGGGGGCGACTTTCCCGGACAATGAAGGAAGGGGACAATCCCCTTTCATATGCCACCCCCTGCATTGTCACACTAGCGGGTTCACGAGAATCAGCCGGCGCCATTGGCTGGAAGGGGTTCCTTTTACAGGTAAAAGCTTCTTTTTTCTTGACTTGCACCTGACTATAACGCATTCTACTTTCGCAAGATTCAACTGATCTTATTTTTGCTTTCTCTGTCTTTCATGCACCGTGTAAGGGAATTCTTAAGTGCATCCAATGGTAGTGTATTTTATACGGATAAGTTCCTCACGCAGTTAGAGCTGAAATTAACGCACATGGTCGTAGATGCACGGTCCAGGCGGTACACCTTGAGCTGTCCGTCTTGGGTGACAGTGACGTTGTAGAGAAGGCTTCCCGTAAACGCGCGCGTAGGAATCTTCGGCACAGGTGGTGTGAATCGTGCTTGAGTGGCATCCAGGATCTTAAACAAAAAGTGAAAAAGAAACAGTGAATTTGTTCCGATATAAATTACGCTTCCTCATTTTTTTTTTTTTTTTTGCAGGCGATGAACGCCCGGGTTCGATTAACCAACTTGAGCATGGAAGGGTTTCACGGTAAGTGGACTCAATCAATCACTTGTGTTTTAATAGGCGCTTCTTACAGCACAAGATGACGTTTACGAAAATCTGCCTTCAACTAGGTAGATTCAATTGAAACAAATGTCGAGTTTTCAGCCTCACGCCAAATTTCTCGAGGTCTATGCGTCTACGCTCTAGTCGTGCTGTTTCTGAACTGGAACGGGCGTCATTCTATATACAAATGGCCGATTGTGAGGTACGGACTGTGCGTTGTGTTTCTGAGCTAGTTTCAGACGACTGAATTTTCACGCATTCAAATCGAAACGCACCGTTATTTCGACGTAGACACTTTTGTCAGTGGACGACAACGAGAATCTAAAGAACACGTGCCAAGATCTCACTCCAATCGCACCATCGTGCATCGGAAGTTCAGGTACGAGCTCGCATATCCAGCTTTCATTTCATCATCTCCTTTCACGGTGCAGGCAAACATTCTGGATAAGGTTGTACCCGTAAATCTCCTGGCAAATAGCGCGCATCCGTACCCAAAACGGGCAAAAAACTTCTGCAACTGCGACGAAAATAGCAGAATTTTCGTATCAAAGGTAAGCATAGCGGGCTATCGCTATTCTGGCCTGCTGTGCAGGCTCAGTGACTTCGGCATTCAGCTGCTGATGCCACGGTCGTGGGTTCAATCCCGACCCCCCGGCGGACGAGTTTTGATGGAGTCTAAATGCGCTTGCGTGTGCGACGTCATCGCCGGTTAAAGAACTCCAGGTGCTTCGGAGAGCCGACGTCATGAACAAACACCACATGAACGTTCCGACGTAGAGTGGGACAGTGCGGTGGTCCAGGGACCCAAGGGGGGTCTAAACACACTTGCCATAATAAAGTTTTTCTCTCTCTCTCTCTCTCTCCAGGTGGTCTAAATTAATCCGGAGCCCTCATAGCCAATCTGCGGCTTTGGATCGTTAAATCCCACAAACTGCGATTTAACTTATCCATTCTGAAGCTTTAGAAAAGCTTTCCGCTGCACAAGAACATTCCTTACTTTCCATTACTACTCACGACGAATGTTTTGGACGGTCAGGCTCGGTTGCGTCCCCCTCGTTTTATGCGCATACAGCCTGCTTCGCTCTTTCGTCCGTTCCAAGAAAGCTCACCGTAATTCTGGCGGTGTCGTTCTCGTAGAAGTAAACGTCCACCGTGACAGACTGCACGTCCTTGTCGATGCCCGAAGGCGTCTGCCTCTTGAGTTTCAAGGAGATGCGATCCGGGAAGTGGTCCAACCCGTCCACCACGTATCCCTTGTAGTCGGCAGGGTAGTAGCAATACGGGACGTTCGGCTGGCCCTTCACCGCGCCATTGGCCAGCGCTCGCCAACAGCACCCCCGGGACTCGCAACCCTGTTGACTCGCGCCTGGCTCCGGATAGCAGTCGAAGCGGTTCTCGACGCTTCCCAACTCGCACTGGCCGTCGTTCCCTGACAAGGAAGCGTATAAAGGAAGCACACATTTCAGTCGGGTCCTATAAGGCCACAGAGGAGACGTTACATGTTTTAATGCGATGTATTTGCCAACACATAATGGAATTAGGTGTCCCGATGAAATTTTTCCTATCTTGCAGCCCCATTGGATGCACCAGATGTGTTCCTACAACAATATTGGAGAATTTTCTCTGCGAAATCTTTTGAAGAGGAGGTCAGCTAACGATTGAATTTAAAATGACCAAATGGCCAACTTAACTCAAAGCGAGATCGAAATTTGCCTAACATGATTTCTCATGCAGTAAGAGCCGAAGATAAAGAAATGTTCTCAGCCGGAGAATTACGGTGGCAGTTATTAACGATTATATTGGCCTGCAGGTCATCACAAACTCAAAGATATCGAAGGCAGCTGGGAGTGGTATAAAACAACGAATTCCAAGAGCAAAGTGTAAGCAATCGTAGCTCGGGGGACTTCAGAGTACTAAAAGCAGCAAAAGTGTAGGGAGTGCAGGCCGATGTACGGACAAAAAAAAATCATTTCGGTGTGGTCATGTTATCCAATCCCCTGAAATGTCTGAACGTGTGACAGGACGTGAGTTTTCCTTCCGTTTCTAACAATAGCAGGCGGCTGAGTCACGACGCAGCGCTATTGCCAAAAGCATTCTTCCTCTAAAATTTTGCTGCCGATAGTACTTTCTCTACAAGCAAGCGCGTCCGCATCAAATCCACCGATCATAATCTTCTAGTGACTAGACGGGACCTGTTCTGTGATCATACTTCAGACTCTGAGAAAACAGAGGGGAACGAATTGACTAGCGACTGATCACGCGACGACAGTCGTCTGGAATAGTACAACACGTGTCTGAAATTTTGTACGAGGCCCGCGTAGGATATATGCACCGGTTGAACCCATCACTCGGAATGAGCGGTATCTATAGCAATTAATGCCCCATCGCCTATCGCACATTAAGCGGTCCACACATCGCTATTCCTTTATGTAACCTCGCAAACGCATCGACATGACCGGGCGAACACAGCGCGGTTGCGTGTACACTGAGCGACACGGGTTAAGTTGCTCTTCTCAAGTAAATGAGATCCACGTTTTTATTCTGCTCGATAAAACAACGTGCCCATTTCTAGTAAGCACTGCGCATTCGAAATATAAAACACTTTGATCGTCCAATAAGGCCTCGACATCGAGGTTTCAATGACTATGACTGGTGGTTGCGATTATATTATCCTTATTATAATGTCACTTGGTTGTCATCCACACGCACCCTCAAACGCATGCGAGCATTCTGCGAACTCCGTTAATTTATAATAATGTAATTAGTGTGTGGGAATATGTGATACCGGGGTGGGAGCAACTGTGTCATGTCACGCCGGAGGTGCTCGTGTTGTCCAGTGAGGGTGCGTTTTTGCAAAAACATGTGACTTTGTGTTTCACTTTCAAAGCTGCTGTTTTAAGAGAAGAAACATCTCATGCAACTCTGTAAGTGCCTGCGCTGTTATTTACCAGAAGTGACCCAAGCGCGAGGTTATATGTCTGGATGGAGGGGCTCGACCAGCTCCTCCTGAATTCCCGGGCCACGTTGTGCGCTCAGTGTCGAGTGCATAGCATGCTGTGAATAGTAAAAAAAGAGGCACTCCAGTGCTTAGTCCCATAATTTTCTCTGTCATTGCTTACCATTGAAAGTTGCGGTTTGGCTCGGGTTACTGAGTTCGTTCCCCGATGACAACTGAGCCAGGCAGACCACAGCGCTGCGAGAAAAATAAATGCAAGAACGTAAGAGATAAGTAGTTTTTCCATGTAGACCTTCTCTTGCCTACGGCTCTTTTAACGGCTCTTTTAACGTTAGCCATAGATTTCTGTCTTTTTGCTTCATATTTGTCTGCAAATACATACGTATATATGTGTCTGGTCTTGCTAGATTTAATACAACTCTATATGATTAAAAATACGAGGGTAATGATTCGATCAAGTCCTATGATAAACGTTCTAATAAAGAGTGTTGGTAACGTCAGTCTGAGTTGGAAACAAAGAATCGAAGGTGCTTGTGTTCGTTGTTCACTCATTTGTTGGGAACACAGCTAGCATAGGCAATGAAGTAATCATTACCGATTAAAAAATACCTGACCTCTAATGCGTGTCTCTCGAAGGGTATAGATTTCACTCAGAGTTAAGCTCCTTCGTATTATGGGCAAACTCAAGAGTTCCACCCACCTTATTAACAGCAAGATCCATCTCAGTAGCATGGCTTCCGCTGACAGCTCTCAGCGCTTGTCCACAGCCGACTCTTCATCAAGCCACCGCCAGTGACGGTCTGCTATCTCTATCTTGTCTTTGCCACTTGAACTTCCTTGTCTCACCCGCTGCCCTTATCGCATTCACCACGCGCCGTGGCTCGACGCTTCGAATGCTCTTTTCCGCTGAAAGCGCCGAGAAAGGAAGCCGTTCACACCAACTCGCGAGCAGCAGAGGCACTTGAGAAAAGGGGAAGCCGTTTATATATGTACAAAAAAAAATAAGTTAGTCAGAGAAGGGAGCAAGCGTCAGCTCGCAAGCCATTCCGCGTGATCTGACTTTTTTTCTTTTTCCGATTTTTTTTTGTCTATGCTGTGGGTCCGAGCGCGTGCAAGACTACCCGAGCAGTGTGTCGCCGACAAATCCATGCAGCGCTGTCGGGGCTGGAGGCACAACGTCGATTGCAAAACGTGGTGCACTTACAGGTCAAGAAGCGTTACGCGCACATGCGAGATGTTTGCGACTGGGACCGCGCCGGAGAATGGGTTAAAGTTTGGATTGCCGTAAGAGGGAGTTCAGAGAACGGTTTTTATACGCTAGTCAGTTGCGTAGTTTGCTTTTTATTGCGCAAACATGCCTTTGGGCTTAAAAGAGTGTCATATACGTCGACTGCAGAAGGAAGTGCGCCAAGGTCCTAGGTTTAAAGGGGAAAAGTGTGCGTTCCAGCAAAAGGGGGGTGTCTGGGTTGCCTGCATTGTCTCCAGTTCCTTCCAACCTCTAGCTTTTCTGTACTGCCCGCTTTTCGGTGAAACGCAGTGCAGAAACTCGCGCCGGGAGTCTCGTGACTCGTGCAAAATTCCTCGATGAACCGCTCCGTTTTGATATCAACTCGTGCTTTCTTTCTGAACTTTTCCCTTATCTTTCCTTTCCGTCACGTACTAGCGTTATCGGAGACGTATCTCATACATCCGCGTCCATCATATGATCGGCGCATGAATATAGCAGAGTCACCTGTTAGACGTATGGCGCGTGGCCAGTCCAGTGCACGTAACAACAAGAGTAGTTCTCTGAATGCTGCCGCTCCACTCTTCTAATCGCATTTCGGGAGCAGAGACAAAGGATGAGCGAAAGCTACAAGTCCTTCATAATAGGTTTCAATCTGAACCTTATCTCTTGAGTGGAGGCCACCTCAGCACCCTGTCTCTCGCGATAACCCACGGAGTCAAATGGGCGTCGCGTTCAGAGCTTTAAAATCCTGCTTTAATTTTGTTGTGAATGCCCCGTAATAGCTAATATAGCAGGCCAGAGACGTTCCTTCATCCGGCTTCTCCCCTTTCCAGCGACTTTAAAACTCTCCCATTTTTTTCTCGCTTTCCACGGTGCGAGAAATGGGTACCACATTTCCGTACGGTGTGTGTCATGCGTATAAAGGTGCCCACAAGTTTTCGGAGCCATGAAGTTACAACAGAGCTTAACTGCTTAGTATGAAGTCACGAACTGTTGGGTGTGCTCTACGCTTCTTTTCGCGACCTGCAAATTGTGTCCCTCATTGTCTGGCCGGGCCTCTAAAAAGTTTTGCGATGGATAGCGCTAACTTTTTCAGAACTACCAGGGACAGAGAGACGACGAACAGAACGAGCGATTTTGATGTACGTTGCCAGGTTGCCGGGATGCCCTATGTCGTTAGTGTGCGTGCCCACTCTCCCCCTTCCTACAAAAGCTTTTCTCGCCTGAGAAATAAAACATTTGAAAGTAAGCGCTCGTTCTGTTCGTCTTCTCTCTGTCCCAGGTCGTTTTGTCAAAGTTAGCGCTATCCATTGCGAAAATGCTACACCAACTAGCCCCAGTTGTCGGTTTATCCTCTAGCCAGGGAGGAAATAAATTCAGGTATGCAACTATTTCACTGTTCGAAAATTTTTATAGGCATCTGTAAATATTACATTGGCTGTACCTTACCTATACCTATATACCTTACCTATGGAAACACCGCCAGCCAGTGTATAATACACTATGTGAGAATGCTGACGAGCGTGTCACTTAGGCCGAGGAAAACTGTGCGATGCCGCACTAAGCACGTATACAACCTGATCAAGACCTGCTTAAAGAGCCTGGTTAGAACACATTTTTTGTCCTGTCCTAGAGTCAGCTATGCGACGTAATAGAGGCTGAAATTTCATCCTTTGACCACATGAGAGCTGCAAAATAGAAATGAAGACTAGCTTTCTTAAGGTCAATTTGGCATGGATTCAGCAGATATATTTATTAGGCGAGCTGCCCGAAATGGCGTGTCCAGGGTGCAAGAGGGATAACATTAGGTGCGGTAAGGCATGAACGATGTATATTGTGCGCCCCAGCGTAGTAGCACGAAGCACCAAAATGCTGCGGCTCACACGAATGCATGCCCCCGCAGCATTCCAGTAACATTCATTTAATAACATGGATTCAATAACATGGTGTTGTATTTCTATAACTATCGACGCTACCAAATATGGGGCCATTTTAAAATTTCCGGTCTTCGCTGAGGAGAAAATGAATATCTGGCCTGCTACTTTGCACTCGGGAACGGGAAGAGGAGAAAAAAAAAGGTTCACGATGGGGAGTGATGATGATGATGGTGATGATAGGAGGAGACAGATGGAAAAAGACAAGGCGCACTTGCTAACATTAAAAACGCGAGTCAAGGCCCGTGTCGCTTAAAAAGCGTGAGAGCGCTCGCGTTGCCTGTAGCTCTCGCGTTCACCTGAATAAGAATGCGATACATGGCCCGTATCCCGAGTTTCGTCGTTTTCTAAAACCCTGTATTCGGCCACACTCCATTGGCAAAATTGCCGGAAGAGGATGTGGCGGCTGGGATGTAGCGAAAATTGCCGCAGCAACTGGACGTTGATGTCACACACATAACATACGCTCTCATAGCAGACGCCCAAGGAGCCATAAATAGCAAGCACGGCAGCACGCTTTGAAGCGACACCTCTCGCCTCAGAGTGAACTCATTAGTGTCGCTACGTTTTTCGGCACGTCAGCTGAGTGTAATTTGGGTACGGGGTTTCCATTTCGTCTTATCTTGCCTATAACAAATTAGATGGACGATAAATTTAACCTGTTTTTCATTTCGTTGACTATTGGGCAGCTCCTAGGCCTAATGAGAAACACCAGTTTGTTGCAGAAACGGTTCATTTTATGAAAACCAGATGGTGCCACTGTATGACTGGGTTATTGTTGCGTCTGCGTTTGTGTACGTCGAGCGCTGCGACATAAAGCGTAATTCCCTGCAAAATGCTTGTGTTTACAGCTTGCAAACGTATTAGCTGTCAGAGTTCCCCGCATCGCAATCGTGTGCAGTGTCTGGCAGCATGAACCCGCTCATCATGTGGATGGTCAGTGGGTTTGTATCACTACACCGTCTGACGTGCCAGAGGGGGTTCTTCGGCCTCACGATTCTCGATAGCCGCGGTGCTATTGATCTGCGTCGAGCTCGCGATTTAGCTGACAGGTCAGTTCTGAGGCGTAGATGGGCAAGCGTACATTTCGCGTCATGGTGAACTCCTGAAAACTTCGTATGCGAAGTCTCCAGTGGACGCAGTTAGGCTGTTAGGCTTAGCGTAGCCGAGACGTAGTGCCGGAGGCGTACACCGGTTTACCGGACGCGGACCAGTGCCATGGGTGCGGCCTGGCGGGACCAATGCGCATGCGCAGCCGGCGTCCGGTAAACCAGTATACGTGTTCGCTAGTACGTCTCCACTACGCTAAATCTCTCTAATGCTAATGTAGACCTAGAAGTGGCTGTTTGCTTAGAAGGTACGCTGCCGCTACTAGGTGGCGGCAAGTACAGCGTGTAGGCTTCTTGATGCAGCTATTACCATGTTATATCTTGCTGCAGCTATACCGTTCATGACAGGCAAATACAAGTGAGATAACAGTTAATCTACTAAAAAGCTATAACACAGACTCTTTTGCTCCTATAAAGGTCGGAAATGCTGGAAATATTTTCTACTTGGTTGTGACTTGGACTAGAGCCTCTGCAGAACCATGGAAAAGGGAGCGAAGACGAATTTATTTGCCGCGTTTGCGAAAAGCAGGTGTCGAAGACAGCGGCACAGTTGCGTTGATTTCTGGCGTGTCGACAAATTCTGCAATGCACGGCTGTTGGCCCCAGCATGGCACTTGCTCGAGCTCGAAGATATTGAGAACGTTCTCGGCTTTGAAGAGCACTGACGGCACGTACAGTGTCTTCTGCGGACCCATGGGTGTCCAGTAGCGACCAAGGTTGAAGCCGTTTAAGAACGCTGCGCCCTGCGTGAAGAAAAAAAAAAGGTTTCATCCCACCTTCAGAGAAACGAGCCAGAACACGAATTCGAAATGTATATTCCATGGAACAGTGACCGCGGGATTCGTTCCTCCTTCCCAATCGCAAATCCACAATGTGCACATTGTCTCTATTGGGAATTGAACTATAAGCAAACGCAGTTTTGAACTTCCTCCGACGTTGGCCAGCCCGGTCGAAACATCCCTCTGATGCGTGACTTGCGTCAGTGGCCATCCTGCCCCATATTACACCGGCGCCAATGCACTGGCCTTTGACGTGGGTGCACCCCTGTTAACGCCTAGGGTGCACGCCTAACTTTGTCTGGGTGCACCGACGTTGACATCTCCCCTGTCCCGAGATCTGACCTCCTTGGCTATTAGTTGTTTCTTGCGGTATCTGAAGCAGCCTAAGCTTTAGGCGGGGACAGCGCTGCGGGAAAATGCCTCCAAAAGTCGGTTTCAGTGCAGGTCCTCGCGTTTGTCGAGTGAACAGTTGCATCAATCGAAGGCATTGGCCATTGTTAAGCGAGAAGCCTACGGCGTCAGTAGCTCCTTTCCCCCATTTCGCCGGTAACTGCCGTGTCCGTTGGAAAGTCTGGAAGGGTTAGGAATGATGACAGAGCGTCGCGCGCTTCGGACGCTGTCCAAGGCCGCGGGAAACGGGCAGCAAGACCGCGAACAGCCTTGTCAGGGTCGAAAAGGGCCGACGACCGTTTCCCATTGAAAAGAGATGAGCTCTCAAGTGGGTGGGGGTCAATAAGGTCGGCGACTTCTGAAACCACCGGACTGTCGAGCTAAGCGGTGGAGTTCTGCTTTACTGGCGCCTCGACAGGTTGCATGTTCCAGGGAAAGTGCGCGGTCCGCTAAGTCGGGCTCTGGCGAGCACTGGGCTCCGCCCACTTGTATGTACAGTGCCATTGCACCGGTATTGGTAGAAATTGGGCGAGAGCAGATTTACTAAAGCCCCGCCCATTTATCGAAGGGATTAAAACCCGCTGCTAACAAAGAGCGGAAGGAAAGGAGCGCGCCGAGTCCCAGTCTCGGCCGCTTTTAAACAGCCTTTCTATTTAACCGCCCCTTTCTCCTAGTACTTGTATTTTGGTTCCATCTTCAATAAGCAGCTTTTTGTTTGTCAAGAAGTTTGGAGTTGCTGCCCCAACCGGCAATGTGTCGCCGGACGAGCGGACGAAGACGTTAAGTGCCCAGCGTTCGACCAGACCAACCGTCAATCCACGTTTCACGAAGGAAAAGCTTAACTGCATGTTTATGGATATGAAGGTGAAGTCACCTGCCGCTACCAGTGGGTTAAGATGATGGCAAGCTTGTACCTGTGGCTTCGACGGAGTGAGATCGTCCCTCAGAATATCGTATGGAAGGTTAATCCGCAAAGCCACACCGTTTTCACGCAAACGCTGCTTCCTCCAATCGCTCGGATGTGTTGTGTCTTGCCGCTGCTGTCGATCGCTCTCGAGCAGCACCTTTCTCATATCAAGTCTCAGGGGGCTAGTTAGAGATGAAAAAGGTCTCCGGTACGAGCACCAGCGTAGGTAGGTAAAGCCTTTTATCGCTCAATTAAAAGATCGCTTCAAGTTGTTTTTAATATATTGAAGCGATATTACAAGGTGGTGTTCTAGATAACGCACAACAAGGGGACAAACACTAACTTGTCCCATGACGAACGCAAGTAAGGGCTTATGAAACAACGAAATGGTGCAAAAACAACTGAAATCCGAAGTAAAAAGCCGAATCGCTGGTTCTTTTCGAATACAACCTGCCTTCCTTTACGCAAGAAAAGATACCAACAGTACCACTGAATTATGACGATCAAAAACGGCATCCTAACATATCTCTTGACAATGCACTGTAACGTCGTTTTGAGGCAAGAAGGAAAGCGCTTTAGGCAAGTTTCTCATGTTTAGTGGGCACACAAATATCCCCGGGCTCTTTGTAAATAGCTACAAAACTAGGAACTAAAACGATTAAAACAGCAACTAGGAAAGAAACTAGGAAAAATGACTCTTGCCTTCTTCCAGTAGTCGAGCCTTAGAAACGTGTCCAGCGGCGGTGACAGTTGCAGGGGAAACCTCGCCTCGTACGCCGCGAATCCGGCGTATCCCGGGAAGCCCCGCACTTTCTCGGGGACACCGATCGTCCCGCGGTTTCCAAGCAGGGTCTTGTGCTCGTCGACGGGAGTGATGTTCCATCTTGTTAGCGTGATTCCGGACAGAGTGACGTCCGAGACGATGCCCTGGGAATGTCGTCGGATGTGCGAAGTGGCGTTCGACATGTAAAAATGCCGGGATGTGCAATGAAATAAAAAACGATAATATAGACAGAACTCGTTGATGAAAACCTTGGATGCAATTTCGCGCATCAAAAGCGCTGAACATATAAGCAAGCGCTTATGTCGTAGAGGTAGAGCATCCGCCTCGCGTGCAAGAGGGCCGAGGTCCGAATCTCGGTTCCGCGCAATTCTCCACCGGGTTAAAAAGAAAATCCGCCCGAGTCGATGGAATGGCATAATCAGGTCGGGGATGCGGCCTGATCTCAGTGACCAGAATCGAAAATGCACTCCCTCATTGGAACAGAATTTCGCCGCCTTGGCCACAACATTTCTATGAACAAACCTCACATATAGGGCAGAAATGTCGAGGATAACGAAAAGGACTCAGCTTAAGTTAAGGACAACGAAGCGAGCTATGGAATGAAAAATGATAGGTGTAAAGTTAAGAGGCCGGAAGCGGGCAGAAGGGGAGGGAACAAACGCGGGTTAAGGACAGCCTAGTCGAAATCAAGAGGAAGAAGCGGGCTTGGGCAGGGCATGCAATGTGAAGGCAAGATAATTGCTGGTCCTTAAGGGTAATGGAGTAGATTCCAAAAGAAAGAAAGCGTAGCAGGGGAGGCATAAAGTTAGCTGGGTGGATGAGATTAAGAAGTTTACGGGGATACGGTGGCCGCGGCTCGCATATCACAGGGCTAATTGGAGCGACATAGGCGAAGCCTTTGCCCTGCAGTGCGCGTAGTCAGGCTGATGATGATGACCAAAACGCAATTAGCCGCGTACACGGAAGCTTGTCTGAGAGTGAATCCTACCTATGCAGGGCTACCACTATCTCCTTCAGTTTGGGCTTGACTGCCAAGAGGAGCGCCTTAGAAATAACGTCTATTCCTTTCAGTAATATAATTTCAGGAATGTACAGGATTAAGATTACCTAAAAGCGAGATACCTCGGTACCTTTCGCGCGGCATTTCGAATATTTAATAGTTGGAATTGTTAGCACATAGCTTCTTAAGTAATGCACGGTGGCAGTTTCAACTATTTTTAATACGCAGGCTTTCAAACATAACGTCGCTAAGTTCATTTTTTTTGCACGGAGATGCTACTCACTTTGGCGTCGTTGAGATTTCCGTAGGCGTTCCTTCCTTGGCTTTCAACCAGCAGCGACAGCCGCTGGCCCTTGGTCACCGACACCATAATGTCGAACACGTTGTCCATGCGAGAAATCACGCCTTGGTATACCTGCAGGAAACGGAAATGAGAGCATCCAGTGATGTACGTACGGCTGGTAATATTAGGAGACAAAATTCTTGTCCTGCTACAAGGCAGTTCTCAGCTGAAATTCAACAAATAGCGCTATACACCAGAACTTAAAATCGATTCGTTCGACTTGTTTTTAGCCTCCTTTATCTTACCACATGTCGGGCAGAATTGTCATGAAATGCTCTAAACAAGGGCATTTAGAGTGATGCAGCTTATCGGTCTAGTGTACGCGGGATTAGTGTGCAGTCCTCGGACCGTCGGCCTTTCTTGTCGAATTCAGAATTCTGTTGCCTAGTGACTAGAAAAAGAAATGACGGACGCTCAGATGGTCTGATGCGATGAACTGCGCAAGCAGAGTGCGGTTTTAGGATCATGCTTTTCTTTTTGATGCTTTTCCCTTTTGGCTCATCCCCCTGCCCGAAAGCTGCGCCAGTTAATTGCGTCTTACTTTGTCTGGCTTTATGGCTTGCTACTGGTTTTATGCTTTAACGTTTATTGCGTTATACACATTTCTCCTCACTCCACCCGCTGCGTTGGATTAGCCGTGGACACGCGCTAGCTTTCGGCGCCGCTTTCCTTCTTTCCGCACTTGCCGCTCGCTTGGGGGGCGTCGCAGCGCACGCCTCTCCGCCGATGCAGATTTTCCCGCTCGCCTCTCGGCAGTGGGTGGTTGTCGCGCTCAGCTCGCTGCAAGCGCCGGCGGCTTCAGACGGCAGCCACGCAGAGACACAGGCCGCATTTTCGCCTAGCGACACTAGTACTGCTTTCACAGTTACAGTTAGAACGTAAAACTAGCAGCTCAAAGGAGAGCTGTATCCCGCTGCTAAAAAAGCCATGCACCTATCCGTGTTTTCACACTCCCGCGCAAAAATATTTTTCCTCTCCATGGCAGGACTGGGCGTATTAGCGACCGCAGCAGCAGCAACAACGGTACACGTCAACAAAACGCTACCGCATATGCGTTCATACTGTGACGTGATTTATTCATAGGTGGCAATTAAATGGCGACCGGCGGGTCGGAACGTAGATACTGAGGCTCTTCATCAGAGTCTACCCTTTCTCTTCCTCGGCCGTCCGCAAGGGGGGGGGGGGGGGGGGGGTCATACATAAGCATATTCATTGCCATTTCAAGCAATGAATATCTGCTTCTGGATGACTTCGCTATGCGGACACATAAAAAAAATGTAGAGTTGAGACTCAGGGATCCTTGAAATGTAGTGATTTCTTTGAACTAAGAACAGCTTTTCGAACTTGCTTAGGGATGGCAGTACAGCATCACTTTGTCCTTATAAAGAGGATGCTTTATCGATATTCTCTCGCCGGTGGAGAGTCATATTTCAGTGAATCAACGCACAATATCACCGCATTGACGGAACTATAATGCGATGAAAGCACGAAACAATGCCATAAATGCGGTATCTACGCCGGATTCACACTGCCACCAAAAAACAAAAGAAAGCCTTAGATCGGTAAGCAACATCGTCTAGTTTAGCTAGTTTATGGGTGTTTAACGTCCCAAAGGTACTAAGGCTATGAGAGACGCCGTAATGGAGGGCTCCAGAAATTTCGACCTCCTGGGGTACTTTGACGTGCACTGACATCGCACAGTACACGGGCAAAAAAAGAATACTCGTCTAAAAAGAACGCTCAAATACAAGCGACAATTGAAGTGCACGCACGTCGTCCACGTAGACGTATCCCCGGTCGTGGAGGCCAGGAACCCTGAGTGCTCCGGGGTTGCGCGGCAGGAACGACACCCAGGTGTCGTAGAGCACCAGGGCTCGGCTCTGCAATTTGTCAGATGCGTCGGTGGTGTTGGCTCAAGCGTACGGAAGCGATGACGACATCTCTCTTTTGCTCCACCGCCTTCGTCGTCAGCCATGCGAGCTTCACAAGAAGAGTATATTCCTAGCATTTTAAAATTTTGATGCGATAGCGTTAGAAGTCTCGGGTCCGTCCGTCTCACGAAAAAGCAGGTAGCCATACCTGCCCACCGTGGCATGTGGCAGTTAAATTAAGGACGGATAGCGAGAGGTTGCTCGGGGAAACAAAGCTGGGTCTCACCAGCCCCACCAGCGTCTGTGTTTGAAACAGACTCCTGCAGGGACTGTGGCAAGCGGGTTATGCGACCAGGTGGACACAGAGTGAGAGGATATTGTTGTCGTCAGCCAGTTAACAAAAATCAACTAACAGAGTGCTTAGCCACTGCAGCCAGCGTACATGTGTATATTGAAAACTTAGAGGTGGTCGCACTCTTAGACTACAATATTTCATAGAATTTACCACACACGCGTGTTAGATACTCGCCCACATAGGTTAAACTCAAGTCGCGAAATTAAGCAAGCAAGGCGGTGGCAGTGGGCGTGAAACTCCACCCTAATGTGATGCAGCTGTTACGTCGGATGTTTGTTACCATTCCGATGGGCGAAAGTTAAAGGGAAACACTTGTCAGCTTCACCTGTCGTTTTTCGCCGTTGAAAAATACAACGCCGTACACTACGTCATGGATTGTCACCATTTTCAACGAGCGATTACACAAAGCTAGCAGATAGTTTGGAGGTGAATATCCCAGAAGAAGCGCATGCTAGAAGGCTACCACATGGAGCAGTCTAGAATTGCGGCCGCCACGCTAGGTGCAGTGGACAAAAGTTTAATAACTGATTTTAGTAAATAATTGCCTGGACGACGATAATTATCCCACACTTTGTGTTCGTTTGGTCCCAGAACCTGACTGCGAGAGCACCTTTAATTTTCTATTCAACGTTTATTTCCTAACTATGCGTAAAGTCCAATATTGATCACCCTGTGTACAAGAGCGTAAGGGACGAAGGATGGAAGAAATGCTCCTCCATGTAATAACATAAAAAGGTAATTGTTATAAAACAGACGACGTAACTATTCAATTTGTTATGCTAATACTAATCGCTGACTCATGTAACCACCTAAAATATGCAGAACGTCAAGGCTTTTGGCAAGAAGTCGCGTTTAATGTCTGCCTGGCACGCTAGCACAGACCAGTGAGTGCAGCTGTGTGCAACTTAACAGAGTAGTGCTGAAAATTATGATGCCAGAAACTGAAAGGAACTATACTGTTTATTGGATTAAGTAACTGTCTAACTGTGAATATGCTGAAGATTGTGGGGGAAAGGAAGTGCCAGTAAGTGGAGCCATAAAAGGTACAGTTGAGGACATAAGTAACCGAAGTACGCTATTCAAAGTGCAATCGCGCCTCACTTAAAAAAAAGATTAAAAATCATCCTGTGTCAATGAGAAGAAACCGCGCCAGCGATCACTACCGGCATGCATATAACATACCGACGCGTAATTAGGGGTATAGACACAATAGTCTGCTCAGTTTACTTGGTTTGGTTTGGTTTATTGGGGTTTAACGTCCCGAAGCAACTCAGGCTATGAGGGACGCCGTAGTGAAGGGCTCCGGAAATTTCGACCACCTGGGGATCTTTAACGTGCACTGACATCGCACAGTACACGGGCCTCTAGAATTTCGCCTTCATCGAAATTCAGCCGCCGCGGCCGGGTTCGAACCTGCGTCTTTCGGGTCAGCAGCCGAGCGCCTTAACCACTGAGCCACCGCGGTGGGAGCTCAGTTTACTGCTGTCCGCACCTGCTCTGTAAAATTGCCAGCATGTGGACGGCTCTGCTTCTTTCCACATGAATAGGCTGTCACCCATGCAAATCAACCCTGATGGACACATTCCCTGACCGACCTGGCCGATTGATTGATTGATTGATTGATTGATTGATTGATTGATTGATTGATTGATTGATTGATTGATTGATTGATTGATTGATTGATTGATTGCGCCAACAAGTGAGCCAGCGTACTACCAAGTGGTGAGCAGGTCCTAGTACGTGTGTCATCAGTATTGTATATTGTTTTCTTGTAATCGCAGCTGAGTAACAGGTACCGCTTTTAAGCGTGAATACATATTCCCATACGCATAAAAGACAGCCTAGCCGTTTTAAAGCATAAAACGAGCAGAAAAAGGAATGCCCTTTTAATAACCATTAACTCACCTCCCTGTCTGTTAATTAACTCACCTGCCTGACTTCCTCGAACGACAGCGGGCGTTCCGAAGCTATAGTAGCATTCGACAGCATCTCTCTAAGCTCACTCAGGCCGAAGAGCTGAAACATAAGAGTTGATAAAAATCTGACGTCAAAGTAGCCATGACAAAATTGAAAAAAACCTGGAAGAGATTGACAAAAAGATTCACCTGAACGTGCTCTGTGATAGGTCAATGGCTTTTGCTGGCTATCGTGATTGGCCGGCACGCTCGTGCGCCAGCCAATCACTCAGCGCACGCACGTTGAAGAAATTGTATGAATTTAGCTCTGCGAGTGACATCAGAAGCGCTGGAAGTAACGCAAGAAGCTCTGCGAACTTACCCGCCGAAGCTCGAACGGTCCGAGCGCCATTTTCTTTTTTGGTTGTGGAACAGGACCTGGCGGCAGCGGTAGATACTGCACACATCGACGAAAGCCGCGAGTGAATCGTCCGAATGATATCTCCCTGCAGGGTTCTAGTAATACGATTTCAGTTTCCTTTCATACTCAATATTAATCAGTTGGGCCATCAGCATTCTGTAACATCGGTTAGTTATTACATTATGAACACTATGCCCTCAAGATGGCTGGTCTTATATATTTTTAATTCTTTCTATCCTGGGGAAGAGCTCCTTTCTAACAAAAAAACGGTCGTATACGCCCCGTTCAGGAACCACGTGAGATCCCATCACTGGAGCCTCTTTAGTGAGGAAAGCTCAAGCGCCAAGCTGATTTCTTCACGCTATGATACCCCGTGTAAAAAGTAAGAAAGGCCATCACATTTCAAATTGCATTTCTACACTCCACCAATAGTGCAGTTAAGGTTATTGATTCCTTGTGTTCTTTTACTTCCTCCTCAGGTAAGAAGAAGCAGAAACTCAGCGAACCGAGGAAAGGTGAGGAAAGCGAAAGGTGAGGCTTCCTTCCAGGAGCCGACAGGAAGTGAACGATACGTGAGAGGGCACACGCGTGGAATTCGGTCTATTCGGTCGCGCTCAGAAATATACGAGTACCACAAGCGTCGCCTCAACTCGTGTCCTATAAATACCATCTTAGCGAAAACCAGAGCACTCGGAGAAACGCAATTCATTGGGTGACCGCTGCATGTCCGCAGCTCTTTTGGCAGCAAACCAACCAAACCTTTTTAGAGCGGCATATAGCTGCTTAGATGCCCCGCGCTGAACGTTTCTGTTCGCCCCCTTAACACGTACCTTTCCGATGGTTTTCCGTATGGCGTAATACTTGTCCGTCGGATCTCCGGCTTCCGTCATTGGCGCGTTGAAGTCATAGCTGGTGATAGTGGGATGGAACTTGTCGTCGACATTAGCTGCGCATACATTTAATCAACAAGGAGCTGGTATTGTCCTGTTCAGTAGGCCTGTACTAAAACGCAAAAACGCGTGAGTGATCACGCTCCAATGTGTACTTTTTGTGACGACCAGCGTCGAGCTTTGCAGCGCCAGATAGTGCATTTGTGTTTTGACAGCTGTCAAATGACAACTTATCCCAAACGCTTGAAGAACTTTTGAAATATAACTATGAACTATGACAAAGGGCTCAAGCTGCGACTGTGCTAACAAACGCTTGCCCTTAATTTAAGGACTTGGCCCACTTTTGCCGGCATTAAAGCTAGCAGCCCTTGCTTCAGGATCAGGGATCATAATCCGATTGTAACATCCGGAAATCTCGCTAAAGCAATGGTTATTGAAAGTCTTACCACCAGACTTGTAGCCAAAAGAAGTGCCCCCATGGAAGACGTATCTGACAGAGCGAAATAAACGAAGAAATCGATTGATTGGTAAGTTTGTCAGCTCTTTAACGGATCGATCGATTCGTCGATCAATCAATCCCGCGACCTATAGGCTAAATTAGTCAGTCAGTGAAACCAGAGATGAGTGAGAACATGGACTCGCAGGTTGACAGAGGCATTCATGCTGAGCATCTTGTCTAGCTGGCTGACGACCGCCTCGGTGCTGACGACAGAATGCGGCTCGGCCCAGTGGTCCATCCAGCCCATATAGTACTCCGAGTCCACCAGGGGACCCCGCTCCTGGTGGCGTCGCTGCACCGCGAACGCCGCACCGACGTCATATCCTGCGACGCCAACGGAAATGCCGGATGGAAAATATCAAGGACGGGTCAATGTTCATGAGCGGTTACTCGTATGTATCCCTCAATATGGTTGCATATACTGCCGGATAACTAATTAAAAAAAATAGCCTTTGGCCACTCATTGCTGTCATCGTCGCGGTAATGGTATCCCAGCTGCAATCAAAAAGAGCGAACTGACACGGTCGGAACACGCACAGCGGATCCGATAGCTTGTTGTGGAGGCGAAGCGTGTTCCAAGAAAAGAAAACCTAGCAAGGGAGATGGGGGGGCGAGATGAAGAGATCTGCGAAATTAGAGCGATTTCGGCTGGCACTGGACGAGATCAATTAGGTATAAATGAGGGATGCATTTGTCACGCAGTGGAAGAAGCCTCGATGATAACTATCATACCGATAGGTTGACTGCAATGTTCAGCGTTATAATGTTTTAGCAGCGAGTCCCGCCGCTGTCCTGCGTAGAGCCATGTTCGACAGTAGTGGGCATGAAGACCTATCGGTGTAAGAACCGAAATTGGCCCGCTAAAACTCCGTTTTCAGACTCGCTACTTACCGCACTACTGTAGTACTCCCTACATGCTGCAATTACCCCGCTACCTGCCTTTGTCTCAGCAGTGTGCTTCGCTTGCGCACGAACGCACCGGTGCCAAAGTCCACCGTCGTGTAGGCGCCGTCTAGCTTGCCGCACTTCAGGTATTCGTCGCCGTCACCGTCCGTCGTGTAGAGAATGACGTCATCGCCCAGGTAGTACCGCATCAAGTCACGCAGGTGTGCCGTGTACACGAAATCGCACGCTGCGTAGCTGCCGTATTCGTTCTCCACCTGGAAGGTCAGTGTGGAGGGGAGAAAGAAAGACTATAATCCACTATAATCCCAAGAATAAATAGCGTGACCACAGTTCGACAGCTTCGCTATGCGCCAGCAGATGGCGCAGCAAGGCCCTCAGAAGCATTCACTCAAGTGTTCCCGCTATGTGTGGTCGGCACTGTACATGAACCGTAAGGGCACTGTGGGCAGAACAGTGGGTGCTCTCGAGAATGTGGCGTTTAGCTGTCCTGTGATCCAAGCGGGGACTGGGCGCTCACGTGGTGCCCGCGGTAAGCTGTGGGTGTCATACAAAGATTCTACTCAAATTTCCTTGTCTTTTCGCCCGTCGTCATTGGCTGAGGCATCACCAAGACCCCGTCAGCGCAGGGATCAGAGAGACGGTGCGGTGGTTGAAGCCATAGAACAAAATCAGGAATAACTTTATTAACGGGATAGTGTTAAGGCTCTCGTTGTGCAGAAAATCCGACGTCGTCGACGTCGTCGTCGTCAGCGGCGGCGGCGTTGTGAGCGAGAAATCCGGAATGTTCCGCGTGATCACCACGTTGTGAGCAAACTTCCTACTGCGGCAAATGGCAGTTAAATTAATGATTGGATGCGAGAGGTTTCTTGGGAAGAGCAACTTAGGTCTCACAAGGCACACAGGGCCTGTACTGAAACAACCACTTGCCAAGGGACAGTGGTGCACCGCTTAACCGCGGCATGCACCACTGGGACAAAATTTGTATGAAGATTCCCCGCGATCTATGAATGTAAAGTAGAAAATGACCGCGCCTGCGAATCTTAAGCGTCTCGTCAAGCTTTTGTTATATTAGCCGTGGGGACGGAGAAAAATAGCTGACAGGTTAGTGAAACTATGTTTTTTTTTTTTTTCATTTGTCCTCGTTTTCCTCGGAGATCTCTTACTCCAAGATTCTGGTCTCCGCACAACAGAGTGAAAGGCCGCTATTCAAAGAGAGACAAAAGATGTTATCTTGCTCTGTTGCCAAGTGCATAAAAAGTAAAGCAGCGTCAAGAGAGAGAGAGAGAAAGGAATTTTAGTGAGAAGAAAAGGTGGAGCGGTCGGCCGGTGGTAACATGGCCCTGGCCTGCTACTCCACACAGGGGAGAGGGAAAGTGCGTATGAAAGAAGCGTCAAGCATTTGTGTGCCACGTATACGTGTATGGTTAACGACGTCTACTCGCCTGAACCGCAATGATCGGCCCTCCGTTTGCATACAGAAGTGGTTGAATCAGTGGGAGCAGCTTCGAGAAGTACCGCTGCACATAACCGAGGTACGCTGCGGTGAACAAAACGTTGCATCAGTGAGCGATTAAAAAAACAATACGAAATAAAAAAAAAACAAATAGGTACACATTCGCAAAGTTAACAAGCACATCGGTTCGCGACTTGCAGGGGTCTTGGGAATAGCGTCATTAGTGAATGCGACTGGTCAGCGAAAAGCAAACAAGGCAAGATGCCTGCCTTAACCACCATCTTGTAGGCTATCGTTTTTGTCTATGTCATCAGCCAACCACGATATCCTGTTTGTCCGTCGCTTTGTCATTTTTTGTGATTGGTTAATGCACAAGCGGGAGGCGACCACGGGCCAATCATAGGAGCAGAAAGCTCACGAGTAGCCTTGCTAATTTAGGGCCAGGTATGCCAAGCTTCCGTGAATTAAAAGTGATGCGTCACTGGTAACGGGACTAGCGCTTGCCAATAACGAAAGCCGACGAGGCGACAATCCAATCATTACTTGCAAAACGAGAGGCGCGTCGGCAACCACAGAGTCCATGCGCGCATCGACTTCCTTACATGGATCGCTTGTTCGGAGGCCAATAAAGCGGTTCACTGCGAGCAGCCAGTACGGAAGACCACCCTGAAAAAATAAATAAAATAAAACATTGACGCATGCATTCTAAAACTTAACAAAACAAACCTTGTACTGATGTGAAGCAGCGGCCTCATGTGACGGCTAACTAACTTAACAGGATTTATCCCCAGTTCAACCTTCTCTTTTCTTTACAGTGAAACAATGTTTTTTAGTGTCTTTTGTGCCTTGCAAGGACATGTAAAGAGAGAACAATTTAAACTTATAGAGTTTTGTAACACAGCTAATTTTAGAAAGTGATTCCCTGGCAGGTTCTCAGGGGCCAGGAACGAAGCCTTCATTTAGGGAGGGGTGCAGCAAATATATTGGTCAATTTGGGCGTAATTTTCAAATTTTTCAATTTCTTTTTGTGTGTGATCCTCGGGCCTCCTGTCTGGTAGCGAAATAACTGCAACGAAATGCGCATTAAAAACGTAGAAGAAAACGTTTTCTTTCTGAGCGGTCATCGAGAATTGTAAACCCGCTTCTCACAGTCCCGGCGCAACGTGGATGCCATGATTTTCTGGCGAAAGAGCTCCGCCACGTTAGCTGCATCTTGTATCCCCAAGAATGGGAGAGATCAGAGCTTCTGTTCGTCGCAGTGCCGCAATTCTCTGGCCAAAATTAAAACCAAACAGGGCAAATGAGGGAGTAAACTTTTGAAGTTAGTGTTCTCAGCTTTCACTTTTTCGGCGATTGCGATGACTCATCCCTTCGGCCTTTTGAATTTGAGTAGAATGACTGTGTTTTTTTGTATTTTTTTGCGCATGAATTCTGAGACGTTGAGGAATGCAGTGAGGCTTTCAATTTTTCAATGTATACGTACAACAGTTTTTCGTTATTTTTGAAAGAAACGTTTTCATGTAATATGTATGCTGGAGTTTAACAGTTTTTTCATTTAATAAGTATTGTTTACTAGAAAAAAGAACTAAGGGAGTTATCACACAAGACATCGAACCGAACAGGGCATTGCGGACATGCTGACCTGACATGCTGTACAGGGAGCTGTTGGCTTCTCAAATGTTGTTGCAATTAGTAATGATCTTATTCATTCCAGGGGTCAAATGTCTCTTGTTTGCCTATGTAGTAAATTTAAAACTTAATTCCACAAAGTGACTATATGCGAACTTAAGCAAGAACTTGTGTAATACGTTGGTGTTCTCGTTGACGGACATGGCGGTGAGGAACAAAGACGTGGCCCATGAGAAGCGCTCACCAAGTCTCTCTCGGCGTCGATGTAAGGCCCAGGTCTGAGCAGAACAAGCAGGTCGTTATTTTGAGCGAGCCTGATAAAGCGAACAATGTCCTGCTGCCCTTCGAAGTAGAACCGTCCTTCTTCGGGTTCATGGCTGCTCCATTCGACGTACCTGCATGGAGTGCGTGATATGCACGGTGCTGAGGCGAGAATGTTTCGTTTTTCTTTTTAGCATTTTGGTTGTGACGCGCAAGCTAGGAGAAGCTAGGAGAAGCTAGGAGAAGCTAGGAAGCTAGGGATGCTAGGAGCTAGGACTCAGCATGCAGAAAAACACAGAATACAAGCCATGACTTAAAACTGTTAATTAGCACTTGCGGCGGATGTCTTTTTTCTATTTCGACTTTCAAGGCCCATCCCACCCCATAACCCTTCGCCACATGAGTACCGAAGCGTTGAAGAACACGCCACTAGATATTGGAGCCGGATTAAGGGAACACGTTAGACTAAAACGGAAAGAAAGATATCGATTTTTTTTTTTTGCTTTCAGCCGACATCTAATGTTGAAATCTTCCTGAACATTATTTAGTGACTGTCATGCATCTCCGCCCTCTATTGGAGGCAGAAGAGCATGTTTGAAAAACCAAACGGCGAACGGGCACGCTTTATTTCTGTGCAGCTTGCTCCGACACACATTTCTTCTATAACAATAACGTCGAAAGGAAACGCTCAGCTTGTTCTTGAACAGCAGTAAAGCAAAGCAAAAAAACTACACGGGATATGTTTTAGTGAAAGCTGGATTATATTACTTCGTGTTCCTCTGCCTCGTGTAAGGCGCGCAATTTCATCACTCCTGTGTGGCTATTTTGAAAGTTTTCTTTTACTTTTGGTTAGAGAGTTTACAAATTCACAGGGACACATAATTCTATTATGTATTGGCAATGCGATAGCATTAGCAAATATCGATCCCTTTACCGGAAGTTATGACACTTCCGGTCTGGTGACGTCACTTTCTCCAGCCAATGGGCGAATTTTATGAACGACAATGCATATGGGCTCCATGGGGCTCCTAATAATATCGCAATTAAAACATGCTTGAGGCTGTTTGGGCGACGCATTTCTAGATGTTGGCTGCCGACAACGATTCTGTCACGGGCTATATTCGAAACTCCCCGACACTTGGTTTAAGTACGAGCCCAGATCAGTTTTTCATGGTGTATAGTGTATTTTTCAGCAACTCGCGCAGCCAGAGCTGTCTCCATCAACGAATCCAGAAAGCCTGCAAGTAATTTAACCTCGTCGTCTAGGAGCGCGCACCAAAGAACGCCTTCCTTGAATACTCATCTCCCAATTACCATGTTAAACCCAACGCTTGCATTCAGGGTCGACAGCGCAGCCAGAGTTCGGAAGTCCCCGGCAATATCCCGACGTATTGGGTATATCGCCGGGATGTTAAGCGTGATATGCACCCCTGAGGTGGCCCGTCACCGAAAGCACTCCGCTGAGATGCGGAATAAATCACAAAAAAGGCCGCATAGAAGCAATCAGACTAGCAAAGAAACGTAAAATTGAAAATTGATAAAGGTCTTGACCACATGGCTAGTGGCTAATAAAAAGATGTTTAAATGCAAGTTGTTTCTGACAAGAAGTTTAAGTAAATATGTGTTCTGTCTTCAACCTTAAATATATCAGAGTGTCACTTTTTGTTACATTTCATCCATTATTTAAAAACAAGAAAGTGTAGAAGGCTGATTTTCCCACAGATTTATCTGTACAAACATGCAAAGCTACTAAACTATGTATCAGATTTTTTTTATAAAATAGTTGCATTCTATGAACACAAGGAACATCTATGCTTCAGAAAATAATTACAAAAAAAGGTGAACATTTCCTAAGAAACCTCAATTCTGGCTCAATTCAAGGGAAACAGAATCGAGAACAAAACAAAGCCCGAATGAGCTATGTGCTGTATTTGCTGAGAAAACTGGTCTTAAAGGGGCGCTGGAGAGAATTCGAAATTGGCCTGTATCAACAGACCACGGCATTCTGACGACATATATAAACCACTAATACGGAACACCGAACACGGAGCCTTTATAAGCTAGCAAAAACAAAAAAAAACGAAATACGTGTGTCGCTATCATCGGCCGATTTCGCAAGTAAACTGCCTGCGTCGACATCAAATTTTTGCTCGGATACTAGAAGCTATACTAAGATGTGAAGAAAAAAAACACCAGAAAAGACGCGTTACAAGAGGAAGGAGTAGACAGGACGACACCTTCGTACATTTACACACATGACTGCACTTGGTGCTCTACGTTTGCTTGAGATAATACCGCTTCTGTTATGGCTTTCGTGTGAGCACCGAATGGGGAATAAGTTTGCACGCACGTCTGTATGGCGTTTAGGCCAGCAGCCCTCATCGTTGCCAGGCGGTCTTCCCACTGCTCGGGAAGCGTGCGGAAGGAGTGCATGGACCCGGACACAATCTGTATCGGCTCGCCATCCTTCAGGTAGCGGTTGTTCTCGTAGTCGATCACGAAGGATCTCCGGCCCTGTACGCGTGTGTGGCACAGATTTCGAAGGATGTTAAAGGAAATGCGACAAAAGTATAAACTCACACAATAACCACACATGTCATGTAAAAACAAAGTAGGGATTTTTTAGTGCCCTGTTAGAAATTGCCTGCTGCCTCTACATGGACATGCTCCGTTTGCAATGTGTACCATCCCCTGTCCATGTAAATGGGCCGGGTCAGGGCGATGGCTGAAGCAAATACGAATAGACGACAGCCCTGTAGTTGAGCATAATTTACGCAACTATCAACATTTTGTGTTTCTCTGCATCGCAGCTTCGCATACCATAATTTTCCTTGTAAGGTAGGAAAAATACATAGATCCGGGTGGCGTAACTTAATCTGTGCCCAGACTACATTACCAGTGCTGCCAGACTACACTACCAATGTTGCCAGACTGCCCACCCACGCTCACTTGCGAGGAAGAGCTCAAGCTTCGCAGCTAATGCAGCTCTGAACAAATCGTCAACAACGAGCAAACTGAAAGGAGATAACGAGCGAATGAACCCATCAGACGCACGCTGTCAATCAGCGAGCTCCAACGAAGTGCGTACATAGGCATAAATGTGCAACCAGTCAAAAAAAAAAAAAAAGAAATGTAGTTTTGAGTAGCTGACGGTACTGACAGCCTGTTGAACCGCGTTAAGTCCATAAACCCAGTCTACCCTTAAGTTGGTAGTTTGGGGTAGTTTGGTTAGTTAATCTAGTGACATAGCGACGAAATACGTGGCTGGAGAAACAGTCTCTCACTTTTAACTAGCAGCAGAGCAGAAACAGACACACGGAAGAAACACACAGACGTGGACGAGGCTGCTGTTTCTTCCTTGTGTCTGTTTCTTCTCTGCTGCTGGTTTTAAGTGATCTTAACCTTCTCTTATATTTGTCCTGTTCCTCCCACGCTTTCTCTCGTCGCCTGTCTACCCCCTAACTCGTGACCATCTGACAGGTCTCAGTCGAGTCCGCAGTGCATTGAGCTCACTTTGGATGACGCTGTGGTGCCGCCCTCAAGTACCACTGCTTGAGCCCACAGCGCTACGGCGAGAAGTTTGAAGAGGGCGAGCGAGGCTGCGCCGCCCATCTCTGAACGAGGCCGATACGAGCGCTCCTCTCTCCGGGACGATGTCGTCGCTGCGGCCACCGTGCAAGCAGACCTCGTGGGAACAGACGCCGTTATGCCACCGGCCACGGTCGACGATATCGGGGGAAAGAGATCGCAAGGGGAGGGAATTTCCGTTTTCGGCAACCCCCCACCCCTTTCCCCCGCGCCATTCGTCTTTCAGTCTGCCGGGAGCAGCCGCGCCGTCACCGATACACGATACCTGTTCGCGCCTGGGAGGCGCGCCAAACGGATGTGCTGCCTCGCAATTTCTGCAGTCGCGAGAGAGAAGGCAGGCTACGCTGAGCATTCCGCTTCTGACGGTTCAAGCACGCGTGCAAAAATCGTCTAAACAAGGCTTCTTTTCGTGACTCACGAATGACGCATGCGCTGTATGACCTGTGACGTTGGGTAAAGGATAATGTTGAGGAAAAAGAGTTACTTCTGCTTTTAAGAACGAACTTTTGTGGCATCCGCTGCTGTTAGTCCATTCAAGGCTAAAGACGTTTATTCCCTGTCAACGAGGTGTCCTACTTCTCTTATAATTTATGTTGTAACGTCTCAGCTCTACGGTATTGCAGTAGTGGACAAAGACTATTCGGTGCATATTTACCCACGCTGATAGTGCTGATGGTCTTTCCTACTTACAGTGCTAAAGAGCTCCATAAAGAACTTTATAGCTCAAACAACGTAGACATATTATAGTAACAAGGAGAACTGGCGTGTGTAGGACGTTATTTTGCGCCAAGCACAAAAAAGTCCCCGGTTGTCGCTTCACCCGTCCAAGCTTGAGCAGTACCAGTCGGACTGACAGTGCAGTAGCTGTCGGATTGGCCCGATTAATTGGCATGACTATCGACAGCAATCGACCCCGTACCTATCATAAACAGGCAGAAGGCTTTCTTTTTATTTTCTGTTTAGGAAGATGGCCCTTTTAATTTCTCAAAAATACCTGCTGTATTTATACATGGTGAGCCCATATTTCGCACATTCAGTGTAGAGGAGAGGGTTGGCTTGCCAATAGGGGTGTGAGAAAGCTCTATTAACGGTTGACAATGACGCTGCACAGCACTTTTTTTGTATTTGGCGTCAATCCCCACGATTTTACAGGTGGCGATGCCAGAACAGGATCCCGCCGCGGTAGCTCAATGGTTAGGGCGCTCTGCTAAATCTGAGGACACGGGTGCAACCCCGGCCGCGGCGGCACATTTTGATGGATGCGAAATGCAAAAGGCATCCATTGTGCCGTGCTTTGTCATTGCCGTGCTTTGTCAAGAACTTCATGGGGTCGAAATGATTCCAGAGCCCTCCACCACGGCACCTCTTTCTGCATTCATTATTTCACTCCCTCGTTAGACCCTTTTCTCACGGCGCAGTTGAGGCGTCCAGCGAGAACTCGGACCATTACTGCGTCTTTTCTTCCCTCGAAATCAAAGTTTCGTTTTAATGCGTAAGCATTACTTGGCTCATGCGTGGCCTTCACGGAAAGTGTGTACAGTAAGTGTGGAACTCGGTTGCTCGGCAGTAACTCGGGTAAGTTCGGAGGAGCGCCGCGCAAGTGCAGCCAATGGGAGGAAGCTCGGGTAAGCTCGGGAACTAACTCGGACAGCTAGCGACAGATGGTCTCCTCATCGCAGGTGCGTGCCGCGGCATGAACTTCGTCCGAGGAGCACTTAGAAGGGCGATTGGAGTTTCTCTGCTGCTCCGCACTTGTAAATCGAGGCGCATCAAAAAACGAAACCACGCGGCACGCAAAGCGCCTAACCGCCTAACCGCCAAGCACCAAAACGACCAAAACATACCTATACGTAGCCGCCTGTTGCGCCTCCAGGTATAGGTTTCCTTTGGCTTCCAACATTCAGGTTGTCTTTTTGCCGTCTTCCTCGCGTGACAGAAGTGCACTAGCGGTTTCAAAGCAGAACTTATATACATCAATATCCAAACGCTATTAAGCAAAGAAGGGAAGGGGTATGAGGGGCTCGTTATAAATATGACAGAAGCCAACAGCCACAGAAACCAAGGGGCACAGGGGATTTTTTTTTTAAGTTCTTTATTTAATTTGTGGTGTTGATCAATTTAGAATATTACTGAATATGTTATCGCTTCATGCTAATTGTTAGAAAAGCAGAAGAAAAAACAACCACATGCCGCCGGTGGGATCCGAACCCACGACCTCCGAATTACGCGTCCGGTGCTCTACCTCTGAGCTACGGCGACGGCTGTCAAATCTTCTGCTTTCGCGGGTATTTATGTTTAGTAGTAACCTAAACTTGAGAGTGTTCATCAGCGCCACCCACGTTCATAAGCGGCGGACGTGGAACGTCCTGAGTTACCGCAGGTGTGACGTAGAACGTCATCGAACGAAGAGGGTGGAAGCTGCGTGAGAACCCTCTTATGCTTCCTATGGCGTCAAGGCTGCCAGAACCGAGGCCCTCGATAAGCTATTAAGCAAAGAAGGGAAGGGGTATGAGGGGCTCGTTATAAATATGACAGAAGCCAACAGCCACAGAAACCAAGGGGCACAGGGGATTTTTTTTTAAGTTCTTTATTTAATTTGTGGTGTTGATCAATTTAGAATATTACTGAATATGTTATCGCTTCATGCTAATTGTTAGAAAAGCAGAAGAAAAAACAACCCCATGCCGCCGGTGGGATCCGAACCCACGACCTCCGAATTACGCGTCCGGTGCTCTACCTCTGAGCTACGGCGACGGCTGTCAAATCTTCTGCTTTCGCGGGTTTTTTCTTCTGCTTTTCTAACAATTAGCATGAAGCGATAACATATTCAGTAATATTCTAAATTGATCAACACCACAAATTAAATAAAGAACTTAAAAAAAAATCCCCTGTGCCCCTTGGTTTCTGTGGCTGTTGGCTTCTGTAATATCCAAACGCGTAACTTTAACGAACGTTTGTCAGCCTCAGAGATACGTCGTATTTTTGTGGGTATTTCGTCATCGCGCTTGTGTGACGTTCCCGCCTGTCGGGGGTCAGTCACAATGCAACACAGTTGTTTGTTGCTATCTACGGGTTCTGCTGAAGTGAGGAGAAATGAGCCAACACACAACGCCTCCGAATCAACCTAATTTATTCTCACTCTGCCTGAAGGTGAAACTGGGAGTTCCGCTCACCGCTGTCTTCCGCTCATCGCTGTCACCGCTGCCTCGCTCTCGGCTGCTCTCGCGGGGGTGGCGCTCAGCCTGGTGGCGGTCTTGGGCGTCTCAGCTGGCGGTACTCTGACGGGTTGTGGCGTCCGGCTTCTTGGGCGTCTCGGCTGGCGGTACTCTGACGGGTTGTGGCGTCCGGCTTCTTGAGCGTCTCGGCTGGCGGTCAGTTTGCAACGGATGCCCTCGGGTCCGGCCTCACCGACTCCAGACCAGCGCGATCTGCCTCCGTCCACCTCGCCCGTCTCTGCTCGTTCTCCGCTCGTTCTGTCCTTTGTCTCTGTCCCCAACGCGTCTCTGAGGATTCTCTTTCTTTCCTTCGGTGTCCTCCTCGCCTTCTCTGCTGGGCGCCCTCTTGGTGCTCACTTGCCGGCCTCCCCCGCCACCTCGAGCCATTAGTAAGGCCGTCGCGCTGCAAGACAATGCAGGCCAGTGGGCCCGCGAACTCCGGGAAGCTGTTTGTGCCGCGAGCGTTCCGGCCTACCCTCCGCGCCGCAGGGTGCCGGCCTCTTCGCGAACGCGGAGCTCATGTTCAGCCGAAGACGCACTCCTCTCGAAGTTGACATATTTATGAGGGTCACGGCTGTCCTCTCTCTTCTCGCATCAGAACCCGGGGTGGTCTCTTCCAAGAACCGCGGCTTGGACACGCGACCACGGCATTCGAAAACTTGGCCGTCAACGGACAAAGAGATTCCTCCTCTAGCAGCGGAAGAGAGCAGCTGCTCGGGGAGCCAGTCTGTACTTTCCAAGGAACTGGGGCCCTCTTTTCTTTTTGGTTAACTTCCCTTAATAAAGACCCAACTCCTAGCCTTCTCCGAGTCCACAGACCGTCCCTCGCAACAAGGCCGTCTGCAGGCGTGCATGCGCGCACACACAAACGCACAAACGTGCCTGTCTCTGTGCCAAAGGGGGGGGGGGGGGGGGGGGGGGGGGAGTTGGGGACGCGCTGCAAAACGGGCCGCAGGGATGCGTGTGGTCGCGCAGGGCTCCGCGCGCGGCCTCTCCTCTTTTGCCCTCTGGCTATTTCGCACGTCTTTGTGTTGCGCCCGCTGCATTCCACACAACCGCCTTCGCTGACGGAGCAGGGCGATAATTTTGAGAAAGACACAGTGTCTCTGGTGTTAGTCGATGGAGGGTTCTTTTGGGCCATATGCCTAGGCCTCCCGTACGCAGTCCTTCACAACCCCCTCTTCTTATAAAGAAATTTTCTATGAAAATTTTGTGGTCACCGCACTTTCACAACCAACAGTACGTCGCAAAGTTCGCAACTCAATCTTATGGCAGCAGTCATATTTCGAGCACAACAAAGCTGCCAAACATCGTCGTCGCGCACAAGCACTGGTTTCACAACACGGCACAATGTGGGCGGACCCTCAGTCCCCCCAGGCAGAGGAGTAAATTTCACACGGCGGACAATTCCGCCTTCTAAGTAAAACACGCAACCGCAGAAAAGTCATGAACACAGTTCGATGGTCGTGGCAACTGCCAGACTTCCCCTAAGTCACACTAAGATCAGGAGGTGGTCCATGCAATTCGCTCACCCTCGGTTTCTTTCTCCACTGGCAGTTTCTGCAGTGTTCTGCAACATCTTGTCTCAGTCCATGCCAGAAATAACCTTTGCTAACCGCCCGGCGGGTCTTTTGAAATCCTAAATGTCCTCCGCCTTCCATATCGTGGCATAACCTCACAATTTCACTCCTCATTAGCAAAGGGACAACTACTCGGTTTGAGGTACCGTGCGCTTTGTCTTTGAAACGCAGTAAACCACAAGAGTCCAAATGATACAATCTTGACTCTTTTCGTTCTGAGCTGTCGCACTCGTTTATCAATTTTAGCACAGACAAATCTTTCCTTTGCTCCTCGAACAGGCGGGATTGCTCAATGACAGGGGGAACCTCGGTTAGCCTTGCGTCCGCCGCGCTGCTGAGCGCGTCTGAATGGCGATTGCTCTCCCTTGGCTCGCGAACTCCTTCTGCTTTGTCCGTGCATAGGCTCACTGCCGCTTCTGAACACCCTCGCTCGGGACGGCTCTCAGTAGATGTTTTATCTAGCTCCTTGATACCTTCAGGGCTCCCCTCGCCTTCCTTCTTACGCTGCTTGGAGTGGTCAAAGCGCCCTGAAATGTGCCCGTGCGATATCTGTCGCAGACGACAAAAACGTGAGATGTGCCCTAACCTGCCGCACGAGAAGCAGGCGATTGATTTGACGCGTCGATTCAATTCTCGCGCCTGCCCAGATGGAGGGCCCTGACGTATCCGAAGGACCTCTTCGAGCAGCTTCTCCAGCCGATCCAGACGTTCGCTAAAATCACCATTCTCTTCTCTGCTTTCTACACGTCGGACAGTCGCGGTGCTCGTGCGCGTCACTTCCTCTATTTGCTCTTCTTTAGACGCTACCTCTACTGCCTCTTCGAATGTCTTGGGATCGTGTGACAGAGCAAATCTCCTTACCGGATCGCGGAGCCCATTCAGAAAAATAGAGGTCAGCTGCTCCCTAAGGATTTCGCGCCTCGCTTCTCTCTTCGACGTGTCATCGCCATCAACGTCCTCAAAAGCCTCTGTTCCGAGTCTACGAAGCCGGCTCGCGAATGAGCGCACATTCTCACCAATGTTCTGCTTTGCATTTAGAAACTTCTCTAACTTCCTGCACGCCGGCTCAGTATCATATCGTTTCAGCGCGAGCGCTTTAAACGATTTATACGAAGTCGCACCTGCCACCTCCTCATCCAACCATGCAAAGTCCAGAGCAGCCCCGACCATCTTACATCTCGCCATCCCGACTAACTGTTTCTCCTGCCATCCGCCCAGATTACCGACCTGCTCTAAAATTTGCAGAAAATCCCTTATCTTGGGACCGTTGTCACCCCCCGTGAATGATGGAATCACAGCTCCCAACAGCATCTCATTTGCTCCTATCAACCCCTCGCGAAGACTCGGTGATTCCTGTAGCGACATGTTGGCCCCTTTCTCCTCGGGTACGAGGGTGAATGTCTCGCACCAAAACTACAGCAAGATCCCACCGCTGCCACCACTTGTGACGTTCCCGCCTGTCGGGGGTCAGTCACAATGCAACACAGTTGTTTGTTGCTATCTACGGGTTCTGCTGAAGTGAGGAGAAATGAGCCAACACACAACGCCTCCGAATCAACCTAATTTATTCTCACTCTGCCTGAAGGTGAAACTGGGAGTTCCGCTCACCGCTGTCTTCCGCTCATCGCTGTCACCGCTGCCTCGCTCTCGGCTGCTCTCGCGGGGGTGGCGCTCAGCCTGGTGGCGGTCTTGGGCGTCTCAGCTGGCGGTACTCTGACGGGTTGTGGCGTCCGGCTTCTTGGGCGTCTCGGCTGGCGGTACTCTGACGGGTTGTGGCGTCCGGCTTCTTGAGCGTCTCGGCTGGCGGTCAGTTTGCAACGGATGCCCTCGGGTCCGGCCTCACCGACTCCAGACCAGCGCGATCTGCCTCCGTCCACCTCGCCCGTCTCTGCTCGTTCTCCGCTCGTTCTGTCCTTTGTCTCTGTCCCCAACGCGTCTCTGAGGATTCTCTTTCTTTCCTTCGGTGTCCTCCTCGCCTTCTCTGCTGGGCGCCCTCTTGGTGCTCACTTGCCGGCCTCCCCCGCCACCTCGAGCCATTAGTAAGGCCGTCGCGCTGCAAGACAATGCAGGCCAGTGGGCCCGCGAACTCCGGGAAGCTGTTTGTGCCGCGAGCGTTCCGGCCTACCCTCCGCGCCGCAGGGTGCCGGCCTCTTCGCGAACGCGGAGCTCATGTTCAGCCGAAGACGCACTCCTCTCGAAGTTGACATATTTATGAGGGTCACGGCTGTCCTCTCTCTTCTCGCATCAGAACCCGGGGTGGTCTCTTCCAAGAACCGCGGCTTGGACACGCGACCACGGCATTCGAAAACTTGGCCGTCAACGGACAAAGAGATTCCTCCTCTAGCAGCGGAAGAGAGCAGCTGCTCGGGGAGCCAGTCTGTACTTTCCAAGGAACTGGGGCCCTCTTTTCTTTTTGGTTAACTTCCCTTAATAAAGACCCAACTCCTAGCCTTCTCCGAGTCCACAGACCGTCCCTCGCAACAAGGCCGTCTGCAGGCGTGCATGCGCGCACACACAAACGCACAAACGTGCCTGTCTCTGTGCCAAAGGGGGGGGGGGGGGGGGAGTTGGGGACGCGCTGCAAAACGGGCCGCAGGGATGCGTGTGGTCGCGCAGGGCTCCGCGCGCGGCCTCTCCTCTTTTGCCCTCTGGCTATTTCGCACGTCTTTGTGTTGCGCCCGCTGCATTCCACACAACCGCCTTCGCTGACGGAGCAGGGCGATAATTTTGAGAAAGACACAGTGTCTCTGGTGTTAGTCGATGGAGGGTTCTTTTGGGCCATGCCTAGGCCTCCCGTACGCAGTCCTTCACACTTGTACTTGCTAAATTAGCCAGTGGCGGTGATACCTATATCTTAATTCTTGCTCTTTTCTATGTTACAAGAGCTTTGCACGAGCGGGAGCAAGAGCTTTGGTTTCAGTAAGAGTGATATTTTTGTGCTTAGGAGCTGGTATTCTATCGGCACAAGCTAACTGACACTGAGGAAAAATTGAAGCTGTAATGGCCTGCAACGATAGACTACGGCATTATAACCAGAAAAACCACGCTAATCGGGGGGAAAAAAAAGAGACCTTTCATAAGCTGTTTAAAAAAAAGCGAAGAACGAAATGCAGATGCCGTCATCACTGGGCGATTTCGTAACTCCATGCGTCGACAACGAATTATTTTTCCTCGCTCCCTGAGACAATGCTGCACCGCCATTCACTTCAAAAAGGCGGCAACCAGTCCTTCTCGGTATGGACGTCGCGAGTTTGAATGAAGTGGCGGGAAAAAAATTTTAAATTCATTTTTATGAGGAAGTTAAGGAATATATATACCTAGGAATTACACTTACTAACACCCTTCCATGGTCTACACATATTGAAAACACTTGCGCTTCTGCTGCACGCATACTTGGCTTTCTACGACATAAGTTAAAACAGGCACCCACGGAATTAAAACTTCAAGCCTATAAATTATTTATTTTCCCAGAACTCGTGTACGCTTCAGTAGTATAGGATCCCTTCTACATAAAACACAAGCAAAAGCAGGAAATGGTTCAAAGACGCACAGTTCGTTTTATATTTAATAAATATGGGGCTACGCATTCTATTTCAAAGGTCCTCGCAGACAATAGCATCCAAACACTAGAAATCAGGAGGAAAATTGCGCGACTTAAGTTCTTATATGCCATTTACTCAAAGCGCCAAATTCTTGACTCGAACACTTATATTATGCCGTTTCCATCGCGTTCATCCAGGCATCGTCATGTCCACAATTTGCTCCCATACGCCGCGCACAAATTTGTTCGTCTTCATTCTTTCCACGAACTATAACTTACTGGAATAATCTGCCCCCAACAGTTTTTTCTTCGGAAAATTTTGAGTGTGCTTTAACCACTGTGTTTCAATCTTGATGCACGCTGCAGGTTTATTTGTGACATAACTGTGATTATTTTTGCGCAAGCGCAGTTCCGTATTCAACTTTTTTACTGTTTATCGTTTTTGCAAGTAAGCCTTTGTTACTAATGTATAATCTTGTTCTGTTGATGTGTGTGTGTTATTTTTTTTGTGCTCTTGATAAGACGTTGTGCATTCCATTTGTTTTAACCAAACACACGTTTGAAGTATGCTTCTGAAAGCACTGCTATGTAAACTTTGTATCTGTATGCTCCCACCTGCTTGGTCTACCGAGACTGCAGCATCTTTCGAATAAATAAATAAAAATAAACAAAATGTGCTTTAGACTGCCGTACAAAGGTTAACATACACACAAAAAAGCCAGGGATTCAATTTTTACGTAAACACGTCTTCAGCGCTGTGCATACTAACCAGCCAAATATTTTCACCGCAACCAGGCGGCGCTGCTACAGCAACTACAGTGCAAAACAGATAGGCACCGAAGCGAACATCTCAACGTCCGATCAGACGCATCTAGAGCCCACACCAACAGCACGTATGTTCTTGAGCCTTCCATCTTGAAAACATAGTAGGGAGCCAAACAGACGCAGCAAACAAACCTTTTGCCACTGGAGACGCCTTTGCCTACACCGCGGAGCTCAGCGGCTGGGAGTTCATCCCCAGCCAAACCGCCGTCAGATGCGTGAACCTTGCCGCTGCTCGCGATGGCCAGAGCATTATCTTTCACTTCAGCACAGCCGCGTTCAGATGAAATGCGAGTCCCGGTACAGCGCTCCCAATACGCTGCCGCCATAAACAGAGTAGCGGACGCCTCGTGCGAGCTGTGCACTGGAGATATCTGCAAGCTCTATTAAGGGAGTCAAGTGTCGACATCACGCCGACCACGCTTTAGCAGCAGGCCTTCAGAACCTCAGAAGCATATCACTCTGGCATCTGGTGGGCACGAGCCGCGAATGGCTCACTCGTTTACTTTCGCGCGTCGGACGTGGTTCGCAGCCGCTACGCCGAAGGTAAGCCAGCAGCCTAGCAGAAAAAAAATTCCCACAAGATGTTATGTGAAGGAAGTGAATTGAATGAGCTAGCCGTCCAATTTTCTAACGGGAAAAAATCTAAGGCGCGAGAGACTGTTGCACGTTTTTATTAGCTACAGGTTGAGCTAGTGAAATAAAAATGAGCATAATAAAAAATTTTGTTTCGCGTCACTTTAAACAAAATTTTGATAATGAGAAGAAAATTATTCCATTGATAAAACTGAGTTTGCACTTACGGAGCCACGCAGTGCTGTCAGGAGTTTTTTTTTTTTTTTTTAGTGCAAAAGTTCTGATCCATTGGTTCTGATACCGTTTCTTTGTCTGTCTGTCCGAGAGCAACCTGGATCGCACAAATTCTACCTGCAGCAGCACCTGCCATCCCATGACAGTTAGCGCACCGCTTGGCTGCTACACCACTATGTACGAATGTTGTAAAGATTCTCTCGCACTTTTTACTTGTGTACCTGCATAGCTAGTTATGAATAGCTAATTAAAACTCCCATTGCTGGAGCCCATTTGAGCTTTTTAATTGCAATGTCTTCGAGCGTCGCGTGAGGTGTAATTTTCCCCTAAGCACCGACAGGACGTCATCCTTTTATAACTGAAACTTCATTGAGTCCCTCTTCTAAACTTGCTGGCACCTCTGTCTTTGTCTCTGTGTTCGCCCTGTAAATTCTATGTTTTTATGCGGAAAGCGAGGGGCAGTAACTGATCGCCTCCCTTCCCACAATACAAGCAGTCATGACGGATGCGTTGGCCTCTTCTCTTCCTCATCCTTTCCCATTCTTGGCTATACTGGCGGCGCGCGTGGCTCAGTGGTGAATTTGATATCCATGGGTTAGGCAGCCAGGCTGCGGCCGGTAAAATACCCTTCAAATAAAGGCCTACCTACTACAGCACGTGGATGCCTACGAGAATTAGATGCATGTCACTAAAGCCTGCTTTCAGAATCCCGCGCCTCGAGTTGCGCGTTTTTATTGACCATTGTATTTCTTATGCCACCGCGGCTTTCGCACGCATTCACTGCATAACAAAAACATTAAGGGTTAAAAAGTAATCTGCTTTCTCGGAACTTTCACTGTTTGGTTTCTCTCTTGACCAATGCTCTATTAATAGTGCTCTCATTGAAACTTTTCATGCTTTTTGGGCGGTTCAAAACTTCGTTACCAAATCGTATGCTTATGTCTTAATCCGTTGGTCAGAAATGAAGCTTGGTCTGGCCTCTAGAATTTCGCCTCCAAAGAAATTAAACCGGTGCGGCCGGGATCGAACCCGTGTCTTTCGGGCCAGCGGCCGAGCACCATAACCACTGAGCCGCCGCGACGAATAGAAATGAAGTGAAAATTGGTTTCTGAGGAAAGCAAATAGCGTAGTAACTGACTCTCATCCCAATGGACACTCGAACCGCGGCGTAAGGGAAGGGAGAGAGGAGGGAGTGAAAGAAAGGAAGAAAGAGGTGCTGCAGTGGAGGGCTCCTGAATGATTTCGACCACGCACTGATATCGCACAACACATGTGCACCTTTTGCTTTTCGCCTTCATCGAAGCATGGCCGTCGCGGCCGGGTTCGAACCCGGGAACTCCGGCTGGGTAGCCGAGCGCCTAACCCGCTGAGCCACCGCGACCACGAGCAACTGACAGATGACCACACAATGTGGCGCGACAGATCTGCGTGAGCAGTTTTGATTGCACGTTTCCTTTTTACATTGATTGCCTTACCATTTTGTCTTGGAATTCGATTCTGCCCTCGTTTTTTCGCTCCGCTGTTGCGTGGGCTTCATGGAGGCTTCTGGAGGGTAGATGTGGGTGGTGGATTGGGAGTGAAGGGAGAAGTTGGCTGGCATGGTGGGGCGGCGGATGTTGCATGGCCTTCTGGAAGTTGGAGCAGGGTGGGCAGTCTGTGGAGACCTTCTGGAGAGTTAAGGTGGATGGCTGGGTGGAGGGTGGTAGCGGTGGGTGATAAGGTGTAGGGAGGACTTCTGGAGGATCAAGATATGGGTGGTAGGTGGTACCGGAGCGGCTTCATGGACCGAGGCTAGAGGACAGTAGCAGTGCAGTGGCCGTAAGGAAATTGATTCGGGCACAACAACTTAGAGCGCTTAAGACGTCGTTGGCCTCCTGCACGGGGCAGGCGCTGTTCGCCTTCACCTTCAGCTTCAAGGCAGACCAGCCAGGTCCCGGCAGTGTGGGACGGGATGGTAAAGAAACCCAATTGCACAGCAACCAGGACAGGAGAATAAACAGCGGTAAATGTTGGCATAAGGGGAAGCGTAGTTGGGACATGAAGGATCGCGATGGAATTCGCACAGATTAAGCAGTGCAGGTGTGACATGAATATTAAGTTGTATCTGTCGAAGGATGTCAACTGGTCGCGCAGAAATAAGTCAGGGGCTTTTGAAGAAAGGAAATGGCGCAGTAACTAAGATCTAAAATAGTTAAATCGACAAAAGAAACTGGAAAATACATAAACTCTTAGGAACAAGCCTTTGCTGAGCTTCAGGAACAGGGAAAAAATAGCAAAACTAGTGTTTTTAGACGCTCTTCATGCAAAAAGCAAAAGGTGGGGTCCCCTAACCCGGCTATTCCCTCCATCCTTCACCCAAGCCGGGAGGTAGGTAGGTAGGTAAAAAACATTTATAGTGCAATAAATATTTACAGAGAGGTGATTGGGGTAGGCCCTATTGGCCCTTTCCCCTAACAATACTAGGTAGAGCCCCTATTCCGGGGCCCCATTGGCAAGCAACGCCGCCCGCGTCCAGTGAACCAAGGCCTTTTGGGTCTTTAGGTCCTGACAGCCGAGCAGGGCCGCCTCCCAGTCCTCTATGGTGGGGTTGGGGTTGGAGGGGATAGATGGGTTAAGCCGGGAGGACTGGGAGGCGATCCTGCTTGGCTGCCACGACTTACAGGCCCAGCAAGCCTTAGTCGGGCGCGACCGAGCGGCGGCCATAGCCACTGGGGTCTCAAACTAGGAATCTCCACCTAGTGCTTGTAAGGATCGCCCCTTACGGGATGATCCAAACATACCTCCTGTCCTTTCTCATAAATGTTTTCACCACTACCACCACCTATCCAGTGTCCGACACGAACTCAACTTTGCAGACGCCATGCCGCGTATAGTTCCCCGATACGCCATTTCGCTCTGTAACCAGGTTCAGCAGTAGTTGAACCGCACCATTTTTATTGCGAAAGCAATACTACTCGCACTTTCAAGCCTTCGCGTGACCCGGCCGCAGTTACGTTTGACCTTTAGCGGAGTGAATATGGGCGACCAATTCGCTCCTTCAGATAGCCCGGCTGCAGTTACGCCGCGCCGCGCACATGTGGCGCTACTGCCGCTGTGACGTCATACCAGCTGTAGATTATGGGCGAACAACTCGCTCCTTCCGAGAGCCCGGTTGCAGTTACGGTGTGTGTTTGCCGCGCTGCGCACCTGTGGTGCTACTGCCGCTGTGACGTCATACCAGCTGTAGATTATGTTTTCTTTTTCTCAGTCGCAACAACATCAAAAACAAAATATAAAAAAATTACCGAAGACGCTTTGAGTCGTCGCGCAGCGGCGGCCGGTAGCCACGCGTGACCTGTAGACGCGGCGCACTGCGTTCCAAGACGCTTTCAGTCGTCGCGCAGCGGCGGCTGGTAGTCACGCGTGACCTGTGGGCGCGGCGCACTGCGTTCCTTCAGTTGGAGGCGCTGCGCTTTTGCTTTCGCAACCTACCAGGCTTAACCAAAGCTAAGCCCCCGCCAATTTTAAGGCGAAAGCCTTTAATGCCTCATACTGTCGTTAGCAGACGCGTCGGCAGCCGTGTCGACAGACGCGTCGGCAGGAGTGTCGACAGACGCGTCGGCAGATTCGTCCGCCTTTCGGCGTCACTGCTTAAAAGGCTCAAGGTTCCAGCATGAATAAATGCGCATCTAGTGAATGCATGGGCTTCATAAATAAAAGGAGTAAAGTCAAGAAAAGGAAAATAAAAAATAAAATAAGGAAATAAACAAAAATAAAAACAAAATAGAAATGAGATGTGAAAAATAAAAAAATAAAAAACAATAAAATTAAGAAAAGGAGCAAAAAAAATAAGAAACACAATATGAAAAATAAAAAGTGAATAGAAACAAACAGTGGCCAGGAAACGCTTTCGCCTTGCAGCCCTTTAGAGAGCCAAAGTGCCCCCTGAATTTTTTCTTTCACTCCCACCTTCCTCCCTTCCCTCACGGCACGGTTCCGCTGACCACAGAAATGTGAGTCAATTACTGCGCCTTTCCTCGAGAGCTAACAGCAATCTGGGCTCGAACCCGGCCTCGGCGGCTGCATTTCAATAGAAACAAAACGCAAATGCGCCCGTGTGCTGTGCGGTGTCATTGCACGTTAAGGATCCCCAGGAGGTAGAAATTACTCCGGAGTCCTCCACTACGGCACCGCTTTCTGCCTTCCTTCTTTCGCTCCTTCCTTCATCTCTTCCCCCATGGCACGGTTGAGCCGAGGTGCGAGACAATTACTGCGTGCTTCCTTTCCTCACAACTAATTTTCTTTTTCACCGTTACTGCCTATCACGCCTTGCCTTGCATTAGCCAACGATAGAGACGCGCACTGAGCGTCCGAGAGGCGCTTCGAAGTGTTTGGCGGCGTGTTACCACCACGCGTCCCACCGGCTTTCAACGATTACGAGAACGCAAAAGTATGCCATTTTCTAACATTGTCTACCCGCCGCGGTGGCTCAGTTGTTAGGGCGCTCGGCCACTGATCCGGAGTTCCCGGGCTCGAACCCGGCTACGGCGGCCGCGTTTCTATAGAGGTGAAACGCAAAAATCTCTGCCTCTCCCGTAACCGAGAGTAGAGTAAGGATGAAATGTTTACGGACATAACACGAAGGTTGGTTGGTTTATGGGGTTTAACGTCCCAAAGCGACTAAGGCTATGAGAGACGCCGTAGTGGAGGGCTCCGGAAATTTCGACCATCTGGGGTTCTTTAACGTGCACTGACATCGCACAGTACACGGGCCTCTAGAATTTCTCCTCCAAAGAAATTCTAGCCGCCGCGGCCGGGATCGAACCCGCGTCTTTTGGGTCAGCAGCCGAGCACCATAACCGCTGAGCCACCGCGGCGGCATAACACGAAGCGTACGCGGACATGACGAGACGCAGGCCTGACAAGAATGTATATGCAGCGCGTTCGAAACTGTCTAAAGTGCGTAGAGGCGAAAGCGGTTGGTTGGTTTATGGAATTTAACGTCCCAAAGCGACTAAGGCTATGAGAGATGCCGTAGTGGAGGGCTCCGGAAATGTCGACCAGCTGGGGATCTTTAACGTGCACTGACATCTCACGTTAAAGATCCCCAGGTGGTCGAAATTTCCGGAGCTCTCCACTACGGCGTCTCTCATAGCCTTAGTCGCTTTGGGACGTTAAGAGCGTTTTCCGCACCACTTTGCCTATGTGACACTGATGACGTCACTACTGGATTACGTCACACAATTGATGACGAAGTAATGACAAATTACGGATTAGTGACTAATTACTGATTAATGACTAAATACTAATTAACTGCTAATTAATGACCCTTAAGCTTCGCCTTTAGGAGTGGAACGCGACAGCGTGTTGTAGCGCTGCCAGGCAGTCCACGGAACGCCACCACCCGTTCGGCGCGATGCCTTGCCCTTTGAACGCGACGCTTTTTGAGGAAAGGAAATTACGCAGTAATTCCCTGTCATCTCGGTGGACACCCGACCCGCACCGTACAGGAAGGGAGGAACGCCACCACCCGTTCGGCGCGAAGCTACCGGCGCTTAGGAGGGCTTAGAGAGTCTCGTTAAATCTCGTACGGTGCCCGGATGCTCTCGTTTCAGTGCCCGGATGAGTGGAATTCAGTGCCTGGATGTTGGCTCTCGGTCTCGGCGTGACGTCACCACCCTGCCGACAAAGAGAGCTAAAAGCATTTCATGCTTAAAAATGCTCCCGTGTGCTGTACGATGCTAGTGCACGTTAATTTTCAGCTGGGGCTGCATTGCGCAACACACGAACTCACCGAGGCTCACAAACAAGCGCCAACACATTCGACTTTCCCAACCCTCCACATTAGATCACATAATTTGGAGATGCGTTCGTGCCCCAGGGCACAACGCGATTAAAACTAGCGATAAATGGGAGACCACGCTGAGAAGTTCCGACGAAAAAAAACAGCGCTTCGTCGTGCGCCTGGCGGCCGAGGCTGAAGACCTCTTCTCCTAGACGGGGTCGGATGTCCTCCGGCCGCGGTGCGACAGACTGCCTCCCCGGACGCCTGCGTGCGGACCCGGATGTGATGATGATGATGATGATGACCTCGGGCTGAATGGCACATACCGGATGTGGCTGCCGCGCCATGTGATGATGATGATGTCCTCAGGCTGAATGGCACATACCCACAGCGGGGCAAATAAATGTTCTTCCTCCTCCTCCTCCACTGGATGCCACATCCTCAACACCCTAAAAATCCGTATACCCGCTACAGGCCCTTCCCTCATCCCCAACCCACGACCCATACACTCGTAAGAGTACGCAGATCCACAGAGACGATGGTGCGGGATAGGTTATCTGCATATCGTGAACACAAACATGTTTTTGCGAGCACCATGTTCGGATTCCGCCCACACAGATACGCACAGGATGTCTTCCTGCGACTTATTCGGGAAATCCTTGATCCCCTCGAATGCCCCCATAATGACCAGGTCACTAACCTAAGGCGGGTAGTACTCGCCTTGGATCTTAAAGGGGCATTTGACAATGTAACACACGAGATCATACTGACTAACCTAAGCCAGACCGACTGTGGTCTAAACACATTCCGATACATAAGACAATTTTTAATGGATCGTCAATCCTACATCCGAATACAAGATACAGAGCACGGTCCCTACCTACTCGGTACGCGGGGAACCCCCCAAGGGGCGGTACTTTCCCCGCGGCTCTTCAATCTGGCTATGATGCACCCTCCGGCACAGCTGGAGGGTGTTGCCGGCGTGCAGCACGCCCTGTACGCCGATGACATCACCCTGTGGGCCACGGAGGGTAGCACAGGGGACATTGAAACCAGCCTGCAAACAGCGGCGACGATAGTAGACCGCTACGCCCGTCGCTGCAGTCTTCAATGTTCCCCTCAAAAATCGGAATTTGTGCACCTCCGCCCCTCACAGAAGTGCACAACTAAAATCTCTCTTGAGAGTAATCCCATACGCGAAACTGACGAGATACGGGTACTACGACTCTACATCCACAAACACAGGCGGCCAGACACTACATTGGCCAAACTCTGTAAGGTGGGGGACCAGGTGGGCCGCATGATCTGCCGGGTTTCCAACAAACGCGGGGGGTTACGAAGTAAGGATGCCTTGCGGCTGGCAAACGCCTTTGTAACCAGTCGAATTCTCTATTCGACTCCTTATTTCCACCTACGGAAACAAGAGGAGGATGCGCTTGAGGTCATCCTTCGCAAAATTATTAAGCGTGCCCTTGACCTCCCCATCACTACTTCAAACAGCCGGCTTATGGCTCTAGGGGTGGTGAATACTTTCCGGGAGCTCCGGGAGACGCACCTTACAAACCAGTACACGCGATTGTCGCTAACGGAGTCGGGTCGCCGCCTTCTTGCTCGACTCCATAATGGAAGACAGGTTTCGCATCCCAGAACTGTGGAGACGTGCCCTCCGGCCCCTGCAAACGGTCTGAGTAAGACGGAGGAGCGAACTTTAAGGCGCCTGCAGACAGGTACTCTACTCTGTCCTGCAATCATAAAGCATTACGATCCTAACACAGGTGGGCGATGCCCGCACTGTGGGGAGACCTGTGATATCCTCCACATGGTGTGGGCATGCACTCAAAATCCCCACCTCCCCCCTTCTCCTACCCGTTCCAGAGAGGCATGGGAGACTGCCCTCCTCAACTGCTCCTCGCTTGAGTCCCAAAGGGCTCTTGTGAAACGGGCGAGAGACGGGGCCTCGTCATGCGGTGTCCCGGACAAGGGACGCCGACCATGTAGCGGGGCCACTCTGTGGCTCCCAAACTCTTTCCCCAAATAAAAGTTTTCACCACCACCACCACGTGCGGCCTCTTCCAGCAAACATGTCACACGAAGACCATAATGGTCGGCGCCTGGCACGAGCGGAAGCGCTAGCTCGACATTATGGCAACAAAACAGGTGTATACTACGTGGACGCCTCCGGTCCTCACCACGGGGGATGGTACACGGTCGCGGTGGTTCGCAACAGCAACACAGTTAACGACCTCACCTTCCGAGCCAGCAGTGCAACACAAGCAGAAGAGGTCGTGATTGCTCTCGCGGCCTCACATTCCGATTCAAAATACATAATCACCGACTCGCGAGGGGCCTGTCGGAGCGTCGAACAAGGCTGCACTCCCTTCCTAGCCTATCGAATATACCAAAATTGCATACGGGATACGGACCCCGCACACCGTTACCTTATATGGGCCCCTGCTCATCAGGGGTTGGCAGGAAACGAGGCAGCAGACGCAGCCGCCCGCACGCTCTCTCACCGGGCTCTTTTCTCCTCCCCATCCGATCAGGAACCCGATTTTAATCCGGCCTATACATTTAAATATATTACAACATATCAAAATTGTCATCGCCTTTACCCTAGCCCATGTAAAGGCCTGAAGAAGACGGATGAGCGGCTCCTTCTCCGCCTTCTCACCAATACATTGCTGTGCCCGGCAGCGCTAAAACATTTTAAGGCGAAAGCCTTTAATGTCTCATCGTTGTAAGCAGCAGTTGTCGACAGAAATGTCACGCTTTTCAATTGGTCGAAATGGTCGTGACGTCACAGTGCGCGAATTTCAAACGGGGCCAATTGTACTTTGGCTAGTAACCAAGCAACCAATTGAATGGATCGTGTAGTGATGCTCTAAGTAAGTGGGACTGAGCTTAGTTAATTGCTTAATTACCCAATTAGCCTAATTAACTTTTCTAGTCAGGCCATATAAATAAATAAAACCGAGCAGGAAATTCGTCGAGCTCGGGAATCGAACCCCGGTCTTCGGCTTGCGAGACGAGCATGCTATCCACTCCGCCATGCCAGCTCGAAGGTTTGGAATGAACAAAGGCGCGTATAGTGAATACGGTGTCTTCGCTCACTCCCATCCTCCTCCCTTCCCTTCCGGCGAGGTTTGGGTGTCCGCCGAGATATGAGAGACAGATACATTTCCTTTCCTCAAAAACCAATTTACCGACGAGCGAGGCGTAGAACCGAATGGGCGATGGCGTTATATGGACTCCCTGGCAGCGTTGCAAGACGCTGTCGCGTTCCACTCTTAGAGGCGAAGCTTACCATCTTAACCACACATCAGTGACCCCACTTTAGGTCAAAAAGTGCCCCCCTGAATTTTGACGGGTGTCCACCGAGATATGTGAGACAGTTACTGCGTAATTTCCTTTCCTCAAATACAATTTCCAATTTCTTCATTACGGGCCCTCTTTGTCTTCTTTCACTCCCACTTCCTCCCTTCCTCTATGGTGCGGTTCAGTTGTCCACCGAGATGACAGAGAATTACTGCGCCATTTCCTTTCCTCAAAAAGCGTTGCGTTCAAAGGGCAAGGCATCGCGCCTAACGGTTGGTGGCGTTCCGTGGACTCCCTGGCAGCGCTAAAACACGCTGTCGCGTTACCCTCCTAAAGGCGAAGCTTAAACGTCATTAATTAGCAGTTAATTAGTATTCAGACATTAATCAGTAAGTAACCATTAATTAGTGATTTGTCATCACTTAGGAATTATTACTCAATTATATGTGACGCCACCAGTGCCACATGCAGTCAAAGTGGTGCGGAGAACGCTTTCGCCTCTACGCACTTTAGACAGTCAAAGTGACCCCTGAATTTTTTGACGCCTCCTTTAGCGGCAGCTGCCCACACTGTAGTGCAGTGTCTTCTGACACCTGTCACACGGTGCGGGCCTGCCTCTCCAACCCCGATATTCCCCCCATCCCCAACCCAACCCGGGAGGACTGGGAGGCGACCCTGTTCGGCTGCCACGACTTACAGGCCCAACAAGCCTTAGTCGGACGCGCCCGGGCGGCGGCCACCGCCACTGGGGTCCCGTACTAGGGACCTCCACCTAGTGTTTGTAAGGATCGGTCCCTTACGGGCTGATCCAAACATACCTCCTGTTCATTCTTAATAAATGTTTGCACCACCACCACCATACACTCGTAACTCCTAGTCAATTCTCCCCCGAAACACCCACCCCACCTACCACCACGCCCGCCGCGCGGCCCTTGCGTGAGCGCTTCACAAATGCCACGGGTCGAAACCGTACGCCGTATGGGTGGACGCGGACTGCACGGGTCCTGAAGTAGCAGCAGCGGTTGTAGAACACACCCTACAACCGATTGCTACTCTTCGCCTCCCACCCTCCTCCACTCCAGAAACCGCTGAGCAGGCAGCGATAGCGCTCGCGCTTACGCACGGAAGCCCGTTATATAACCACCGACTCCAAAACCGCCCTCCTAAATTTCACGAGGCGTAGAGTACACGAGACTGCCTTTTTTACATTCTCTACTCGCTCCCCGCGTACCCGACCCGCCATGCGGATCTGATCTGGATGCCTGCGCACACCAGTAATCCTGGCAACGATGCCGCCAATGTCCTTATAATGGTCTTTTAAACCGGATGGCGAGGGACTCCGAGCCGGGCTCTTTCCGGGAGCGCATGCACACCTTCAGCGAGCTGACGCGTCAGCTCTACCCCTCACCACAACCCTCCCTGGATAACAACCACCAGCTCCTCTGGAAACGTCTTCAGACCCGCACCCTCTCATCACCCTATATTCTCTCCCGGATCCACCCGTGAGCCTACACCCCATCTGCTCTCTGCACTCATCCACTCGCCACCCTCACCCACATCCTCTTCCAATGCCCGACGGATCCCCCTCGTGAGGCCTGGAGAACCTGACCAGCTGGGAGGAATGGGAGACCTTGTTGCGCTCCGCGGACCCGGACACACCCAGCCGCCGAAGTCATAGACCATCATGGACTCATGATCGTCTGAGTACAGTGGGGTTGTGCGGTAGCCCAAGGGCCTACGTGCCCTAAACACCCTTCGGTCTAATAAAGTTCCTCCTCAGGTGGTAGAAATTACTCCGGAGCCCTCCACTACATCTCTTTCTCCCTTCCTTCTTTCGCTCTTTTCTTTATCCCTTCCATCGCGGTACGGTTGCGGTATCCACCGATATATGAGATAATTACTGTGAGCTTCCTTCCCTCAACACTAATTTTCGTTTTCACCGTTTCTGCCTGTCACGCCTTGCCTTACAATAAATAACGGCACAGACGCGCGCACAGCGTCCCCAACGACGCAGACGCGCAAATAGCGTCCGAGAGGCGTTTCGAAGCGTTTGGCGGCGTGTTACTACCGCGCGTCCCACCGACTTTCGATGACTGCGAGAACGCAAAAATATGCCGTTTTACGAAAATTTTCTACCCGCCGAGGTGGCTCAGTGGTTAGAGCGCTCGGCTACTGAGCCGGAGAACCCGGGCTCGAACCCGGCCACGGCGGTCGCGTTTCGATGGCGGCTAAACGCGGCCCTTGACAAGAACAGCGAAGTGGTACCGCCGTTGAAATTGCAGCGGATACCACCGCGCTGGCCTAATTATGTGTGTGCCGTTTGAAACTCCAGACCTCCAAAAGTATGCGCCACCGAGGCCGACTTTTAAGCGTTTAGCAAAAATAAATAATTAAAGGCTGTTATAATTTATATGTGTACTACCTGTCTCAGTTTCTGTGTGGTCTTAAATATGAAAAAAAAAACTACGACCCGCTCGCTCACTTATTCGTAATGCGCGCCAGCAGCACCCTTCTAAATAAACAGCGTCTCGGGACGCTGTCTGCGGATTTTGACTGATACTGTAGTGCCATTATTTTCTTGTTTTTCACAAAGATTATTCGCGAACCAAATGTAGAAGCTAGACAAAATGAATATTCCCTGTTTTTGATATGACACAAGTTCAAGTAGGCTTGAATGTCGCTGAAAAGCGTTTAATAAGCAGCTTCTGACGCTTCGTGCCTGATCTGAAAAAGAAAGTGGAGTTCAACCATTTTTCTATGAATCCAACCCTGTGTCCACCACGCTGTACCACGTGACCCTCCGAAGCGCAGTGCGCAGTAGAGGCTGCGAAATTGTATTTTTTTTAGGCGTAGCTGATTTCTGCGTCCCACGAGGCGTTCGTGGAGCGTCCGAAAGTAGTTCTTGCATTGCGGAAGTGAGTTTGTTGTCTCACGTGACGTGAACTGCTTGGAGTATTGCGTACTTCGGCCACTTTGAAGCCCCGACATGTGCTCAGAACAATTAGTTTTCGTGTCTTCTAAAATAAGTGACCATAACTAGTTTCATACGCGGAGGGACACAGTACCTCGTTCAGGCGGGGAGTCTCAAAGCGGTATGCACGCCTGAAAATTGAAGTTTAGGTTTTAACTTCGCTCATTGTCATTTGATTATAGGTCGTCTTGTCAAGCTTCGACAAAGCATCATTTTATGTCATGCCTTGCCTCGAGGGTGCACTTCCGCAGATGGATGAGTATCTCGACTCATTGGGATATTGGAGAAAACAGATCGCAGGGGATGGCTCCTGCTTGTTCAGAGCAGTTTCTGAGCACGTGAGTACCTTGCAGTTCCCTTCGGCAACATCTCTGCGCCTGAATATTGACGGAGCAGAGTTTTTTTACTTCGAATGATAGCTGTCGCAATGCTAGCTTACTTGAATGTTTTCTTTTCTAATCGATGGCCTAGGTGTACGACACACAGGCGTTCCATGATGTGGTACGCCGTGTTTGTGTTCAGCACATACGTGCGAACAGTCATGTGTATAAAAAGGTGGGTTTTCAATTTGTTCTGTCTCACCCTTGTCGTTATCTCTTGACGTCTGCACAGTTTGTGCATATTAAAGAACGGTAGTAGTAAAATTAAGTGTTCGGAACCATTCGTGCGCATCCTAGTTTTCCACGGATGACGGTGGTCGCGCCGATCTTCCTAGTCGCAGTACGTTAAGATATCTTCCCGATGAATGTAAACGCAGTAGCCTGTGCTGCGTTTTGGTATTGTTGAGACTTTGTATTCGTATCCGGAGGCGTACGGCAGACGGAAGGTCAGAATCAATATGAAGGTAAGGTGGTAGCTTTAGGCTTAAGTTACGCGGAATAAAGAGCTCTAACGTGGATTATTTTGCAAGCCGAACAAAATATATGAGCATAGCTGTTCCCGTGGTTCCCTTAACTTGACCCGTCACTTTCATACGAGAGCGTGATTGTAGAAACCAGGTCATCAAAGTAAATAATCTTGGTTGGCTGACACGAAATTTCCGATCGCCTTTATATTGGTTGTGGTTGCGCACAGGGAAATCGAAAGTGGTCTTGATGGGTTCATTAATTGACCCTTTTGCCTTTCATTATTGCTTCAGTTCATAGTGGCGGACTTCGAAATGTATGCATCGAACATGGAAAATCCGAAGGCAAGTAAATTGTATGCCACATTCCAGGCTTACGATTTTTTATACCACTTCGGAGAGCAATGAATGCTGACTTTTTTTTCAGGCCTGGGGAGGCCACATGGAGATGCATGCAATGTCTGCAGTCTACAGGTGGGGAACAAAAAAATAGATTTATTGTGATGTTTTTCTGCTCTGACTTCAGTGGTGTGTGCGCTGCTTGTGTTCTGAGTGGCTGACACTAATTTCTTGTTTGAATATGCAGGGTGAGGCTCATTTTAGCATTGAAAGCACTGTGTGATTAGATATTCTGCTGCTATGTCCTGAATTCCACAACAGCCTTTTCTTCCTTATTTTTTCCTGTGCTCATAGTTCATACGCTTCTTCCTTAATTCTTTTTTTACTCTTTTCAGGAGAGACTTTCTGATATTCGACAGGCCATGCAAGGATCCATACTACGCAACAGAAAATGGCCACCAAGATGTGGTGCGAACTCATCAGGGCTATTTTATGTTTGTAATTTTAATACTTTTCCCCCTGTGCTTTCCACAGGTGATGCTGTGCTGCAGACAGGAGAACCACTATGACATTGTCTACCCAAAGTCAAAGCTTGGTGCTGCAGCCCTTTGCCAGTGTGAGTATTGGAAATGTTACGAGTCTCCTCTCACCACCTCTTTTATTTGTGTGCAAAATTGTGGTTTGTCCTTGTTTACAGCGATCGTGTACGAGGTTCTGTACAAGAAAGTTTTTGAACTAGGAGATGATGTTGACGTGGCAGTCACAAAGATGCTTTATGACAAGGCATACTTCAAGCACAAGAAGAACATGACTTTTGACCAATGGAAGGAAAGGTAACGGGTGTACTCAAACCTTATTGCTTTGCTGAAGGTTCCTTTTGTGGGCTCAGACTGTGGTGCAATGGCTTGTTTAAAAGAGTTTTCTCGGGTCCTTCCTGCTTATTGTTGGCGGTGTACAGGTAGAAGCAATATTAGAGGGAACACAGAAGCACGTGGCCCCCTCTTGCTTTGTGAAGGACTGCTGCTGAGAGGCACCGAGAATGGGTGGCACCAGGAGGAGCTGACCATGCATGCTTACTGGTCGTGTGCTTTTGCTCAAATTTTTGCCGGCTCTTGGTGGCAGTGCTTGATGACGTGTGGAGGCCATGCACTCCCGTGTTCCCGGCCATATTGCTTCTACCTGTACGTTGGAATCCATTGTGTATTGTGAGTCAGCAGGCAACTTATGGGGCTTTTTCTTAGATAGCACACACGCGCTGCTTGGTAGATGCGCTTTGTTGGCTGGGTTTCCATCTCACTTCTGACTTACTTCTTTTGGCAAAAGTTATTTACTTTCTGCGCTAGTAGCACTTTTTTGAATATATTACAAATCTAAAAAATATGAAGCATCTTGGAATTGTTTCAAGTGCTTCATTGTCAGTGTGTCTAGTGATAACTTTTTTTTTCCTGTTCTTTCAGTGTCAAGTTCGGAACAGAGACCAATGTCCTGTCAGAGGAAGAACAGGTACGACGCACCTTATGTTTTGTTTGTTTCGTTTTGTTATCTGTGCCTTCTTTTTGCAGGCAACTGCATCTGAAGTGATGGTTGCGTTGGCGAACAAGATACCCCCATTCCCATTTAAAGTTGCCAAGGCTCTGGACCCTGGTATCTACAGAAATGTTGAATACGACCTCTGGAATGAAGCAGAGAAAGGTAGGTGGCACAGTTAGCAGCAAGCCTTTGCATAAGGTTGCATGCACTTTTATTTTTTTTTAGGTGCACATGGACCACCTGTACTGTTCGTGATCAATATTAAACAGCAGTTAGCAAACCTTACTGCTGTGCTTTTGTGTCCAGCAGTGTAACGTCAACTTCAGTGACGGTCTTGATGCTTGAGGCTGTATGGTTATTGCTCCTCAAGTTGGCTGGTGTCTCCATCACCTTGTAAAGTTGGTACTGTGCTAACAAACAAGGATGGCAGAAGAAGACAGCAGGTGCACGCAATATATTGACACTTTGCCACTAGAGTGCTAAATTGGCAACGCAGCCCAACTTACCACTCTAATACAGTATGTCTCCATCATCTACTAGAGCACCACCATTGTACTACAGTTCCTGCTTTTTGTACCATGCATAGTGGTCGATTCCATTTTTTTTTTTTTTAAGTTTTGTATCTTTCATATTGTTCTGTGCACCGTTTTGCCATAGTTTTTGTGTTGTGTCGTCACATGGAATCTTGTTTCTCCCTTCTCTTTTTCTACATTCTTTCTTTTCCCTCTCCCTCTGGAGGAGGGCACACGCTGCTTCTGGCGGCAGTGGCCAGCCTGTTTCTGCCTGTTTCTTTTCTATTTTCTTGCACCTGCCCTTATTGGTATCAAACCAAATAGGTAGTGATAAGCCGAGGACTTTCTAGCCAGAACAAACACTGTAGTTTCCTTTGGGGCAGATGTCGGAAAACGTGCAATTGCTATAAGCTTTTCGTATATTAGGTGAAAGCTGCTGCAAGGAATTGCATGTGATTCTAGACTCGTGGTGCAGTGCTTGGTCCGACCAGGGCGACCATGATTTGGGGCAGTGATTCGAAGCTTCATCACTACTTAACTGGGGCATGGCTCTCAGCATTTTTTTCTTTTATGCGAAGCATACTACTTTAGCTACCACTTCAGCCCTTCACCGCGGTTATGCGCCTCCAAATCACGTGATACATGACGTCACACCACGTGACACGATGACGTCACGACAGTAGAGAAACGGGGGCCCACCTCGCGCCGTCGCTGTGGTTGTGCGCCTCCAAATCACGTGATACATGACGTCACACCACGTGACACGATGATGTCACGACAGTGGAGAAACGGGGGCCCACCTCGCGCCGTCACTGTGGTTGTGCGCCTCCAAATCACGTGATACATGACGTCACACCACGTGACACGATGATGTCACGACAGTGGAGAAACGGGGGCCCACCTCGCGCCGTCGCTGTAGTTGTGCGCCTCCAAATCACGTGATACATGACGTCACACCACGTGACACGATGATGTCACGACAGTGGAGAAACGGGGGCCCACCTCGCGCCGTCGCTGTGGTTGTGCGCCTCCAAATCACGTGATACATGACGTCACACCACGTGACACGATGACGTCACGACAGTAGAGAAACGGGGGCCCACCTCGCGCCGTCGCTGTGGTTGTGCGCCTCCAAATCACGTGATACATGACGTCACACCACGTGACACGATGACATCACGACAGTAGAGAAACGGGGGCCCACCTCGCGCCGTCGTTGTGGTTGTGCGCCTCCAAATCACGTGATACATGACGTCACACCACGTGACACGATGATGTCACGACAGTGGAGAAACGGGGGCCCACCTCGCGCCGTCGCTGTGGTTGTGCGCCTCCAAATCACGTGATACATGACGTCACACCACGTGACACGATGACGTCACGACAGTAGAGAAACGGGGGCCCACCTCGCGCCGTCGCTGTGGTTGTGCGCCTCCAAATCACGTGATACATGACGTCACACCACGTGACACGATGATGTCACGACAGTGGAGAAACGGGGGCCCACCTCGCGCCGTCGCTGTGGTTGTGCGCCTCAAAATCACGTGATACATGACGTCACACCACGTGACACGATGACGTCACGACAGTGGAGAAACGGGGGCCCACCTCGCGCCGTCGCTGTGGTTGTGCGCCTCCAAATTACGCGACACGATGATGCTTCGCATTCTCCAGGCTTAACCAAGTTAAGCCTCAGCCATTTTTTTAATTTCAGGTAACAATACATGAAATTTCTGAGCATATTAGAAATAGTTTTATGACGACTTTAACAAAACCTCCAGATCATATGAAAAGGCTGCACAGTGAAGAAAATATTGTAGAAGGCTGGTTCAATGCTCATTGCGTTCCTTTCGATGTCTGCTACAGGTGAAGACCTTCTTAAAATTTTTTTTTCTGAAGCACAAATTTTTGTTTAGAATTTTCTCGATGCAGTGTCTGTTGACATAGATAGAATAAAAAAAAAATTTCATGCTAGAAATCTAAAATTCAAAAATTTGAAAAACAAAATGTCTTGACCTGCACTATGTTCCTAGGAGTGCAGCAAAATAAATGAGGTCAAAATAGATAATGGTTGTGAAGAAATCTGCACTGCCAGGTGAGTATCTAGACACAAAAACTATAACAGACAAAATCGCCCGTTGTGCAGGCATTTCCCCATTATGCACAGCCATCGAGCTTCGCAAAAAATTTTTAGAGTACTTCCTAGTTGATTTCAGCAATGAAACTCTGGAAACAAAACAAAAAAAAACAATGCATACAAGTGGATATCGCAATTTTTAAAACCATTTTTTTTTTGTCTATTTTTGAGGATTTGAAAGTTGCATCCTTAACAAACAGTAGCTTTTCTGTTCATTTGACTTATGTGGACTGCTTGTCACTGGGCTTGTCTCTATTACTTATGCGTAAAGAAGCAGAGTGCCACTAAGTCGCTAAACCCTTCGCGAGTTTAATGGTGTTAGACCAACACTTTTGAAACTTTTTAGCCCCGTTTGAAGCTTTGTTGGGACAGGTTGATTGTGCTCTGCGGAGTCTGTGATATTTTCCAATTCGAAAGAAAAATCTTTGCCACAAGGAAGGCTTATGTAAAGGCTAACTTTGCCTAAATTCATCTGTCTAGAGATGTTCTGTTGAATGATAATTGTTCTTAATCCATTTCTTCTTTGTCTGTGGCAAAATTTTTTATTAATCGATGAAACTTGTCCTTGTAAATTTCCATGGGCTGGTTGTTGTAAGTGTGGCTTACATTAGTGTGTAATGTGGTTGTCAGATTTATTTATCACTTTGTTGAAAGAGCTGTTCATTTAGCAGATATACCTACACATGAAAAAAGTTTTCCTGTAATTTGTTTTTATTTGGAAATCAGCATGAAAAATACTCTCTCTTCTCAGTGAAAGAGAGTTCAGTGTGCTTTGCTTTAGAGATTTAGAGACATGATTGAATAAGAACAGAAAGCAGCGGTGCTGCCTTCAACATTTTGGAGGTCTGTAGCCCTTTTAGGAATGCTGGGGTTAGATGAATATTACAATAAGGGAGTTTGCTGATTCTAAAGTTGGCTTCTCCATGATGCGCTTTTCTCAATAGGAGTACAGGCAGTTTTCCAAGGAAGAAATATATGTTCAATTCGTGCATTTTATGACCTAGGATACATTGACCTGGTAATTGTGGAACTTTGGCGACATATCCTACGTCGAAAAATATTTGAATCGCACATATATTTCCCGCTTGGAAAACTGGCCGTCCTGCCACTCATTGGGCAGAGTGCATTGCGGAGGAGCGCAGTTAAGAATAGGGAAACTTTTTTATTGGCCAGTGTCTTTTGCAAAAACATTCTTCTTCTTCTTAAGCGCATGGTCAGTTTGAAAGATGAATGCAGTCCAGTGTGATGATGTGGAAGGCTGCCACCACCATGGCCCATGAAGGGAAAAAAAAAAAGGAAGCATTGATGACAAAACGTTTAAGCACCTTTAATGTGGCAATGGCATTTCCTTTTTCTTTTTTTTGTTTTATGCTCTAGATGTAGGTTGAAGGTTGAAGTTTATTTTGACAATGATACAGTTGTCAAGGAGGTTGACAAAAAGGCAACAACATGCCTGACTAGGTGTCAACCTCCTGCAAGGTGTGACACATCACATAAAGCATGACAAGAAGGAATGTTTCAATACAAAGAATACAATGTAGAATACATATTCGCTACATAAAGGACGTACATTTCAAGTTACCGTAAACATATGAACTGCAGACAAAACTTTTAAATACAAGCACTTGGGACATTACAAGATGTTTCATGTAGAGACAATACATACTTGTGAATACTCTTTTTGAATGTACCTACAGACTTGCTTTCATTTATGATAGATATAATTATGGGATGGTGATTTAAGAGATCTGCAATTTGGTTGGTTAGTTTCTGTGAACCATAGCTCGTGCGCATTATTTCTTTTTGGTATATTGTGTGGCGGAAATCATAATTGTGCTGCCTGGAGAGATATTGTTGAGTGAAAGTATACGCATCGCATTTTAAATTTTCGTAGATAACCATAGCTAACTTTTTCTTCATTACGTTATTCACGGTTAGTATTTGATGTTTCCTGAAAAGAAGTGCAGTGTGACTCTTGAGTGGAACATTTTCAATAAGGCGTACAATTCTTTTTTGGAGAGTAAGCAAACTAACCATATTGCTCTGTGTAGTGGTTCCCCAAATGGTCAAGCAGTAATATAGCCGTGAATGGATGAGAGTGTAATATAATTGCTTCTTTAACGAGCTGGGTAGTAAACCTCTAAATCTGCATAGAATTCCAATAGATCTTAATATTTCGCATCGGATTTTTTGTACATTAGGTGACCAGTTCAGATTTTCTTGAAACACAACACCGAGGAAACTATGTGTAGAGACTCGCTCTATGATGTCGTCGTGAAACCTTGTAGACGGCAAGTGGTGTATGGGTTTGTTCCGTGGATGAAAAATAATATATTTAGTCTTTATCGTGTTCAATTCCATCTTGTTTTTCTGGAGCCATAAAGAAAGATTCAGAAGCCAGCTATTTGTTTCCCTTTCCAGTGCGCGCAGGTCTGTGCCAGAAAAAACTATATTTGTGTCATCTGCATATAGAATAATGCATGGTGTGTCTGGTATGTTGACTATATAGTTGATGTACACTAAAAAGAGTAGTGGCCCAAGAATCGAACCCTGCGGAACGCCGAACTTTGTGCACCCTATTTTCGATTTAACGTGGCTTATATTTGTATATTGTGACCGGTTAGTTAAGTAACTTTTTAAAAGTTCGAGGCAGATGCCTCTGATACCAACACTGCACAACTTATCCAATAGTATATCGTGCTTGATAGTGTCGAACACTTTTCTAAAATCGCCGCCGCGGTGGCTCAGTGGCTATGGTGCTCGGCTGCTGGCCCGAAAGACGTGGGTTTCGATCCCGGCCGCGGCGGTTGAATTTCTTTGGAGGAGAAATTCGAGGCCCGTGTACTGTGCGATGTCAGTGCACGTTAAAGAACCCCAGGTGGTCGAAATTTCCGGAGCCCTCCACTACGGCGTCTCTCATAGCCTTAGTCGCTTTGGGACGTTAAACCCCATAAACCAACCAACCAACTTTTCTAAAATCAAGAAATACCCCTAGTGTGTATAGTTTCTGTTCAAAATTATCGATTATTTTATCTTTAATTTTTACCAATGCCTTTTCTGAAGACTTGTGCTTTTAGAAACCGTACTGTTGTTCAGCTATAATTTTATTCCCATTGCAGAAGCTTAGCAGTCTGCTGTTTATAACTTGTTCGAAGAGTTTAGAAAAAATCGGGAAGACTGAAATCGGCCTGTAATTGTTTAGATCATTCGGATCTCCTTTTTTGTAAATTGCCGAAACCCTCGCAAACGTAAGAAAAGATGTAAGAAAAGACCTCCTGACAAATGACTTTTCAATAGTCCTGACATGTAGTGTTGTATTAGTGTACTGCATTAAAAGTGCTTAACCTTGTCTTACTATACTAATAATAATAGTCTCATTGCTAAGCATTCGTATTCGCATACTTTGCAGAGCGAGTTCGTTCTGAGCTGCTTGTGACACCTGATCTGGAGCCCGGAGTTAAGTGCTTGGTGAGTTGTAAGGTGCGGTTTGAATACCGTCCATATCCTCTTCGGTTGTGCATGCTCATCACTACAACGGTCAGTGAGAAAGTGCAAAGCATAAAAAAAGATTTAAAAAAATAGCTTTTGCTTCACTGAATGATCTGGTGAGAGCAGGTAGGTTTGAAGTGAAAAATTCTTCTCATCAAACAGAGCTTTGCCTGTAGTTTATTGCCATAAAGCTTTGCTATGCTTGATGCTTTTTTTCTGTTTCTTTTATTGCCACCAGCATGTGATTTTATCACTTGGGTTTGCCCATGGGCAACACATCGCTGGGGAACAAGCGCAGTTGTGTGCCACAGGTTTTGCAGAGTTCTGTATCGTTCACGATGCTGTAGGCATACTACCTTGAAAGTTCATCATCGCTTTAAATGAGTGCAGTGTAAAGCAATGGCCATTCTGATCTTTACTTGGGTGGCATCGTTGCCACCGAGTAGTTTCATTTTGTTGGTGGGCACAAGTCTGCTTAATAAAGAGTTGGCGTTTTTAGCAGCCTGCCTCTTCATCATTTATGTTTGCATCAATGACTGCCTGTTTTTTTTTTTTCAATTTTTGACCAATTTTTGTGCAGGTGCGACTCACCAATGACAAGGAAGGACACAGTGCCTCGTTTCACGCTCACATTCAGAAGATGGAGCCCAACGACGGGCCAATCACCGTCTTTATCGAAAAGCTGGGGAAGATGTGAGTGTGTGAGCAATCGGGTAGTCCAGAAATTGCATGGTGGTTGCAAACTGTGAAGTATAGAAATGGATACCTGGGATCTATAAATTACTGAAGCCTATCTGTGGCTCTCCAAGTAGCCTGCAAAGATATAGCTCTCTTAACTCTTCCTGGGTTGTGAGAGGCCTGGCTCTGGCCTGACCTTGCCAGGCGTTGTGTAAACTTGCGTGTGTAGTTTCAAGCTTTGAAATGTGTTAAGTTGTGGTCCCTAGGTTTTAAGGAGAGCGTTGGGCAGAAGCAAAGTAGGCTTTGTTCTGAAACTGGAAATTTTGTCATCTTGGTCTCTTTCAAGAAAGATTTTATATTAAAGGCTCTGGCACTGATGCCTGTTTCTCTTTAAAGGTGCACAGTTCCCCATGACAGTGTTCAAGCACTGCCGCTTCCAATGTATAAAGGTAAGGATTCTATTGTTAGGCATTGTTTCCCTTGTGGAAAATTTGAAGCGCTTAGCATGTGAACTTTGGTTGAGCATAATCCTTGCATTTCTTATAGGAGCAGATGGCATAATCGCATCCTTTGCTGTTTGCTGAGAGTTATATCTTGAGGCCGCATAGTACTTATTTTTGAAATCGTATCTGAATGGACTTTGCTAGGGATTTTATTACATCGACTGTTCTTACACCTGTACCCGTTTACTGCAGTAACACATTCAGGGGCCGATTTAAGGGAGGGGTGGTTTTATTTGAGGAAACCACGAAAACCCTCTCTCGAGACACCCTGATGAAATTCCTTCAATTGCTAAGTGTAAACAGATGGGCTAGTTGGTGGTTTGTAACATTGTTATGACTCATCTTTCCAGCCTATATAAAGCACATGGACAGAGCGAGAGTAGACTCCAGCATCTTCTCTCCCACCCTACTGTCCGTGTGTTTTATGCGCGCTGGAAAGATGAATCGTAGTGTTACCTTGAACTGCATTATGCAGATAGGACTACCTCCTCCAAAAGTTACCGATAAATCTGCCTCTGAACGTATTCCATGAACAGTAAGTAGACTGTTAGCTGGTACAATCAAGCCTCCTCATCATAGCCCTGCTTATAAATGAACACAACTCTGCAACTTGCTTAATACAAGTGAAACTGGAATTACCATCAAAATGTACACCAGTACTGCTGTACAGAGTCTTGGCCAGAAAAAACATTTGTGGAGTTGGGTTTTAGTAATTATGCGAGTGCCTCAAACACCCATGCACAGCCGCTGTGCATGGCACCTTTTCCTACTGCAGACAGGAAGAAACAAGATCACAGCATCTATCGTTCTCTGTGAACACCAGATGAAGCCAAAAGCGAAGTTGCTTTGTGCCACGTCAGCTTCACACCAGTTGTCACTGCAGTAAAGCGTGCATTCAATGGAACTTTGATAAATCTTGCAGACTGTGCTGCCAGCAAAACAGCAAGCGCAGAAAGCAGAGACCGATATACAGTAAAACCTTGTTAAATCGAAGTCACTGGGACCGCTAGGTATATCCAGATTAACCGAATGCAGCAATAAAAAAAAAATGGAACCCAGTCAATATTTAATTGCGGGAATGTGCTGCCTAAATTGGACACACTTTGCGATTGCCATACACCGCCACATAAAAGTCTGCCCCCCAATTCATAGCCCCTGCTGTCCCAAAAAGAAGTTGACTCCAAATTGTCCTGTATCGTTCCGCCACCGCAACTGTAGTTTCCCACGTGGTGGATTCATGGCGCTGCAACTCAAAGCAGTTAGCGCTTAATGATGCGATCACAAGGATAGAGTCTGAAACTAATGGAGATCAAAAGCATAGGTGTGTGTTTCGGCTGTCCGCAAGCCATACCATAGACTGATTCTTGTGCTGGGATAGGGTGGCCGCCCTCTCTGGGAGTATTGAAGCGGGGGCACTTCGCATATCATGCCTCAGCAGTGCTCTGTGGTGCTGCCTCGCGGCTGCGAGGGGCTGTCGCTTTACCGGTTTGTGGCGAAGTCGGGATCTGGGATTCCCGTGCAGCACATGAGATCTTGAATTAACCGGCTTGGTGTGGGCTGCCACTTCAGATTATGCAGTAAAATTTGCATTAGAAATTACGGGACTGCAGAAATTCTTCGAATTATCTGTGATTTCGAATTGGTAATCGAGTTCGAATTATTGAGGTTTTACTGTAACGTGTGATTACGGTCCTGTTTCTGTTTGCTATGTTCCACTGCCATATGAACTGCAGTAATTTTTCTTGGGACAAGGGCTAAAAGTACAGCATGTTGCCATGGTCCATGAGTAGTATAGTGTGCTCGGACAAGAGTGCAGTAAAAATCCACACTTGGGCTTGCATCGTGTGAGCGTAACACAGCTGTTGCCAATGGTCCTTATTTGGACCTAGAGTGCCAGAGGCGCTCAGTTCACCAACTTCCAGAGCAGCTGGTGCCTCTGTGATTTCCATTCGCATGCATTACATTTGTGTGAAGCTTGAACAGCATTTTTGCTCTTTTAGGCTCAGATTTTGCTTTAAGCCAGTTGGGCTAAAGGCGAAGTGTTCTCTGTCGCAAAATTTTCCACTCATGCCCGTGGCACCTGTAACTAGCAGTGTTGGAGTGTTTGCCCCAAAGTTGCTCATTGAGCACCACAAGGCAGAGTTAGGATCCTGCCTGTGGGCATAAAGAGCAGTTGGGAGCAGGAAAGTCTTGCCATGAGCTGACCTTTGACCTTGGTTAACATGCGGGGACATAGGAGTAAGCAAAGTGTCCCAATATGGTGTTCCTGTGTGATGTCAGTGCATGTTAAGGAACCGCAGATGGTCAGAATTACTCGGGGTCCTCCACTACTGCACCTCTTTCTCTCTTTCTCTTTCTTCTTTCTCTGCCATCTTCCTCCCTTCCCTTATGGTGCAGTTCAGGTGTTAACCGAGATTTGAGAAAATTACTGTGCCATATCCTTTCTTCAAAAACCAAGACACCACCAAGCGGATTGTAGCATGCACACTGGTCACATTATTTGCTAGTGGAGGTTGAAATGTGCATTGTTAACTAATCCTGTCTGCAGCATTGACTGTGCATCAGGGGCTTTTCCCTTACAAGCTGAGGAGCTGTATTTACAAGGAAACAGAGCTGTCAAGCCCGCAAGGTAAATCTCTTGCCAATCATTTTTGAGATTCATGAGGCGCTGCTGATTTAAAGACACTCAATCTTTAGCTTAGAAACTGCTGTATACAAGATTGTTTGCTTATTTGGAACTACCGTAAAAACCCGCGTATAATATGAACCCGAATATATAATACGAGGTGAAGTTTTAGAGACGCGAAATGGGAAAAAAAAGTTTTACCCGCATATAATACGAGTGATGCAAGCTCATGCACAGAAGACATTTATTCAAATCGCATTCCGCACTCCGCTTCCGTCACTTTCTTCGGACATTTCTTTGTCCGACAAATCGTCCCAAATGTACTGATCTTCTGTGCCATCGAGGGCGTTCGAGATGCCGCGCTTCTTAAGCCCGCTTCAGCCGCCCGGTTGGCGTCACTGCAGGCTCACCTGAGCGCATCCACTCTGCGTAGCACCGCTTGACTGCATCCTTGAACGGTTTGTTTACACAACCATTAAGTGGCCGCGAAAGCTTTGTCGCGTTCCGCTGCACGCGAAAAGGGCTTCTTTTTGTCGTGGCCATCCACGAATGCTCCCTTCGACGACACCAAACTGCTTCCCGGCCGCACCGTTGCCGATGTTCTCCACAGCTAAAATCACTTTTCGCTTGAAAGCAGCCGAGTACTGTTTTTGAGACCCTGACATCATGCTCCCCAAAACAATATCATACACTTCACGAAGCGTGCCTTACATGCTAGCACGTGCGTTGTCAACAGGCACACAGCACACCGCGACCCCCCGGCGCACCCAACGGATCAACAAAGAAACGGCGCCGTGACGTCGTTTGTCGAGAGTAATGAAGCCAAGCCCTAGCCACGCGCCAATAGCAAAGCCAAGCCGTAGCCGCGCCGCAAAAACAAAACCAAAACTTCGAGCAACTTCGAAAATTTTTGTTCGGATCCGCAAATAGTACAAGGCGGAAAATTAGGATGCTAATTATGGGAAAAAACCTCGTATTATACGTGGGTTTTTACAGTAAATGTGGTTCCTTGTCAATCGGGACATACCATATATACTTGATTGTAACGTTCCCTCGATCAAAATGCACAACCGTTTTTCACGGTCAGAAAGAAAAAAGTGAAATGCCTTTGATTGTAACATGCACCATATTTTGATACTTCGATAAAGAAATCAATCTTCTTCTCACTTGGTGCAACCAGCCTTTATTGCAGCTGCTCTAATGTCATAATAAAGCGAACAGCGCCACTGCATCACTCACCTTTCTCTATCTGGCTGCCAAAATCATCATTGCTCATTGTCGCTGTTGGAAGCCTCCTTTTCGCTCGCAATGGTCCCAAGTATTCATTTTTGGTGCCGTCCATGGCATTTGAAATTTCGCTCTTCTTGAAGGCCTTGTTGACCGTGCCAGACAGGATCGTGCATTCGTCACACATCCCGCAAAGTCCTGCAGCGAGGCTTGTTCATTCTGTTGCCTTGCTGGCGAGAACCCCGTCTCTCTGCTTCTGCGAATTATGCACACATTTTTTTCGTAGTAGTGAACTCAGTTCGTTCTTGTGACTGACGTTGGCTCAAGTCCAGGTTAGAGCTTTGCTGACGGGACGCTTTGGAAGCTCACGAGGCCTGTTGGTAGTCACGACTCCAGTAGGCAATATCAACGCACGAGAAATTCCAAGCTGCCGTTTTGTGATGCCTATGAAAATTGGGTGTTGCTGGCATAATTTCAGTTTTGCGCTCGATTCTAGCGCACGTCATTTTAGATAAGTTTTTCTGGAAAAAAGGTGAGCGTTGAGGAAGGAAGGTGAGCGTTAGAATCAAGTAAAAGTGTCAGTTTTCGCTTTTTGCCATGTATGTTGCTCTGTTTTTATTATTTATTTTCATGTTTTTAAGTCGCTTTTTTTTTCCTTCATTTTGGTTTGGTGCATCTTGTGGAGGAGTGGATCTAATAAATGGAAAAATATAATGCACTGTGATCTGCTGTATAGCAGCTACCCCCTTCAGGTGCTAATATCACCTGGATATGAAGCCGCTTTGTAAACAGTTTAGTTGAGCACATTTTAGGCACTTAAAGGGGAGACACTCGTCTTAAAATGAAATTAAATTTTTTATTATTGAGATACTGTAATGAAATTAGATGTGTATGTGTATTTCTTTCTCCTGTTTTCAGGAATATAATTAGTTGAAGTATATTTCAATTATTTCCCATATTATGGAAGAATAACTGAAGCCTAATTAGATAATTTCCAATGGGTCATAAAGATATACTTTCCTGCAATATTTTATGGCTCCGACTGAAATGGAGCTGTAGCCAAAGACCTGCCATGTGGAGCTATGCTATTTACATCATTATTGAGTTACATCATCTCATATAAAAATGTTCAGTTATTTCGAAGTTACACCATAATTTATGCACATAATTTTCACTTTTCTTAAAATTAAGCCTTCAAAAAGGGGGTGCGCAAATTTCACGGAGATTTTGTGAACATGTCCTAGAAACTCTATGAAGGTCATAACGCATGATGTATAGAGTATATTGCCGCATATAAATCGATCCCGCAACTTGCAGCTCTCTCTGGCCAAAAAAAAAAATTCAGGGGGACACTTTGTTGACCTAAAGCGCGGTGAGGCAAAAGCCTTTAGTGCAGTGTTGCTGCTTGTATCGCTCATTTGTGGTTAAGATGTTAATTAAGTACACAATTGTTTGTGAAACTTAATTGCTGGAGACACTGGAGGGCGTTTGGGAGGCATTCGTCTGATTTGACGCCTTTCTGCAAACACTCTCCAGTGTCCTAAATGAGGAGAACTACAAATGCGTTGACAGGAAGTAGCGTAGCCATTAGCACGCTCGGCTGCAGAACAGAAGGATGGTGGTTCGAACCCCATCGTGCACAAAGGTTTTTTTTTCCAGTCTGACTAGAAAAAGCGCGACACCTCTGCTGCCAACCTTCTGTCGACAACGATGAGGCATTAAAGGCTTTCGCCTTAAAAGTAGATAAGTAAAGTAGATAAGTTAGAGATCACTGCAGCAGCCCGCAATGGGAAAAAGCCCAACACTGATGCCTCCTTCACACTCGTCCCCTCTCCTTGCTTCACTTTAGACTGTTCGCCTCTCTTTTGGCCTCTTTTTTTCTCTTTTGACTGTTTGCCTCTTTTTTACTTCCAGTTTTGACGTCTACCGCTGTTTTCACATCCTCGCACTGTATGCACGTCCGGGGTTATTTTGACATCTAAATGACCTTTTGGCCTCTAATTAATTAACTACTCCAGATCAATCAAATTTGGTGTACAACGACATTTTATCATTCTCTGGCATGTGGTTGCGTTTTTTTTTTTCCGCAATTTTGACGCCTAGTACTGTTTTCACATCCTCGCACTGTATCGATGTCCGATAGTACTATTTTGATGTCTGAGTGGCATTTTTGGCTCTAATTAATTAACTAATTACTCCACATCGACCAAATGTTGACTTGCATCATCCCCACATCATCCTCTATCACACACTATCATTCTTTTTTGGTTAACTGTCACACGAACGCCGAAATGGCTGCTGACACGTTTTGCGGACACGAAATCATCGACATAGCCTAGTAATACTTTCGCATTAATAAGATCACTGATCATTGGTCACTTTCGCCGTTCTTTAGGTGTGTAGGCATTCATATTAATTAATGCGCTTAGATTGCAAGCTGCTTTTAAAGGTGCGTAGTGAGCTGTGGTTTAACTTGTTGCCATTCCTTATGCAGACACTTACAAGGCACAACGCAAGATTGTGCGCAAAGGAAAGACAGCAACTAAAGTGAGTTGTGGGGCATTTTGTCTGGCTTGTGCAGTTGGGATATTTTTGTTGGTGGGTGTAATGTGAGAGTAGATCTGCGCCTTTTGCTTCTTTCTTTCTTTTTTTTTTTTTTCAAAAGAAGAAGGGTGCAAATAAGGGGCGATTCTAACATGACTTCATTACATGCCTTGGATATACCCGTATTTACTGTGCTTTGATGTAATGACTCACACACAAATCACAAACTAGTAAAGTCTTGGTTTGTTTGCTTATGGGTTTCTGCATGTTTTTAGGGATACTGAGGCCAAATTGAAGCTGGTCAAGATTTCTTGGATTGCCACTTTCCAATGACAAGGGGGTTGCTCTCACAGAAAATAATTTTTATCCCGTGTGGCCTAGAAAAAAAAGTGAAAAATGAAAATTCCACTGCAGGTTGTTTGCAAAGCTAAACTCTGGGAACATTGCTAGAGATTTTTTTTCTTCTATAGCAGAGAAAAGAACAGATTACATGTCTGAATATTTGTGTGTGTGCATGCTGCCACACTAGTGCACTTCTTATTGTGCGAGGAAGACTAAAAGAAAAACTAAACAAAAATTAAGCGATTCAACCTGCTTCATTTGGTGTAATCATCAGTGTGAAAAGTTAGAATTAGGAGTGGTAAAAAGGAATATTCTATTTTAATTTCCCAGTTTCACATCAGTGACAGTGCCTTTTTCTGTTTGATCAGTGTCGACCAAGTCAGTGAAAGGCCCAGCTATTGAATTTTGCTATGCAAGAAAACCCAGTGTTGTGTGAGAGCTGTGCATTTGCTGCTAAGGACATTGCGTGCATCTGTGTAGGAATTCTCGCTGTGGATGCCTGCGCCGGCCACTGGGACTCGCCTGCCATTCGACTTCACCGTTCCACGGCACCCGGACATCAACAGCCCATCACCTCATTTGTTCAAAGCCAGCGACATATTTGCAGCTGACAGCAAGTGAGCTGCACTGTGCTTGCCTGCTCTTATTTATGCACATGTCAGTGTGAAACAAGTACATCGTCCCAAATTTTTAATAACACATGTTGCATCACTAAATGCAGCATGTAAAAATGCTTCTCTCGGCTGCACAGCTTGTTTGCTCATGCAGAAATTCCATAGGTGACATGGCAATTAATGGTCTCTTTTCTTTAAAAACATGTTTGGATGGAGCACTTGCTTGATTCAGTCGGAAATTAAAAATCTTGTCTCTGCAGCAGCAAAGAGTGAAATCAACTAACATGCGCAGCAGTGGTCCTGATTGATCTCGCTTCCTCTGGATCCACGACCACTCTTAAGTGGAAGTGGAGGTGAACTACTTTTAGGGTCCCCTATTTTGCACCTACAGAATCAATGCAGTGTATGCTCCCTGTTTGGCTTTCTGTCACAGCAGACGGTGAAGATTTTCAATTATTTCTGATGGAATCGGGCAAATAGCATGTTATTAAGATAAGGGAACATTAAATGCCACGTCTTAAGCTACAGCACGAATAAGCATTTTATGCGTTGCATTTAGCTATGCAACACATGTTGCTATTAAGAATTCACGAGTGTGTACATTCAACAATGTTATTTTGAATTAGCCCAAGTTGCACCCCAAGAAAGGCTTTGAAGCATATTTTAACCTGTTCTGCAGTAGTACGCGGTTTTAACTGGTGCTTCAGTATACAGTAGACTCGCATTGAGACGAACTTTTGGATAAGACGAACAACGTGACACCATTTATTTGGGTTGGTTTTCCATAGGACGCAGTGTCAAAAAAATCCACTCAAGACAAATTGTTTTGCTTGTCCTTCGGTTAAGACAAACTTCAGCAGGGACCGCAGACCACAGCGACCCCGCGCAGTGGCACTCACGGGGTGTCTGCACCGCCTGTGAAGGAAAAGAAATTAATGAAATGCTTCTATGCAAGGAAGCGTGCCCCCACAAGATGGCTTCCATGCACCTTCTTGCTTAACTGTGGGAAAGCTGTCTTGCTGGAGCACGCTTTCTTGTGGCAAGATTTTTTTCCCGATGCAGAAAAGAGGGGACACCATCGAGCCTGTGCTGGTGCTGACATCGTCATCACATGACATGCCTTGCCTCCCATAGACTAGAAGGCGCATATACGCAATGTCTCTGAAAGGCTATATTTATTCATTGTTTTTGTGCAACATATATATTGACGCACCTAGCATGCTTGCGTATCTTTGTTTAGGTGTACTTCTGTTGAAATGAACTGGTAAGATCGACACATTTTCTAGTCCCTTCAAATTTGTATTAAACGGAGCCTACTGTAGCTACAGTTGGCCTGTTTCACTTCATTGAACGTGGGAGTTGAAATGTGCCATGTGGTTCTGTTCAGTGACTGTCTTATAGGCTGCTGCTGGATAATTGAAGGGGGCCTGCTGTGGTGGTTCATTGTAGTGATTATAGGTTGCATTTATTGTTTTGAAGTGACACGCGAGCTATGGGGGACAGCCTAGGTGAGATCTGCTAATTAGTTCAGTTAGATTACATGGGGTAATATCACACAGCACACGGGTGCTTTTGCGATTCACCACCTTTGAAATGTGGCTGCCAAGGCTGGGATTCGATCCCACGACCTTGGTATCTGTAGCCGGATGCCAAAGCCTCCGTGATAGGTCTTTTCCTGTAATATCAGTCTGTTGTTTCCCTCCGGCACAGTTACTTTGCCGTTTTGTTATTGCTCGCATGCTTGAACTTCATACATGGAATATGTTGTCTCCGTGTGTTGAAGACACGTTTGGGAGCTTTTTCATTTCCACGTTCTTTTCTCCACCAGGCTGAGATTCCCACTGACCCCTTCACCTCCTGTGGACAGCAGCCAAGCACTGTGGAACCAACAGGCCCAGATGTTGCCTCCAGGGAGCCCTTGCCCGCTTCCACAGGTGTCTGCTTGTGTACCATTGCATAGTTGGTCTTGGCCACATGGATAGAAAGGATGCACTTGCATGAGTAGCTCAACCAGGCTTCGGTATTCTGTCACGGTTCCAGTAGTTTGTCTGGATGTTTGGTTTGCCTAGCTTTCAGTGGAGGCTGAACTGACATAAGCGAAAAGATGTCTTTAGTGAGCAGAAACTTCTTGCTTGCTGAAGGTAAGCAAAGTGTCTCCTAATGCCAAGGCAGTGCACGAGATCCGTGGTGGTAACTGCGAGAAAGAACACCATGGTGCTGCTCTCAGATGTCAAAAGACTGGAAGCCAATACATGGTAGTTAACAAGATACAGTAGAATCTCGATCATACAAATCTCACGGGGTAACAAAAAATATTTTTATCATCTGAAATTCATGTCCAGAAATTAAAAAAATTTGTATGCAGCTGAAGCGGTGTTTAAAGGCCATGTGCAACCACCAATTTGTGACGTCGATGCTGTGCTGATCGTGTGCCACTGTTCACGGCTCGTGGCGCACACCACATTACTGGCAATCATGGCGTCAGCAATGTGCGGGCCGTGCACTACTGCTCACTGCTCCCGGTTTGCACCATGCCACTGGCGATCGCGACATTCATAGTGTCGAGCCGTGTGCCATTGCTCACTAGCTGCAATGCGCACCGTGTGACTGTAGTGATCTCAGCATCAGCGATGTGCAGGCAGCAGGTACTTGGGTACTCGGGTCACGACTCGCGCATTCGTATTATCTGCAATGGGGCGGGGGTTATTCGTATCATACCAAGTACGTATAAATCGGGATCGAGATTCTACTGAATGAGGCAGTGCAATGTTGCCCTACAACTGTTTGACATTTTTGCAAATGGCAGGAGGAAAATTTAAAAGCTGGACTTTTCAAGGATATCTCACAATTTTTATAGAGTGGAGATGCAGTTGAATCTTGTGAGCATTGGATAGAGAACATTTGAAGAGTATGTTTTGGATGTGTTCTTTTCTTGGCTAAAATGAATTAAGTTAAGTTTTGATTGTGCGTTGTGTCATTTTGCGAAGAGTTAAGTATGGGATGAACCTGTTTTTGAATTTTCAGTATAGCAGGTTTTACAGTTTGCGCCATTTTAATGGTCAGTTGCAAAGTGAACTTCTATGTAAAAAGATATCTGGCAAAAAATAAACAAAAATAAAGAAGGGTGGCACTAATAGCTATGAGGATGTCTTTGCTGCGTGTCTTGCACAGTGAACATTGTAGAGAATTTAACTGTCACTCTGTCAGTCTTTGATGATTGAACTTAATTTTGTAAATAGCCTCTTGAAAGTTTGTGGTGTCACAGTGGAGGTTTTGAAGGGTGCCATCTTTGCAAACTAATGCAATTGCGAGTTTTGAAGAAGCCAGCTGTTCTTAAGATATCAACATTTTGCCAGAACTTCAGTCTGGGCTAGCTAGTGCATTTTAATTTCAAGCAGCTTTGGTGCGAACAGGAAAAGGCAACATTTAGGAGGCAAGGAACCTAAGTGCTAGTGTAGCATTCTTTGCATGTCCAGTTGCAGAAATATGGATAGAAGAATAAATTGTTGGCAGATAGGCTACTAATGGCTGGCCATCTTTAAAATTTTTCATATTGCAAAAGTCTACCAATTAAGTCAATGTCTTTAAAAAGTGATGCTACAATATTAGCCTTGAAAGCACGTGGTAAAATGTCGATTAGCCAGTTTTAGTAAATTAGATAGATTAAGAATATTAAAGGTAATAAGGGCTACTTGTGTGGTGTTTGTCCTCTGGTGTTATGAGGTGTGCAGTAAAGACTGGTTCTTTGTAGCAGTGAGGCCTTTAAAAAAAAAAAATGTTAATGTTAACTTTATGTGGTACAGAAATGCTGTTTTCTAATTTTCGGCATAGTCTCTTTAGAAAAATGTGACCACCAGAGAACATGGTCATTATTTCTAAGAAGTTGGTAGGTAGGTTTAAATTTCATAAAGTGCTGAACGCGCCAAAACATCTTTCCAGCCTGTCATGTACCAAGATAACCCAAGATACCAAACTCATGCAGTATTTGACTTCAAGCTTCATGCTGGTAAGTGTTTGCACTTTAATTTTGAAAGCTTGCATGCAAATTCGTTCATTAGTTTTCATTGTATTAGTTAGTGGTGCTGTAATGGTTTGGTTTGGTTTGGTTTATGGGGTTTAACGTCCCAAAGCGATAGCATTCCCCTTTTGGATCAAGAACTTGAAACCTTGTTTTTTTATTTGTCAACATAACTTGCTGAAACCTGGCATGCAGGTGTATATTAGAATGCTGATTTTAAATATGCATTTAGACTTCAAATATCTCACTTGGAAGGTAATATATGGCAGAATAACATTCCAGTTAGGCCATTTCTTACAGGCATTTATGGTGATTTTTCAGTTAAAGAAAGCTTTTCTTAAGAACTTGTAGACATTTCCAAAGCTCCACTGCACATCCTAAGGCTTTCTTTTTTCCCTTAAACTTGATAGATTGGCAATTAGGTCAAGTGTGGACTTATATACTGCCACATTACTTTTTCTATTTTATTTATTTATGATCAACAAAATTACTTTATAGGAATTAGTTAGCTTAGGATGTGTGGTGGGCCTTTGCGAATGTCTGCTTATTCTTAAAAGAGCTTTTTTTTTTTTTTTACTGAGAAATTACCTAATTAGGTTCTGAAGCATCCAGCATCTAAGGAATCACAGCAGCCTGCAGCTGCATAAATAACCAAATTTGGGGTATCAAATTCATACATCTGCTTAATGCTAAGGAAAGAATGCTGTTGCCTTTAGTTATGTCAGTATTAGCCCCACTTACACTTTTTTTTCTAATATCATTTAGATGCATGTTCATAGTTTGAGTATTTTGCCTTAAAGTCAAAATTTGTCTTGCCTCATAGCCCAGGTTTAGTCCTGATATGTACAAGTTATTAATTATTGCAAATGAGCTACAGAGAAGGTGTTCTTGTTTTAAGCTTTAACGCTGCACTTATTCGCACTGCCAGACATGACTTCCAACTACAGTGATGCTCCGCTCAAGAATGACATCAATGTAAGTTGTGTCTTCATCCGTTGGCTTCCTCTCTGTGTCTTGTTTTATTCTTAGAGGTTGCTGTTAGGAGGAAGAGTTGCATGGGCGTTAAGTGCTGCACTTACTGTTGGTACTTACGCTATAGAAAATGGGAAGTTGTATTAGTAAATTATTATGAAGCTTCGAAGCATGATGCATGCAACAGGGTATGTAGCTTTGTGTTCTGCATGCTTCTTTATTCACTTTGAGCAGTGCTTGGAAGTACTGGCAGTTCTTGTGTTCAGATCTACTGCTGTCTGTCTATTTGTAGATGTCTGGGGAAATTTTCGGCAAGGATTGGTTTTGAGTCAGTTAATTTTTCTGTGTCGTTGAGTACAGTGTCAATAATGCATGTGCCCTGTAGTGCTGCATTACGATTTCTGAAATGCACCTAGTTTCTTGCCGTGGCATTGCTTCTGGGGACTTCTGTAGGGAGCGAGTTTGCTTGTTGTGGAGTTATGAATTTCAACTACACAATGTACCGTTAACGTACCGTATTTACTCGAATCTAGGCCGGCCACGATTCTAAGCCGAGACCCGAAAGTTGAAGGCCACAGAAAAAAAAAAAAAAAACTTACCTCGATTGTAGGCCGGCCGAAAAAACAACTGCGAACAAGAGGTACAGCATGCAAACGACATTTATTGCCAGGAACCCGCTCAGGCTGATCCCGGGCTGGCGTTTGGGCGAGGAGACATATGCAACGCCAGCCCGGGATCAGCCGCCGAAGTCCCGCCCGGCTTGAAGATTTGACGACTGCTCTGCAGCGAATACAACTTTCCGCTTGAAGGCGGCACTATAATGGCACCGCCTGTTTGGTGCCATGGTGTTGGTGATAAAAACCACGCACGAAAACTTCACTGCTGCGAATGTGCTCACGCCACCGCACGAGAACAGAACAAGGCCAAAATGGCAGCCAGTGCTCATGTGTGCTTTGATCAGTATCGGCTACGGATAGCAACGGCTACGGATAGCAACGGCTACAGTGCTGTCTTTCGTTGGTGTTTTGTGGGGGCGCCGCCTGCGTGCTACATTTATTCGTATTTTACGAATACGAAACCTCGAAACGAAATCCTCGAATCTAAGCCGACATAAGAGTTCTACATCTCGTTTTTTTTAAAAAACTATCGGCCTAGATTCGAATGAATACGGTAGTTGACGTGATATTGTGCGAGTTGTCGGTTGGCAGTGTGCTGCCTATACAATGTAGCTCAATGTTATGTTTTGGGCGTCGCACTAATCTTTTAGCTGCCTGTGTGGTGCATGAGTTGCAAGCTCTTTCTCTAAGGAAAATTAAGGAAAATTTCGTGCTCTGCTAGTAGGGGTAGTGGTGCAGTTTTGTTGCGTTGTCATTGCTTTGTGTAACCCACACACCATTTTTCTTCACTTTTTTTCTTTTTGAACAAGTCCTGCAATATCTCTATGTGATGCTGTAAGCAGTTGAGCTGAAAAATAACTTGATTCCAGGCCACCCTCTGGCAGAGACACCTTTCGTTGCTTCAACTGCATGTCTATAAGGATTAATGAACTTGTCACACCATTTACATGACATTTTTACTTGTACTTTCGTTAACAAGCTTTGGTAGTCCTTGACGTGTGCACTAAACGCATCTTTCCACAACTAAGTACTAGCATCTGGTTAAAGCAGTTTAGTGCGTAAATATTGTGCTGCAAAGCATGTGGCAAAAGGGTGAACAAAACATGAATTTAATGGAAGGAAATGAGTGGACCCAGTCATCAGAGGAATTGTTAGCGTCAGGATTCCTTTTCTTTTTTGGCCCATCCACGTCATGTGCTGAGTTGGACGTTTGGTTTCGACCTCGTGCAATCTTTTTCCTTTCCTGCTTCAGGATCCGAATGGAATCAACCATGGCTTCCGAAGCCCGCCTCCGAGCGGTCAACAAACTGAGGGTCCCTTCTACAACAGCTTCTCCACTGTCTTTGGCTCATCGCTGCTGAGCCAAGCGTCACAACTCCCGGATCCGGGGGTCCTTGGCTCACCATTGTCACCCCATTATGAATACATCCCTTCTTCCTACTCTTACGTGAGCCCTGCTTTCTCTTCCCTTGAGGCAAATATTTTTTCACCGTGTGGAGAGAGACATAGTGCCATTTTTTTTGTACTCCCATTCCATGACGGCAAGCCGATGAATACAGTATGACATGACAGATGGCTGTGGCATGATTTAATGGCCGTACAGCCTGGCACGAGCGCTCCCGCCCACGCCATTGCCCACTTCGTTGTCTTCTAGTCCATGACAGTATACATTGCCGAGTTTTCTCCTCTCCTTTAAATAATGAGGCTTAGATAGGTTGTACACTTTGCTGTCAAGGCACTGCAGCTTAGGATGTAAGTTTCTGTGTGCTAAGGTGCATGTGATTTTTAGCACTTTCTTGGAGGTGCTTTAGAAAAATTTGAATTTGCTTTTGGAATGAACATCAGAACTAGCATGCAGAAATGTGTACAGTAGAATCTTGAGGATAATGAACACGGTTCATATGAACTTAGAATGATATGAATTTTCAAAAATTCCCCGGCATCATGATCACCAGTTCTGCTGTATGCACCGTGAGTAGTGAGCTCTGGCCGTGCCGCTATAAATAAATCCCATCAGTGTTACATGCACTGTGACGGTGTGCAGAATTTCAAATGTTCCAAACACTCACTCATATCGTTAGGGGGGGCGGGGCAGGCAGATAAAGATGTTCATTTTTTTCACATGCACTTTCCGGCTACTATGTTTCACAGTTGGTACATTTTTTTTTTTTTTAGTCCCATGAAAAATGTAACATCGGGGTTTCACTATATTCGCAAGATGAATCATAATCACATGTGGAGATCTATGATTTCATTATCTTGGAAGGCGGCTCGGCTAATACTACGTTTGAGAAATGTGCACAAGCCCTCTTATTTGCACAGCTGCAGACATTGTGCTTATTGGCTTAATGCATCTGCTGAAACAAATGTGGAGTAGTATTTTGCAATTTACGTACTGTACTCGGCGAAGATTGGGTGAGAATTTAGTGCAGGAATTGTGTTGAGACAAGCAGCAAGTGCATTTTCTCTCAAATGGCTGCAATTAAACCGTCTTGCATGCCACAGTATTTGCAGTGTTTTTGTTCAGTATTGGTAAAAGGGGAAATGGAGCGTCACATTTAGGGGTGTGTGTTGCTTTTTCATTCCGTGCATGCTCTAGTTCTCGCCATTTATTTGATTGTAAGTTATAATTACTTGCTGCAAAATAAAAGTGGGGTTGTATTTGCATACGCCCTCACCGGCAACAACTTTCGCTGTGCTTTTGTTTTCAGGGTGCTCCTTCACCAGGGGTGGGAATAACCCCTCAGCAGAACGGAATGCTGAACCCTGGCACAACTCCAAACGGTTGTGCAGGCGATGTTGTGCCGAACGGCCAGGTTTCAGTGTTGCACCAGAAGCCAGAACTGCAACACCCGCAGCCACAGCAGCAGGTGCAGCTGGTCACCTCGTTCTCTACAGTGCCCCTCACCAACATTGTGCTTCCCTTTGAGCCGCCGGCACCCACTGTTAACCTGGCCGCCCAGCGCTCCATTGACCCCGATGGGAGAGACCTCCCCAGCGGTGAGCATTTTACCTCCTACCTCATTGAAGTTGTGCAATTCAACACATTCAGGAATTTCTGAACTTGATTCCAACATTCTTCACACGTGCGTCTTTAAAGTACTCGGTTGCGATTAACTCAAGGACGCATACACAGTGCTGTTTTGTCAACTGTTGGAGGATGCCCTGATGTAACAGCGTTTTTTCTGTTTTGGTAATGAGCAGAACACAGCTGATGGTGATCAGTTGAGTGATGACGGGACAAGCTCTGAGCCAGTTTGTCGTTTCGGTTGTTGCTTGAAATAAATCTCGGTACATCACATGTTGAGGAAAGCCATGCTGCTGTAGTGAAGTTAGGAAAAGAGTGAAACATTCTTCACTATTGGCAAGCAAAAATGGGGAGCAGTGCTGCTCGAACATATGCTGCCATATGTGCGACAGTTCGATCGAAAAGGGGTTGTGGGCACCGCGCGTTTCAAAAAATCGTATCATGCCAACCGTTTGCTGCAGAATGTTCCGGATGGTGTCATACGATTCAGCGTTTGATGCAGCGTAAGCTTACTTGTTAAGTTAGAGCCTAGCTCGGGGTAGGGATTCGAACCGGCAACCTATAATTGAGGGAATCAACGACCTATAAGGGGCTGCAATGGGGGGGGGGGGAGGGCTGGGTGTCATGTGCAGTTCGGGTGTCCACCAAAACAAGTGAGACTGTTTGTGTCATTTCCTTTCCTCAAAAAAAACCAACTTTCGATTTGTCCATCAAGCAGGGCATGCGCCTGTTCCATGGACCCTGGCAGGGCTGCAAGACGCTGTTGCGTCCCACTCTTAAAGGAGCAGCTTCAGCCTCCAAATTTTTTTATCCTGGGTCTTTCTTGCTTCAGGATGGCCTCTATAGTCGGAAACAACTTAAGAACGAAGCGGCTTTTCCCCGTCAAAGAACCCCCCCCCCCCTCCAGCCAGTGGCATCGGCCGATTCTCATGACCCTGCTAACTGACAATGCAGGGAGCGGTGCCACAATGGAGAGAGGGGTCTATCCTCGACTATGGAGGGAGGGGACTATCACCTTTCATCTGCCACTCCCTGCTTTGTCACGCTAGCAGGACAATGAGAATCGGCCGACGCCATTGGCTGGAGGGGGGGGGGGGGGTTCTTTGACGGGGAAAAGCCGCTGCCTTCTTAAGTTGTATCCCACTATAGTATCAGCTTGTGAGAAATCCACCAACTGCTGACTATTGCTTGCTTTATTCAAAATAAAAATCAGACTTTCTGTTGTTGCCATCTGTTGTTGCCACAGATTGTTGCCATCTGTGCTGAAAAAAACAATCGTTGCAGCTACTTTTCCATGACAGATAGGGCATTGCGGGATCAAGTGATGTCACCATGGCGTCGCCACGCTTGCTTTTGCTGTTTCCTGCATGTGATACCAACCTGCATAGTTTTTAATAGTAAAAGCCCTACTGTTGTACTTGCAGTATATGGTGCGTAATGCTCTGTAAATTTTGCAAACTATAGCCTAATGAGTGACTTTTTGTATTTTCTTGAGTTCAGTTTAGCACTTCTGACAACTTCCTCTAAATTTTCAGATACATCGACCCTGCGGTTCTTCTACAACATTGGCTGTGATGTATGTTTGCCTCGGCTTCCTTTTATTTATGCCATTATATTGCTATTTTATTGTTTCCTTGCACAGTGCTTGCACATCTTTCTGCTTTTGCTTTATTACTAGGGGATGTGCAAATATATTGAAATTTTCTGATGCGAATTGATTCAAACATGAAAAAAAAAGAAAAAAGCCTTCAAAAATCGAATACCTGTTAGTACGAAAAAAAATCGCAAAAAATAAATGCCCAAACTTACTTGTTTCTTTTTTTATTCTTCCGTTATTGTGTATGGCTTTTGCAACCAAAATTAAGCTAAACTAGACTGACTCAGACTGCATGGGCAGACTGCTGTATAAGCTCTCTAAGGTGCACTGTGTTCACATTTAAAAAGCCCAAGTTTTTTCGTTTTTCATTGCAACTTGAAAAGTAGCAGCGAAGGAATATTGCTTGTTTTGCGCTTAAGCTATGTGCTCTTCAGTGACAGTTTGTGGCAGTTTTACAGCATATAATGAACTGTGTCTTGCCGCATAGTTCTTTCTGCCTATCTGGAGGCAAGAATAAGACGTCTAGTGCTGTTACCAATTTAATATGAATGGAATAATTGAAATTAAGGTTAAAGTTGATATCCATAATGCCTTCGGCAGCGAAGCGAGTAAAGCACCCCACTACGTGCTCTTCAGTGACAGTTTGTGGCAGTTTTACAGCATATAATGAACTTTGTCTTGCCGCATAGTTCTTTCTGCATATCTGGAGGCAAGAATAAGACATCTAGTGCTGTTACCAATTTAATATAAATAGAATAATTGAAATTAAGGTTAAAGTTGATATCCGTAATGCCTTCGGCAGCGAAGCGAGTAAAGCACCCCACGCAAGGGCCACCGCTAGTCTTTAGGTAGGTTGGCCTCTAGAAAGCGAGCAGAAGAGACTGATGGTCGCCCTCAAGCACACCTCGCGTTCACCCCGTCACGCGTTTTGAGAGTGCAAGCACTGCCAACAGGTGACCGCGCAGCCAAGCCATCTCTGTGTGCGAAAAGTTTGATAAAAGAGTGCTGCAAGCAGAAGTGGCACTTGCAGAAGTGCGATGCACCGTTCGGTTTTTATATTGAACGACTAGTGACATTTGAGTTCAGTATTCTACACGCCTTTATGGGGGGACACTACCCTAAAGAGTGAACTTTGAACCGCTTGCTCGATTTCATTGAAACTTGCGAATATCACTGCTGGGACCAACTCTGCCAATTTTTATTATTCGGCTGGGGGCTTGGCTTGAACACTGTCATGCTTAAAATAAAATGGGATGATTTTCAAACATGTGAGTCTATTTTTCTCATCTCCTGTTTCTTCATTAAACTGTCAGCTTAGAAAAACTATCATTCCAATATTACTTGATAATATTGGTATTGTAGCAGGTTTTCTAGGGCAAAATTTCATGAGGAACACAACTGTGTGCTCAGTTTGTCTATTTTTTTCCTTTCTTCACACTAAAAAATGCCTTAAAAAAACTGATGCAAAATGAAAATCTAGAGTCATTCTTTACATGGTATCATTCTTTCAAAATATAGGAGAACTAAGCAAAATAATTCCACAGTTGTGTGCTCTGGACATTCCCAATGCCACATAACACAAAAAATTAGAAAAATTACTCTTATTTTTCAAACAATAGTTTTCCTAAGCAAGCATAGTCATCCTTGGCACAAAGGTTGCATAACGTGCTTCATACTTATTCTATAACAATTAAATTTGGCGGAGATATTTTTCAAACAATAGTTTTCCTAAGCAAGCATAGTCATCCTTGGCACAAAGGTTGCATAACGTGCTTCATACTTATTCTATAACAATTAAATTTGGCGGAGATGGTCCCAGCAGTAATGTAAACTAGCCCCACAAGTTTCAATGAAATCGAGCAAGTGGTTCAAAAGTTCACTGTTTAGGGTAGTGTCCCCCCTTATACAGGATTTCCAAGGGGGTAATCTGTGTTTGATATAGCAAATAATTCAAAATATCTAGGTTCGATATGTCCGAGGTCAGCTGTATTTATTGCCCTGTTTGTGAACCTGCTATTTAGCATTGAACCTTATTCTCATTTCATTCACTGGGTGTTGAAACTACTTAGTCTTTTTGTCAAATTGTTCTCTGCTGGATGAGAAACCACATATTTTCCTCTCATTGTGATTTCTGTAGAATGTTGCTGATTACCTTGTCTTGATTTCTGCCTTGGCTTGCTGTTGTATCCTGCTTTCATCATAAAGCTGTTGTGGTTTAGTGGTGTAAGGTTCTAATGTAAGACTGTTGCAATAACAGTATAAATTGTATGCGAATGGTGACAGCAGAGCTCTCCTTCTAGTTTGCATGACAAACTTAAGGGGAGATATAATTTCAGTGAACTGCTGTCAAAGGCCGGTCTAGCGTACTGCTGGGTAGGCATAAGCACAAGATACTTACTGAGGATAGCATAATGTTGTTTGGCACTGTGCGCATAAAACTTTGTTTCATGTGTTTCTATATATTTTGTACGTACCATATTAACGCGTATACGGGCCGCACCCTGTTTCACCAAAGGAAATATATTAAAAAAAAAGACCCGTATATGGGCCGCACCCAAACATTCCACGACCAAGGCTGGAACAGCCTTCAAAATGCACGTGCCGTGGCCTCCCGCATTCAGCTCCAGATGCGAGCAAAGATGCGCTTGATCGCAGAGGTCACGCACGCGCCAGCGAGCTTCCTGGTGCCGTTCATGGATGGCACCAGCGGCTGCAGGTCATCATCAACTTTTTCCTCCGCCGTGAGCTTCTGCTATCGATATCATCATCAGTTTCGTGAGCTCCAACTTTTTGTGGCTGTCAAAGGCACGGGAGTTTCTATAGCGTGTTAGTTCACAGTTGTGGCTATCATGTGCTGCTGCCAAGCATTGCAGTTTTAGCACGATGGGCAAGCACCTTAATAGCCGCATGGCTGGGATTTCGCTCTCAAACACGGCTAGCTTGCGGCGGGAAGGAAATTCGATGTGGCTGAGAAGTGCGTCCAACGATGGTGCAACCAAAAGGATGCATTCAGGAACACAAACTGCAAAAAGCGTGCTTACTGAGGCAAGCCATGCAATTTCCCGAACTGGAAGAGCTTGCTCTGCTATGTCTAGTACACTGCAGCTATGTGATGGAAGTGCTGTATGACAGCTGTGCATTGACAACGGACATGCTGCGTGACTTCTTGTGGGATGAGCATGCACCAGAGCACAGCACCAGCTCGGAGTCGGAAGACTCTGCGAGTGATGATTGAACGTAGAATAAATGCCACTCATTCCCCGATTGGTGTGTTTTTACTTAAAAAGAAATTTCGTTTTCCGCACATTGAGTGTGTGGGCCGCACACCGAAAAGTGGCCCTCAAATCTGGAAAAAAAAGTGCGACCCTTACGTGCGTTTATATGGTGCTTTTCCTGGAGCTCTCAAAGCTGTGTTTCTCCATGATTCTTTCTCCCATTCAACTTCATAAGCTGATAGTTTGGCACTAATGTGTCAGAGTTGGTTTTGTTGATTTCAAGAACAGACTCTTTCCATGTATCATAGCTATGGAGGTCCTTTCCAGCTAAATTTGCTGGTCGAAGCATGTGGAATGCTGATTCCAAGTCTGCTGCTTAATGTTACAATTAGCACAGCACTTTCACCTAGGTGTTCAGTTCCTTGTTATATGTATGGAAGTAGAGGAAGTAGGTATGTTACTGCATCAGAATTTAGAGATGCTTATAACTCCAAGGCATTGCAAGACTTCAGAAGTCCAGACATCTCGTTGGCCTTTGGGTGGAGTGCCTTTTTAAGAGTACAGTGTCCTTATACACGACCATCATAGATTTCCAAAATAATTTCTGTGGAAACATGAGCACTTATGTGCGCATTGCATAATGAAAGTGGGGAAGAACTACCATGTGACTTCAGTCGGCTGTTCAAAGCTGACCACTCAGAGGCTGTGCCTGATTGTTTGCTTAACCATCTCTAACTCTATGGCTGCATTTACATATCTGTACATTCTTCACTCTGCATTAAAAAATGCGTGCCGGAACGCAAAGCTAGCACGCTTGGGGTGGTGTCACCATCTGTAGTATATTTCTAAAAGCTAGTATATTATCTCTCCGCTAAGTTTCTCAGTTGAAGGTAGCTGATTGCAGAGCAACTGTGCCAACCCCTTCCTACTGGGGGGGGGGGGGGGGGAACATGGTTGCTTGGTGCTAGCGCCGCGCACTCAGCTTAGGAAAGTTTCTGTGTGCGAGTACCCCTATGCTTGCCGTTCTTAGTTCAGACATTTACGAGGGTGGTTCTGCCATCTGTTGGAATTTGTAAAAACTCCATTTCATTTTATTTTAATACCTTAAAAACCCGGTGAGTGGTATTATATAAGGGGTGGGTACAAATAGAATGGTGAACAAGTATTAACATAACAAAGGATGACTAGTGACATTTTCGGTGAATTTTGATGAACACGTGGTGGCTGCGATGTTGTCTGATAGGTCGTTGCAGTCTGCAGCAGCCCAGGAAAAAACTGATGCAGCAAAAGTAACAGTACGGGGAAGCTTGAAAAGGATAATGAGTGCGGTGAGATATTATGGCTGGCGAGACAACACAGTGTGTGCAGCCAAGTGAATTATGGGAAAATTTATGAAATAAGCAAAGGCTGGCAGTTAGGTGATGAACGAAGAGGGATAAGCTGGATGTTGTAAGAATATGAAGAACAGAGGAATGTGGATGCTCTGTTCTGAACTGGTCCAAGTGCATGCCAAGTGCATGATAAGATAAGCATGATGCGGGTTCCAAATAGCTGATGTATATTCTAATTTTGGGCTAACAGTGGATTGATAGCCTAATAATTTTACATGTTCAGGGGTTTGACGGAGATGATGTTGTAAAAACCTAACCATTTTATTAGCAGGTGAAATGATGTTAATAACATGTGTACTCCAGGACAAGTTTTTTTAAAGTGAAGCCTAAGTAGTATTTTGTATGATGGAACAGACTGCACATGGACGTTGCCGATTACACAAGGGAAATCAAGCGGATTACAGTGGCAGTGGAATGAGGGTTCAGTTCGATTAACCAATCGGTACAACATTTCTGATTGCAGTTAAATTGTCTTGAGATCTTTTGGTCGAAGACGTTGGTAACTAAGCAATAAACAACGCAGTCGTCGGCAAACATCCGAATATTATAACATGTATTGGTTGGTAAGTCACTAACGTGAATTAAGAACAGAAGCGGACTGAGTACAGACCCTTGAGGGACACCTGATGTTACTGGAATAGAATTGGAATTGTGGTTGTTAACAGTGACAACCTGTGAGTGATTAGTCAAGAATTCTATCCATTTTAAGGTATTGAAGGGCAGGTTTAAATACAAAAGTTAATGGCACCTTGTTGAATGCTTTCTCATAATTCAGGAAAGTGCCGTTGGTCTGTAGATTAAAGATTAGCATGGAAACCGTAAAAAAAAATGGCTGCCTGCATTTCACATGAGAAACCTTTTCAAAAGCCATGTTGTGACAAATGAAAAAAGAGTTCCGAGTTGAGGAAGTTCATGACATTCGTGTATATGACATGTGCCATGATGGGATGGTAATTAAGTGGTGAATCTGTTTACCTGATTTGAAGACTGGAATAACCTTACCGTTTTTCGAATCGTATGGTAGTCATCCTGATGACTGTGAAAAAAGCAAGCACAAATATTCTGCACAAATATCCCTGGTATTCTTCAGAAGCTTCGAATTAATATTGCCAACGCTGGATGAAGATGTCAAAATCAAGAGGAAGAAATGGGCTTGGGCTGGGCATGTAATGCGAAAAGTTTCATGGTTTCGATTAGGGACGAAATGCTGGATGACAAGAACGCGATTGGTGGCGTAGCATGACCTATCTATGAAGGTGGCGTAGGAAATGACCTTTCAGTTTCTTTTGTGAAGACAGATGAGCAGGCGATATTAAACATGGTAATGCACTCGGCCTCAGTGATGCCTCTGCCCGATTCATACATGAGGGTTATTTCTGGTGTGAGTGAGAGTTTGACTTGCCAGAATTTTCCGGGGTTACTGGTAAGCATATTAGGCAGGTCCGTATGGTAAAAGGTATGCCCGGCATTATGAATAGCAGCGAGATATGATTTTTCAGCTTTGTTGTAGTGCTACGCGTCCCCTGCAACGTGGCTGAATGGTAAAGACGCTCCTTTTTGTTCTCCAAGCGTTAAGTGTTTGGTAAACCATAGCTTCTTTGAATTACAGCGAAAACTAAATTGGCGAATGGGCTTATGGGTTAGACTTTTTAGTTTATTTTTAAGTAATAACCAGTTTTCTTGAACACTTTGGGAATGGAAACTTGACTCAAAGGTTTGAAAAAAAAAACGCATTAAATTCGTTGTTTATCATGTCATAGTTTCCTTTGTCGTGATGACGTATGGTTTTATTGTATTTTTTGTGCCAGATTGATGTGAGGTCAAGGTTAGCGTGAATTACTTTGTGATCACTAATTTCAGGTAGGTATGTTATGGGCTGAACGCTGTCTAATGGATTAAGGGATTGTTAATGAGAGATCTAAAATATTTGCACAATATTGTGTTATATGGGTAGGTTCCAATGGAGCCTGAGTGAGGCTGCGATAGTTGCAAAAATATAGGAATTCCTTTGCTTTGCTATTGTTGTTTATAGGTGCAGTCTGATTATGCCGATCATTAACCAGAAAATTAAAATTGACGAAAAGGAAAGATGTGTGAACTAGGGTGCTTTTTGATCAGTTGGCTTAGTATTATTAAGCTCATGGTAAAAATCATGGCTGTTATGTGGTGGCGTGTAACAAACATAGAGTAAAACAGTGTTAGGGGCAACGTGGCAGTTAGCCATAACATTTCGAGGTCAGAAGAATCGTGTATTAGGGAACATGATAAATCTTGGCTGACCGCAATAAGTACCCCCCCCCCCCCAGGTCCTCTTGCGTCTTTATGGAAAATCAGCCAGTACTTAGTTATCTGTAATGTCACTGTTCAGCCAAATTTTGGTTAATTTCAGTAGTTTTGCTGCTTGATGACCAAAGAAGGTTAGAAACAAGTTTGCGCTGGGAAAGAAATCTACAAAGTTAGTGTTTGTTGCAGAGAGTGAGAGACTAGATAAAGGAGCATTCTTGGTGGGGTTTTTTTATGCCTAATGACGGGTGGTTGCTGTTCTGATCGTGAAGAGGTGGTTGCTGTCTCTCTTACTGTTTGTGAGGTTTCATCCATCGAATGTGTGGCACCTGGAACCAATATGCAAAGTCTTGTAGTTCAAAGAAAATTTAGCAGACTTTCCTTTAGCAAAACACAGCTAGGTTCTTTTGCGCATTTCTAACTTTGAGGGAAAAATCTTCATTGACATTGAAGTCAGCTTCCCTAAATTTATGACCATTCGAAAGTATAGTGTCCTTGGTTTTATATGGTTTACACTTGACAATGATTGAACTATTGTGCTTAGGTACATAGTTCCCTAGGCGATGGGCTCATCCTATATTCACAGGGTCAATTTCTATATGATCGTCTCCTCATAGCCTGCAATGTTTTCGGATGGGTTAGTATCAGGAATGCCATAAAATTCGAGACTATTATTACGACACGAGCGATTTTCAGCATTGTCGATTCGGGACTTAAAAAGGTCTGTCTGGCGAGTAATCACTGCATTTTCGGGTTTCATTGCTTCTAACCCTGTTTGCATAGCTGATAAAGCTTCTAAATGGGCCTCCATATCGGTCATGCACTTAGTAAGGTCGGCTATGGCATTGTCAGTTGAATTCATCTGACTTTTAAGGTCGCGTATTTGGGAAATGAGTGTAGTTTGACTGGCGGATAACTTTTTTAATTTGGCAAGCACAGAGCTTCGGAAGTGTTAGGTCTTGGGTTAGATTCAACATTGCCTGCCAAAAGCAGCAAGGCACGCACAACATTACTGCACTCAGCGACAAGGAAAATGCAGCACTGTGGGCTGGGCAGCTGCGCTACGAAGTAGTTGCTAGATTTTTTTGCAAACAAGGAATATCGATCACTAACCTGCATGATGAACACAAAGGGATTAATGATCTGTGCGTGCTCACACCACCGAGCCGATAGAGTAGCGAAACAGGTTGGTGCCCTTTTATACTGGCTGGTGCCTATGGTGATAAGGCTTTTTAGTTTGTATCAGGGAACAGATAGCAGGTAGGGGCGCTGTCGGACACGATAAACGTTGATATCGGGTGGATGCCGTAGTCACTGCCGCTGAGTGGTGCAGGTGATGTGGTGGTGGTGTAAAGGGTGAGCAGAGCAGAGAACAGGGCATTGGCAGCGATGGTAAACACCTGCATGATGGATGAAAGGATTAGTGACCTGCCACATGGTCCACCAGTTTTTTTTACCTTTCTCTCACCGTGTTCGCTACGGGGTGTCAAGTTTACAGGGTGCACACCTCCACGGACTCGCTTAGCCTTATCTGCAGCAAGCCGAGGTCATTGAATCGCTTTTCCATTTTTTTTTTTCATCTTTCGTTTGCAAGTTGGCGTTTTTACTTTAGGCCGCAGAAACTGCTGCCCTTGTGGGTGCTTCACTCCAGGAAAGAACTAGACACTCAAAGGGTTGAGATGTGTTGCTTGCCTTTCTGACATTGCTCACACTCTACCACGTGTACTAAAGTGCTGGGCGGATTTAATAGAAATTTAATAGTCATGGATGGCCATTTTGACGCAACCTTGTGATACCAAGTGACAGGCCACTGATTGCATATGCATGAGTGTGTGTGTCGGGTTTTATGGCACATAAGCAGCAGAGGCTAATGCGCTAAACACAGGGTTGGTAAGATCCAACTCTTGTGCTGGCGGACTGCTAGTTCTTTAAAAAAAGTTACAATTCAGCTTTTCTTTCTTTTAGGAATTTAGCTACTTGTGATATGCATTCTTTCCTAAGAGCCAAGCTGGAGTGGAAAGGGACATGTTTGTCGTAAAATATTGTGAAATGCTTATTTCTTAGTTTTTCGAGTTTTCTGCATGAAAATAAAAATGTTTTACTGTGACCACTTTGCCACATACACAAAGGGGATTTTCTTGTTTCATGAGGATGAAGTTATGTGTGAGATGCGTATGCCTAATGCGAAGGCGACCCAAGACGACTTGAATGAAGCGGTCATGGTGTGAAGCGACTTGCCTTCGCCTAGGATCAGCACAAAAAAAAAAAGAAATTTCTCATTATGTTCAGTGCGACCCCCTCATAGCAGGTGAATAAGCATAGTTTAGTGTGGACTTAGCAAATACTCCCAAGTTATGAACAGTCTTGCAGTATGCTGTGAAAGGGTTGTATATTGTAACCAACACACTCCGTCAGTAGTCCTTGTGGGCGAAAATTTGATGGTTATTAGGAAAGCATTTGAGATCACGACTAAGGTCAATGCAGCAAACAATTGACTGGTTGTGCAGAGCAAACGAAATTACCGCTGCTCACTCATAGTTGGTACCAGAGTGGTGCACACTGCGTGCACCAATGTCCATCACCACCGCCGCGGTGGCTCTGTGGTTATGGTGCTCGGCTGCTGACCCGAAAGACGCGGGTTCGATCCCGGCCGCGGCGGCTGGAATTTCTTTGGAGGAGAAATTCTAGAGGCCCGTGTACTGTGCGATGTCAGTGCACGTTAAAGAACCCCAGGTGCTCGAAATTTCCGGAGCCCTCCACTACGGTGTCTCTCATAGCCTAAGTCGCTTTGGGATGTTGAACCCCATAAACCAACCAACCAATGTCCATCACCACTGCACGTGCGGAGATAGGGTAGCTAGGGGAGGGGAAGTTGGTCTGCTGCGGGACGTCTCTTTGCAGTCGTGCCATGCTCAGCTCTGTTAGCAGGCGATGCTGTGAAGTGTGCTGCACACGATAGATTGTCCACGTCGGCCATGCCACTTACAGCATTGTATTCCTGGTGTAAACCGTTTGCTTGTGAACCAGGCATTGGTGCAGCAGGCTGAACATGTCTCCATCCATTTCTCTGACCTCAAAGCCAACTTCATGACAATCAAAAACTGGGAGAGGAGTGTGACATAAAGAAAAAGTGTCTTTGGAAATAAAAAAATGATTTGTAACTGTATGTACATACATGTATCCCTCAAATTCTTTGTCTCAATATATGGCAAAATCAAAATGAGAGCTGCGCTCAAATTTCGCATTAGGGAGTATCGTGATCATCCTTAGAATTTTTTGCTTCCGAAGCCTGAAACAAATTAAGTAAATTCAGTCAGTTTTTCTTCACATTTTAAATATTTTTTGCGTAGAACACTGAAACTTGGCATACCTATTAGAAAGTCCACTGAATGCTCAAGTACAAAATTTTACTAAAATATCTTCAAAGGAATAGTTGATGTGGTGACATTCTCCAAATATTTTTAGCAGCCAGATGTTTTTATAGAATTGCAAGGTAATCAGTTTTCCGGCGGCACCACCAATCTTACTGGGAGCGGCAGTGCAAGCCGAGCTATCGCACTTGAAAATCAGCTACTTTCACGCAAGTCACAGCCAGATCTTTTGCTACTTGCGGTCACAAGAATATTTTTCAAAGTCACTTCTGGGTTGGTCTCGGCAAAAGTTTTTTGGAATGTGAATAAAAAAACATTATAGATACCAAATCTGATGTTTTCTAAAATTCTGAAATTTTCTAAAACTTTTTTCCCTCGTGAGAGGCTTTCTTGGTTAAAAAGCGACATCCCCCCTTAAGTAAACTGATGATCTATTAAACAAACACTGAGTACAAATTGAAGTTGGTTCACATCGATTGACTATCATTGTCATCATGACGATGCACCCCCCCCCAAAAAAAAAAAAAGAATAAAATGCACACGTGGAAACCACAGGGCATTATCATAAGTTAATTGCGACGACTATAACTTTCTTCCTGTCGTCATCGAATGGGATGGAAAAAGTATTCCACTTTCGGCCCCAAATTTGTCAGGCAATTTTCTGCTGCCAAAAAAAGGTCGGTCGGAAAAGGCACGTAGAACCAGGCATTGAAATGTTATTGAGAGGAAAAGTTGCATAAAGTTGTTCTCAGAGTGAAAATAAAGGGAAGCAAAATGTAGTCAAGAGCAAAAGACATTGAGGTGGAGTAATGCGATTGGGGATTTGCTAGAATATGGTGGCCATGACTGGGGTGCTAGGCGGGCAGTGAACTTAGCTTGACAGGCGATAACACCGAGGATGGAGGAGGACAGCAGGAAGCGCAGAAAAGACAAGGCAGTGCATTAGTTATCTTCTGCTAGATCTGCTGATTGTTGTGCTTGCCTTGTACCACTCCAATTTGGGCATCTTAAAGTTGCCACGAAAGAAAGAAAAATTGGAGACGAGAGTCTCAACATATGAAAGAAACCAGCAGTTTTTAAACAAGGGGAGGTTATAGGCGAACGTTATGACCTTTTAACACGAGAGCTTTGGTACTTCCATGTCGGAAAAAATTACCTCGTGTCTGTGACCGTTTGAAGCCCCACTTGAAGCCCCGTTTGAAGCCCCACTAAGCAGCAACTTAGGTGGGCCACCTAGGTCACGTGACCTTGTGCTGGCATTACAGCCTGCCCACCAGATTGTGATCAAACTGACCACCACGGCAGGTGACAGTAAAATTAGTGATTGGTCGCGAGAGGTTTGCTCAGGAAGAGCAACATGGGTGACAGCACCTACCACCGGGTGCATAAGTTAACTGTGCACCGCTATGCTGGGAGTGGTTTCAGTACTCCCAGACATCTATGAATGTAAAGTCGAGAGGGGCCAGTTCCGCATACATGGGTGTTGGCTTATAAACGCTACTGCATCGTACCCTTTTAAGGTGAAGCTTAAGTGTCCCCTCCAAGTTTCATTGGTTCTTGGTGATTAGAGGAGGAATATAACTGAGTAATCATTTTGGACAGCACATGATTTACCAGAAATTAAAAGGCAACCACCTTGTGGAAGTTTTGCGTTCCCCTATGCCTTCTTCAAAGAATGTTGGTTTCATTTGCATGTCTTATCCGTTTCAGTGCTGTGTTGTTTCCAGCGCCTTTCTGCTTACATACTGTTTTTCTTTTGTGCCCAGTACTACCGGATGTGCAGCACTTCCGTGCAGGCTTGCGTCGTCCCACCAGTGCAGGGCTACAATGGCAACTTCAGCGTGGCTTGTGTGCCATACATGCCTGATTCCAGCACTGTTGTGCCTGACGTGCGGTGCAATGTGCCAGAGGCTGGAGCTCCCACAAATGGCTTCGGTGAAGGTCTTGCTGCTCCTCATTTCTATCTTCCTTACCGAATGGCCATTTTATGAGCCTTGTTTGTACGTAACTGGAGCAGGGGCAGTGATCAAGTTGTTGCTTGGCTTGAGAGGGTAGGGGAAAAGGTGCTCAGAATTGTAGTGCTTAGCAAGCCAGTATTGGAACAGAAAGGAAGTATGTGAATTCCAAATGCATATCTGGAGCAGTTCACCTGCTCCGCGATGAGCGCCTGATTCTGGCAGAGAGCACCCACCCCAAATCTGCATTTGGAACGCTTGTACTCGGGCCAGAGCAGACTTCTCACATTTGGGAGGTGCTGCTGGGTTCGATTCTCAATGGCACCAGGTACCCGGCCACTGGTTTTCTAATGGGTGCAAGATTTCCCCAGCCTGGTGCTCGGCTTTTCTTGGTTGAGACTCTTGTGAAAAGGGTCTCTTGCAAAACTTGCCAGAATCGAAGGCTTCAATGCTTTTTTGGGTCAGGAAACTCCCGGCGGAGTTTCATGTTGACTCGGCGCCAGCAGCTAGAGGCACGACAGTTTGCAATGAGTGTGTCGAGCCATCACAGTACTCGTCAGCTGGTGCTATGTTCGGCCAGGGATTTCAGCTGAATGTTCAGAATATTCTGTGATTGACTTATTAGCTCACGTTAGAATGTGCTGTAGCGGTTAGTTTTTGAACAGAATTTGCATCTTCTATTGTTCAATTGCAGGAAAGACTAGGACAGTGCTGATGACACACGAATGCCTCACTACAGCAGATGATTTATAGGGAACACTTGACCACCCATTAGACAAGCTGCAAGGCCATTTACTTGTCATCTGCCTTCACTCTGTTCTTGCCGACCGCAAAACCTTCAGTACACAAGGGGAAATGTTACCACCGTAGTCAATGTTCAGCATTTCCTTAAGAAAGTAAACATTGCATGATTGGTCAGCAGATTGTCGGCAAGGGCATTTCCTGCATTGTCTGTACCGTTATAATACCGTTATAATTATTGCACTGCATCGACATTGGCTGTGCGTTAGTGGCTGCTGTATGGTGGTGTTGGTGGCACGTAGCAGAGATCGGAGCAGTCGGGCTGCAGTCAGCAGCAGGATGCCTCGCAGTCTGCAACGGCCAGTACCTCGTACCTCTTTCACTTCACCCGGCCCACAGCCTCACCACGCAATTGCTCTGGCTCCCGTGGCGTTAATTTAGGTATCTGCTGTCCGCTTTTTCAGCTACTTGTTTAATAAATACCTTGTGCATCGGCAAAATGGATGCTTCAATGTAATCATACACCATTCGGCGTTTACCGAGCATACGCACTACTCCTGGAATGCGCTGATGACAGCAACTGCACCTCAGCTCTACTGTTGTTTACATAGCTGTGTACAGTCAGATACTGCTTGTTTTCATGGCATAGAACACAAACTAAGATGTCCTTTCCTTTTATATTCTTCTATCTGCTGCGCTGGTTTTAGCTTTACTTGTTTTGCATGGTACAATAAATCTTCAAGCAGCGCCCAGGGATGCGATTATACGCTTGGGAAATACTTGACAGCCGAGTTGTTGCCACCCCATACAACCAGCGCATTCCACTGCATGTATGTGCTTTCTCTGATGTGAGCAATACTTGATTTTAAATAATTTTATCCAGACGTATGTGCTGTGACCATTTGCATAATTAAAACGGCCTAATTTGTTCTTCACAAGTGACGCTGGCGACAGGTGCCGGTCACTAGCATTGCTCGGCAGACCAGGTCGCACCAGCGCTGCCGCTAATTGTACGCACGTCCTGTGACGCAAGCAGCTGTCAATTTCAGGTCTCTGTTGCTCGAACTATACTTGATCGTCCTCCATAATTGCCAAAATCTCCCTCATGAATTCTGCGAGCTTGTTAGGTCTAGTATATAGCCATCACTGAAGGGGGCCGGCATCACGCACATATTTCGAGGCATAAGTTAAGCCACTTATTTCTTGTCGTTTTAGTTGCCGTTTAGTTATGCGACAGGATGCCCACAGGTTTTCTAATGGGCGCAAGATTGAGCCCAGGCTGTTGCTCGGCTTTTCTGGGGTAAAAATGCTTGGGAAAACGGTCTCGCACGCCACTGACAAGTAAAAAGTACCCAGTGTACCTTGCGCATGTCGTCTTCTATGGAATGACAGACTTCCGGTCAAAGCTGTCGATTTCAGCGGAGCAGTCTGCACTGCTCCACGGAATCTTCTTGGCTCGGTGACTGCTCCTGATCCGCCGTTGGAATAGCCTTGCTCTGAAAAGAATAGAAAAAGTCTGTCCAGAAGTGCTCCAAATCTGCGATTGGAATTCACTGTTTGGTGCGATGTGTACGGATACCAGCTCAATTCGCAAGTAGTTAGGGTAGCATCTCCTCTAGCTGTACATTGCCTCGCCCAGGCACATTTGGTTTCTTTGTTCGTGTTGACTTGCACAGTGCCATACATGTTTTCCAGTAAGAAACTAATAGGCTGACAAAAAGGCACCTCTGGAAGAAAATGCCTTTGAAGTTTTGTGATGTCACAGAATGTGGGCTGAATGAAAGATCTTGCAGCAATGAGTTAGTGCGTTACATTCTAGGGTGATAGGATGTTTGTATTTATCGAGTGCCCAAAGGAGGCTTGGTTATTCTGAATGAATGGCCTGTGCAACTGGCAGTGCTTGTTGTTGTAATGACATTGGGCGGAGTTTACTGCTCTGCATATCAAGGGCCACTACAGGTTGTGCGCACCCTTTTGCAACTCCAACGATACACTGTGGGTGATGTCATAAGTCAAGTTTTGCTGGAGATGTTCTATCAGCAATGAATGTAATGCAAACAAGAGAACTGAATTGCAGCATAAAAGCACCAACATATTGGCTCCTGGAAAGGGAATACAAGTTAGGTTGATTTGCTCATCTAAAGGAAAGTCTTCGCACCTTCTAAATTAAATTGCCCTCTGCTAGTATTGATGTTCCCACAGCTAAGAGCTTCTCATTTGTTACTGATGGTACAGTGCACAAAACACTTGTAGCGGGTGCCTCAGCATTTATCGGTAGTTCTGATTTGGCTCCTGTGAGTGTGTGTTTTCTTTAGCCTGTTTTCAAGCATGATCACTTTACAGGGACGCTGAGGACAGACTGAAGTTGGCCTGTATTGATAGAATAGGGCATTCAAATGACAAAGAGACCGCTCTCACCGAAAATGGAGCCTTTATCAGGTCAAAAAGACCAAAAAACAAAGTACAGGTGTTGCCATCACGTGGCGATTTCGCAAGTAAACTGCTTACATCAACACCGAATTTCGGGTACGGATCTGAGAGGCTACATGACACTGCCGTTCACTTCAAAAAGGTGGTAAGCAGTCCTTCCCTGTGTAGACGACGCGAGTTTGACCCAAGTGAGGGGAAATCGTAAATTCAATTTTCTCAGCCACAAATACATTTTTTGCTGCTGGACAAGTGCCAGGGAAGTACCAGAGAATAAATTTTTACTGAGAACTATGATTTTACGGAGTTGTCCTCGGTGTTAAAAATGCCTCAAATGTGCTGATTTCTTACATAATGACTCGTGACAGGAATGAGTCAAAAGAATTATAACTGATGCCCAGAAAGCAGCATTGTGACAACGTGGAAACATGATGACCTAACAGAAAATTTTTTCTGCCCACTCTTTGCATGCTTCTTGCAAAAAATTGACGATTTGGAAATTTTTTCTTCATTGGGTAATAGTTTGTGACTGAAAAGGACATAAAGAATGTAATTTAGTGTTGTTGGCACTGCTTTTTGCCTCTGAAACTAGTCCTTTTAAAGGGGCAGTGAGGACACCTGCATCCATTTCTCATTTGCAGTAAAAATGCTGCACATTGCTTTCTGTCACTTGTTTCAAATTCATAAAGTCGAGGTCGAAAAGGACCCCATGGCCACTGCCTTGAAGTGAACAGCTGAGTAGCCTGGCCACAGAGATCCGTAGCAGAAAATTGCTCTTGATGAGATCAGACATTTGCTTGTAGAGACAGCCGGCGGTGGTAGTACCTACATTTCATCTATTGGCCTTTTCTCTGGCTGAGAACAGCTTTGTTATCATTGAGAGTAACCTTGTCATTAGAATGATGCAGTCTGTTGATACAAGCCAACTTTACTCTGCCTTCATTTCCCTATAAGATATAGCATAGCAGGGCATGAGGAAATAGCGCTGCAGTGGTTCAAAAACTCGTGTGCCTTTGGCGAGCGCAGTGCACACACAACCCCTGAAGCATTTCAGTACGTTCCAGGATCTTGTCTGTTGGAAGTGAGATGCTACGAATGCACAGAAGGCAGCACATGGCATAGACATGCATGGAAAGATGCAATGCAGCTTGCAAGCAGTGTTGTGGGCACTTGGATGGTTCTGTGCATGCGAAGATAATTAGCTAGTGCATGCCAACACTCTAGAAACTTCTGTTTGCTGCTGTCATGCTTGTCACGGATCCATTATTGACAGACTCTTGAGCTGCCCAAGCTCACTTGTGCAAGGTGTTGCTTTTGAGGAACTTTTTCCAATTACTTTTGGTGCAGATTTTCTCATTTGATGTTCACTCATCTCCTTCATTAGTGTAGTGCTGCAATACTTGTGCATTCACACGTTGGATGTTTCTTGTGGTTGCACTCTCCCAATTATACCAGTCAGCTTCATAGTGTACTCTTTGTTTTCATTGATGACATCAAATTGCTGCATGGTTTTGAAATTGCATAAACATGTTCTGAGACAGTCTGACAACTGTATTTTAATGTTTTGGATAACACAGAGCAGTTCAAGATTGCCTTATTGGTAACCTATGCAGTGGTATTCAACCCTAGTAGAAAGAATGAATATAGGTCCTACGATATTGAAGAAAGAGCTACTGCATATTTCTCACCTCTAGAAAGGCTTACGTGCGTGGTTCATGGTGTTTTGCTTTTAAAGGCAGGTTGCTAACATCCGCAAGTCTCACATGGACTCGGGCAGGCCTGAAGAAAGCCAGTTAGCTTAGAAATGGCACATGTTAGTTTTATAATTGTTTGTACATAACTGTACAGCAAGTGTCGTAATGGTTTAGAATTGTATTGAAGTCGCAGGATATGTTAACTAAGTAAAGTCATCCTCTTGAGAAATATTATTTCCTGTGTTTGCCCACACAAAAAGTTAAGGTCGCACTGTGAATAGTAAGCGCTAAATCTGTCCGATATAAAGAAGTCGTGACCAGGCAGAGCACATCGTCGGAGTATTTTGTGGGTTTGCTGTTAGCACAGTTGTTTTCACAGCTTATGAAAGAGCTGAAGTGAAACAAAAGTCTAATGCTGTTTGCGTTCTTTTTTCTTTTTGTTTTAGGAGACAACTCCATGACCTCCCCTCCACCCGGCTTTGGCACTCCAGTGAACAGCAGTTCCTTTGGCCCATCAACAGCTCATGGCTACAACATGGCACCACATGTTGCACAGCCCCAGAATTGACTGACTGACTCTGCTTTGGAGTGCTGTGTGTGCCATTTGACTGGCATATTCTTCACAGTCAAAGCCAGTTGGTTGCTGCATAGCCTCTTGCACTCCAAGCCACAAGTTGCATTTAGCCTGTGATGTAATATGTGGCAAATCCGATTTTTACATGGTTGCGGTTGGTAATGGGGATCAGAGTTGGCTGCAGCGATATGTGCTCCATGCACATTCAGTTGGTCTTACTTAAGCGTCCACTGCTTGTTGTGCTATATGTTCGTTATAGTTGTGGTTTATTTGACAAGCAAGTTGCCTTGTTCAGTGTGTGCAGCTGCACTCGGGAAGCCACTCAGGACTTGCGGTGAATGGTTCCCCCTTTGGCTGATAAAAAATTGTGTCTTGTCTGTACCTGACCAGAAAGCTTTTTCTTATCTTTGGTCACGTTTCAGAATCTGCAACAGTAAACTTAAGCTTTCTAACACGGGCTGTGAGCCACTAGCGTGTGTGAATTAAAGGAAGTTTTCTGTGATCCATATATCTAATATGTATAGGTGGCAGCTACTTCCGCACTGTTGCAGAGTCCAGGGGCTGCCTGTGACGAGACATAGTAAGGTGCCAACTAAATTGAGCCTCGGGCTGCATCCTAGTCACAATTCAATGTGTGGGTTAACCCTAATACTCGGGCGAGTTTTCTAGTCCAGCTATCATCTAGTCAGCCGTGTTAGTGTGACCATTTTCCAAAGTGCCTCAGTTATCATCTTATCTAGTCTCACTGATCACAAATGGGGTTTCTAACTTCAAACAAAGAAGACAGCAAATATTTAGTCAGCCGTGTTAGCCTGCCCATTAAGTGCCTCAGTTATTATCTTATCTAGTCTCACTGATCACAAATGGGGTTTCTAACTTCAAACAAAGAAGACAACAAACATTTAGTCAGCCGTGTTAGCCTGCCCATTTTCCAAAGTGCCTCAGTTATCATCTTATCTAGTCTCACTGATCACAAATGGGGTTTCTAGCTTCAAACAAAGAAGACAACAAACATTTAGTCAGCCGTGTTAGCCTGCCCATTTTCCAAAGTGCCTCAGTTATCATCTTATCTAGTCTCACTGATCACAAATGGGGTTTCTAACTTCAAACAAAGAAGGCAGCAAACATTTAGTCAGCCGTGTTAGCCTGCCCATTAAGTGCCTCAGTTATCATCTTATCTAGTCTCACTGATCACAAATGGGGTTTCTAACTTCAAACAAAGAAGACAACAAACATTTAGTCAGCCGTGTTAGCCTGCCCGTTTTCCAAAGTGCCTCAGTTATCATCTTATCTAGTCTCACTGATCACAAATGGGGTTTCTAACTTCAAACAAAGAAGGCAGCAAACATTTAGTCAGCCGTGTTAGCCTGCCCATTAAGTGCCTCAGTTATCATCTTATCTAGTCTCACTGATCACAAATGGGGTTTCTAACTTCAAACAAAGAAGACAACAAACATTTAGTCAGCCGTGTTAGCCTGCCCATTTTCCAAAGTGCCTCAGTTATCATCTTATCTAGTCTCACTGATCACAAATGGGGTTTCTAACTTCAAACAAAGAAGGCAGCAAACATTTAGTCAGCCGTGTTAGCCTGCCCATTTTCCAAAGTGCCTCAGTTATTATCTTATCTAGTCTCACTGATCACAAATGGGGCTTCTAACTTCAAACAAAGAGAGCAAACATCTAGTAGTCATCCGTGTTAGCGTGACCATTTTCCAAAGTGCTTTAGTTATCATCTTATCTAGTCTCACTGATCACAAATGGGGTTTCTAACTTTAAACAAAGAAGATTGAAACTTTGAACTGAGTGATAACAAATGATGGTGACATAGCTGGTGTGTATAATATCTGTCTGTCAAGTTTTTTGTAGAAATTGCAGCTTAGTTGTTATGCAGACCAGCTGCTGAAATCTACTCGCATTCAGTGCTCATTTCAGTCATAGGGTCTCCTTCTTTTTTCATTGACGCTTCATATGCAGCTTGCAAATTGAGCACTCGCGGCTGGCACATTAAGCTCGTGTACCTTGTGCAGCTATCTTTAAGAATTGCATGAAAACTAATTCTAACATGTGCCATTTTTCAAAGGTGGTGCAGTGTAGCAGGTAAATTTATGAAATTTTAAATTTTTTTCTCAGCCTAGTCGGCATCATATTATAGCAAAGTTCATATTGGCTGCTTCTGGCATGTTGCACTTTAGGGCCACCTTGCCAATTGTTGTTTTTTGCATGTTAAGTGGTTTCATATACTTGAGCTTCATTGAACTAGTGCTTTTCTTCTTTTTTTTTGTCATTGTGTACCTGTGCTTTCATCCTTATACTATAAGAATGTCATGGCTAGCAGGTGAAAAGGATATTTCTCATCTGCCCACACATCTATAAGAGAGAAGAAAAAAGGCACCTTTCAAGTTATCCTGTGATCTCGGCCATTCTGTGATTTCATGTTTCCCATGTGCTGTGCATACAGTGTTAATGACTTTCGTCATGTTATTTCTCGTTGTCTTTCACAGCCCCAAGGTGCGGGCTTGTTTTTGAGTCAATACTTACGTAACCTTTCTCGTTCACGCCTCTTTTGCATTCCTCAAGCATGGCGGCTTCACCGCCCCTTGTTATTTGTCTACACTTGTTGCTTATATCTTGTGTTTTTTTTTTGTGTGTGTTTCTCATTTCTGATGCTCAAGCTTTGCATCCTGTGGTGTTTGGGGGTGTCCACATTTTTGTCATAAAGAAGCAAAGTAGCTTCACTGCCAGCAATAGCATCCTGTTTCCTGTGAAAAAGTGCCTTACTTTTGGAATGTTTGGATTTTCTGTACTGCATTTTTGAAAATAAACATACTTGAAGCATAGCACATTTGATATTTGCATTTTTTATGGGTGTACAAGTTGCTCATAATTTATTACTTGTCAGTTAAAGCTTCTATGCATAAAAAAAAAGAAATCTTCACATATGAGGTTACATGTTTAGTTACATAAGCTTGAGCACCTCTCAGCATTTGACCCAGTAGAGCATTAAGCCGGAGGCAGAAGAATGGCTGTCTAGCTAAAACATATAGATGAGCCTAATTGCCTCATTGCTGACACTATTTAGAGAGGTGCTATAGCTAAAAATAGCTCGTGAAGTTCTGTTAGCCAGAGAGACTGCAGTTTTAACTAGCCGTGCTGAATAGAACGGCAAAGCAAATAGCTTAAATCCTAGGAATCTGCTCTCGATTAAAAAAAAAAAATTTCCACTGCGCATTCGTCGCGTAAACGGCAGGTATGCCTTGCATCGCAGGGATATGCAACATCAACAGTGCCATCGGAAAGATGCCATCCTGACCCAAAAGACGCGGGTTTGATCCCGGCCGCGGTGGTCGAATTTCGATGGAGGCGAAATTCTAGAGGCCCGTGTTCTGTGCGATGTCGGCGCACGTGTCGGTGTCGGTGCAAGAACCCCAGCTGGTCGAAATTATCCGGAGCCCTTCACTACGGCATCCCTCATAGCCTGAGCCGCTTTGGGACGTTAACCCAATGAACCAAAACAAAGATGTCATCCATTTAAATGAACTGAAAGGGCACTCGATCAACGCTGCAGAAGATTGTCGCGAAAAGCAGAGCACGACTTCGACGCAGGTACACGCTGATTGCAGAAGTGTGGAAGCCAAGAGTGTCGAACGCGTAAGTGAGCGACCCGCTAGCATAAGGCGGTGTGTAAGGTGCACATGTCTTGTAAAAGACGCCGGTAACAGTACGGCCGCGCCTTGTGCAGGTCTGACTACGGGTGACATGCTTGAATGGTATTGGAGAAGATGAATGGACAATGCATGGAGTAGCAACAGTGATTTCGCGAAGCTTGGGCGTAAACGTGGTAAGCACGAGAAGAAAACGGACAGCTTACGACTTTTTCGCTGAGGTCCGGGCATCCCTCGCAGCTGTCCAACAACATCGGTTTCTTCATCGAGGCGTCCCGACACCCAAGGTCGTCGAGCCCCTGCCAACTGTTGACCAAGCACGCGTCGCTTCTCTCGCCGAGGCTTCGCTAGGGCTCGCGGGTCACTGCACGTGCAGCACTTCGTACGATGTAGTACGCCCCTGTCGCTAGTGCAGCCTCCTAACTGTCGGCACGTGCATCAGTGGGCCAATAATAGCACTCCCAGCCAGTGTCAGCGGCGCTCACATATGACCGCCTTGGCGTGTGCGTAAGTCGCTGTACAAAGGAAGGAAATGGGGAAACAGCGCGGGCCTTTCGGCAGGAGTCTAACAGGCCACAACAGTTGCATCGTACGGATAGAAGAAAGTTGAATCAAAGGTGAGAGACCCGCCGCGTTGGCTCAGTGGTTAAAGCGCTCGCCTACCGAGCCGGAGTACCCGGGTTCGAACCCGACCGCGGCGTCCGCGTTTCGATGGAGGTGGAACGCAAAAGGCGCCCGAGTGCTGTGCGATGTCAGTGCACGTTAAAGATCCTTCGGTGGTCGAAATTATACCGGAGGCCTCCACTACGGCGCCTCTTTCTCTCTTCCTTCTTTCACTCCCACCTCTTCCCTTACCTCACTGCGCGGTTCAGGTCTTCACCGGGATATGTGAGACAGATACTGCTCCATTTCCTTCCCTCAAAAACCAATTTACCAGTTTAGAGAAAGCAGCCATCTACTCCGAAGCAAAGACGATGGCTGTGGCTTAAGCCCGATACTCTTACAGCCTTCCCTTATGGCGCGTTTCAGGTGTCCATTGAAATGTGAGAATTACTGCGCCATTCGCTTTCTTCAAATTTTCAATTTATCGCCTTGATGGGCGAAGCATTCAGCGGTTGAAAATGAAAATTTGATTTTGAGCAAGGAAATGACGCAGTAACTGTCCCGCATATCTCGGTGGACACCTGAACCGCGCGCTAAGGGAAGGGACAAGAGGAAGGAGTGGAAGAAGAAAGGAAGAAAGAGGTGCCGTTGTGGAGGTCTCCGGAATAATTTCGACCACATGGGGCATTTGAGGAGTTGGTCTTGAGGAGAGGAAATGAACTTTCTCGCCTTCTTTGACACCCAGCAGTACAGCGCCGTGTGAGAAGTGATCGTGCGAGGAACGGCGGCGAAATGCATCGGGCCACGTGCAGGAGTATCGCCCCGGCGGACGCAGTTGTTGCTGCGGCGCGCGTCTTTTCTTTCCTTTCACTCTTATCTTTTAACTCTCCTCTATCTGCACGTGGCAGCGGTGGTGGCTCGTCTGGAGCCAGTAGCAGGCCCGTGCAATTTCCTCTTCATCCTTCTCTCAGTCACAACAACAACAACACGTGGCACAAGCGCGAGACATTTTTGTAGAATCGTCCACGTGTTGTATTCGTGCACTGACATCGCGCAGCACATGGGCGCAATGTGAGCCAAAGAAGTGGCGATAGCGCTTGCTGCCGCCCACGCCAATTCGAGAATCATCATTACGGACTCCCGAAAAGCATGTGATCATTACTTGGCAGGGGAGATCTCCCCCTTAGCTGCTTGTATTCTAAGACGGACTGCCACTGATCCAACACCCAAAAGAATCATTTGGGCTCCTGGCCACCAGGGAATACGAGGTAATGAGGCCGCTGACGCGGCTGCCCGAGCGCTTACTCACCGGGCTCCTCATCAAGGGCGTCCGCAGAATTTTTTGCAGGGGGGGGCCCATTGGTTGTTGGCGCCGGAGGGGGGGGGGGGGGGGTATATTCGTAGCGAAAAGGCACTATTTTCGGAGTAAATTTATTTATTTATATATAAATAAAAAATAAGTAAAATACACACATGAAAGAAAATTACAAGCAGCAAATTAAAGCGCGGATTGTAGACATACATTGGAGTTTATAATTAAAATTAATAAAAATGCAAAAAGATACTATCAATACTCGAAGTGCTCAGTCTTACTGCATACGGGTTCTCGACTCACCCGAATTGATGACCAGCACACAGCGCAATATGTTCACAAACACGCAACTACAGTCACTCAGTCAGTCTTCCTTGAACAGCAACTGTAGGCGCCTCGGATTTTTCTGGGCGAATTGCGTAGTTACACGGGTGATAAATTCATTTCTGTGCTTCATTACACGCTCTCAGTGCACAGTCATCATATATATTGATTGGAAAAAATGGTTGAACGAGTACGTTGAAAACAAAAGATGACTATATACAACGAAAACTTATTTACAAGATAAATGCACGCTCGCAGCTTCATACACCTCGCTCCATCTTGCTCGCGCATCCGCACAGTCGAGCAACCGCACACACACTGCTCGCCGCTCGTCGTTTTCTCGTCCGCTGTCTTGGTTGTTCTCACCTTCGTTGACAACCCGCCACTAAAAACACCGAAGCACAAACACAGAGGCGCGCACACGTGCAAGGGCTTACTTGCCACAATATCCACGAATGCGCACTTTTGGGGTGTAAGGAACGCCGCGCGACTTCCGAGGGGAAGGGACACCCGCAACTAATTCGGCCGGAAAATTTGTTTTTGTGCTTTTATGGGGTTCAGAGCCCCAAAACGACTCAGGCTATGAGGGACGGAGTAGTACAGAGTTTCGGATAATGTCGACCACCTGGGTCTCTTTACCATGCACTGACACGCACAGTACATGGTGGTGGTGGTAGTGGTTTATTTAAAAAAAAAATAAATAAATAAATAAAAAAGTGAAGCAAAAGAGTGTTGCCGGCCGCGGCAATTGCTATCTAATATCTTAAGCACCCGAGCTGCAGCCGGCGGAAATGAAAGGGAAAGGGAGAGGATAGTGAGGAGAAGCATAGAGGGGAGCGACAGCAAGAAAGGACAGGGGAGAGCTTTGTACACTATTTACAAAATACAAAAGTAATCAAGTTCGCGCCGCTCGCGCGCTAATGTCCAAGCATTGTCCGAAAATAAGTGCGCGCGAGCGGCCACTGCGCACAATTACTTACACAAGAAGTAAACTGTATGTACATAGCCGCGCGCACGCAGCGTCCTGTCTCGGACTAATCGCGCGCTCGGCACACTGCACTAGCGGCCGGGGTGGGGCGCCCGACCGCGTATACCGTCCGAGGTAGCACCCACGGAGCGTTCGTGTCACGCGTGCACTACCTGGCGTAGAGCAAGCGGGAAGTCAAATCCGCCTGCTCGATGAACGCACAGAGGCTCACCATTGTTCTGTCACGGGTGCGCGCACTGCCGCGCGGCCACAGGAGCGCTTCGAGACTGTCCGGGATAATTCCCAGCGCCCTGTAGGCCGCGAGCATCTCGCGACGCGGCACTGCAGAAGCGGTACAGCGAAGGAGCATGTGCTCCAATGTCTCCACTGCGCCGCAGTCAGCGCACGCGTCGCTCGACGAAAGTCCGTGGCGCACCCGTCTTTCCCCGGGCCACACGCAGCCGACGCGCACTCGGATGATCATCGCCCGCTGGAGGCGCGACAGTGAGCGCGCGCCGACGAGAGAAATGCGCTCTCCTCGCGCGATGCGAGGGTCCGGGTGTTGCTGACGGAGGTGGTCATAGATCACCGCACGCACGTCTTCCAGGGCGAGCGGTTCGTCGCTGGGAGGAAGCTGATGTGCGGCAGTGGCGAGCTCGTCGGCTTGCTCGTTGCCGCGGATGCCGCAGTGACCGGGCACCCACTGCACGCGAATACTGCATCTGCGCTCCGCAAGGCGCTCAATGCGCTCGCGTAACGCGCACAGCAACGGGGTGCCACGGCCGTGAGTCTGCAGGCGGCTAAGGGCGGCACGGGAATCACACAGCAGAGCACACCTGGGTGGCGGCGGAGTAAGGGTGAGCACCAGGTCCAAGCCCAGGCGAAGACCCAGTAGCTCCGCCGTGGTCGAAGAGCCCAGGTAAGCCACTCTTTGCTGGCGGTGCAGCTGCAGGGCGGGGATGGTGGCCGCTGCGGCGAGCGAGCAGTTTTCGCTCACCACGGAGCCGTCAGTGAACACAAGCAGATGGTCGCGCAGTTGCTCGTAGATGACGGCTCCGGCTAGCTGCTGCACTGCACATAGTGGTGTGCTGCGTTTTCCCGCGATGCCGACGATCTCTCGCTGTACCTCCGTCGTGAGGGGCCAGGGGGAGCAGAGGCCGTAGGGGGGCGTGGCGCGCGTCAGCTGGTCATATTCCTGCAGTGCCGCGCCCATTCTTGAGCGCGGGTAGTGACGAAGGCGCTGCAGGAGTTCCGCGCCGTCTGGTGCGCGGTGAAGGCGGTCAATGTGGTGCAGCGAGCGCTGCGTGGCCTGTAGCTGCAGCGGCCACGCGCCCGCCTCGGCCAGTGTCGCCTCGCATTGCGAGTTTCCGGGTAGACCGAGGCAGGTCCGCAGCGCTTTGCGATGCTGCACCTCCAGTGCCTTCCATGATGGTTTGCGCACCGTGACGAGGGGCAGCGCGTAGAGTATCGCCCCTAAGGCTGCGGCGTTGTAGAGGCGCAGCGCAGCCTGCTGAGAAATCCCCTGGCCCCGGGCGGTGAGCTTGTGCACAGCGGCTGTAGTCCTCTTCATCTGCTGGCAGGCCCTGGTCGCCGCGGGGCGGAAGGAGAGGCGCTGGTCGATTTCCAGGCCGAGGTACCGCACGGAGCTCTTCCACGGCAGCGGCGTCCCAGCCAACGTTAGCGGCGCCAGGCGGGCGCATCTGCGAGCTGCGCAGGCCATGGCTGCAGTCTTCTCCGCGCAAAGCGCCAGGCCAAGGCCCCGCAACCGGTCGCCGATAGCGTCAAGGGACCCCTGGAGACAGTCTCTCACGCGGGAAGCCTCGCCCGGAGGTCCCAAGCACCACAGAGCGATGTCGTCCGCGTATATGGAGATGTACACGCGGTGCCGGTTGCCTGTGGGCAGACAGCCCGGCACCGCCGACATCGCCACATTGAAGAGGAACGGGGACAACACCGACCCCTGCGGCACGCCTAGATCCACCGGGCGGGGCTGAGAGAGAGCCGCTCCCACGCGCACGCGAATAGTGCGCGCGTTGAGGAACCCCTGCACATAACGCAACAGACGACCGGCCACGCCCGCCTCTTCCAGCCTCGCGAGAATTACCGCACGGTGGACGTTGTCAAACGCACTCGACACGTCGAGCAGCAAGAGCAGTGCTACCTGCCGCGCCGCCACGGCGTGCTCGAGTGCGGAGACAACGTCCGCGATTGAATCTGCCGCGCAGCGCATCCCGCGAAACCCTGTCTGACGCTCGTCGAACAAGTCTGCCTCCGCGGCCCGCGCATGCAGGCGTTGGAGCGCCATATGCTCCATCAGCTTGCATGCCGCCGACGTTAGCGCCACTGGCCGGTATCCGCTGAGCTCCGTGGGTGGGCGGCCTGGCTTCGGTATCGGGCAGACGACCGCTGTGCGCCACTCCTCAGGTAGCACCCCGCGTTCCCACACCAGGTTGAGCTGCCGCAGGAGGACTTGACGTTGTTCCGCGTCCAGGTTGCGCAGCATCTGGTACGTAACCCCGTCTGGCCCGGGCGATGAGCGGCGGGTGCAGTGGTGCAGCGCGTCGTTCAGTTCCGCCGCTGTGAAGAACGCGTTGCACGGGCCGTCATCCGGGGCGGGGGAAGAGTACCTGGCGTCAAAACTGGGGCCCGATGTCGTCACTGCACTGCTCGCGGGACGCTGTGGCGCAAATCGGTCAGCGAACTGCTCAGCCAGCTGTTGGTTTGTTTGGCCGCTCGAGATGGCGAGAGCGGCCAGGGGCTGAGGGTTCGCCTGAGGTGTAGTGATGCGCCGCAGGGTGGTGAAGAGCCGCCGCGAGCTGCGATCCTTCTCCATCGTGTTGCAGAGAGAAGCCCACTGCCGTCGATAAAGCTTGTTGGAGTGACGCCTTGCCGCTGCGTCCAGCCGATTGTAGACCGTCCAGTCTTCTGGCTTGTCCGTCCGTCGCGCCCTGCGCTCCGCCTTGTCCCTTTTGTCGCGCAGACCGAGCAGCTTATTGTCGGGTGTTGGCTGACCTGCCCGCACCTCTGCGCGACGCGTGGCTGCGAGGGCGCTCCGGACAAGACTGGTGAAGTAATCGGCGCCGGACGCAGCGGCGGCGTCCACCTCTTGGCGGAAGCGGCCCCAATTCACGATTGCGTACGTACGCATGGGGCGCGCCTCTTTAGCAGTGGGCTCTATGGTGATGGAGAAGTGATCCGAGCCCCAGAGTGATGGTGCACGACGCCAGGTCGCCTCGATGCCGCTGGACGCGAACGCAACGTCGATGCAGGAGCCTGACGATCCACGCCGTCGGAAGGTGGGCTGGCCAGTGTTGAGAGGAGTGAGTCCCAGCTGCGTTGCTGTGTCATGCAGGTCGTCGCCGCGCCGGTCGTTGCGCGCACTGCCCCACGCACAATGATGGGCGTTGAAGTCACCAACTATGAGCTGGCGCGGGGCACAACACGACGACACTGCACGAAAACACAGCGCGTTCCACGCCACAGCTGGGCGCACATAAACACTGGCCACTGATGTGTCAACACCCCCGACGCGCACTGTCACTGCCACGCACTCCTGAACGTCACTCGTCGCCGCCGCCGTGCCGACGAGCGCGTGCTGGACGACGCGTCGCACATAAATGGAGGCCCGCGATTTCCCGGGTCGATGGGCTGGGTCGCCGCAGGGGATCGATGCACATGACTCCTCCTCACACTTCGTTGGTGAATGGTAACCGATGTAGCCGGGCAGCCGCCTTTGGGGCTCCCCATCCCGCAGCCGGACGTAAGTTTCCTGCAGCGCGATCACCTCTGGTTGTTCGGATGTTATGCGTGAGCGGAGCTCAGCGTATCGCGCTGCAAGGGAGCGGACGTTCCATTGCAGGACTGTGGGAATGCGGGGTACTGCCCGGCGACTAACCATGTTGTTGGCTGTTTAGTGCAGGAGGGCCTGTCGCTTCCTCACAGATGCGGCGACCCTCGGAGCCCTCTGGCAGGAGCACGCTTAGTGCTCGCAGCGCGGCCTGCAGGCGCTCGATTAAGGCGTCGCGTGCGTCCAGAGGGGAGCCACCGGAGGAAGTCGGTGCGGGCCTCACTGGTGCGGTGCGGGAACCGGCCTGCTGCTTGGGATGCTGCCCTCGCTGCTTGTGAGGCCGGAGCTGCTGAGAAGGCTGCTGCTGCTGCTTACTGTGGCCCGCAACCTGCGCATAGCTGCGCTTGCTTGGTTGCTGCTGTGCAGCCTGCGGAGCCGTTTCTTCGCGTACAACCGCGCGCACGGCCCGTCGTGAGAGAGGCACCTCTGACGAAGCCAAAATCGTGGCGACATGCCTCTCTCGTTGCCAGTGGGGGCACGAAGGGTCCGTGGCAGGGTGTCGACCGCCGCAATTTGAGCAGCACGATTTTCCGCTGGTGCACGCTCCAGTGTCGTGTGGCGCACCGCAGCGGGCACAGCGGGCAGCAGCTCTGCAGGCCTCGGTGGCATGGCCCAGGCTGGAACAGCGGGAACACTGCAGTGGGCGCGGGCGGCAGGGCCGGACAGCGAGGCGCCGCCTGTAAATGAACACATGCGGCGGCGGGATCGGCGCCGCAAATCGGAGAAGCAGCGTGCTTCCCGACAGCGACGCCGACGTCACTGCCACCGCCGACTCCACTGCGGCAAGCAGCTGGTCCGCTGAGCGGCGCGCGTCCACGCCGAACACGAGCCCACTGGACTGGTTGCGAGGAGCTGGCTCCCTGGCGCACACAGCCAGGCCACGGATGACAGTCGTGGCCAGAAGCGAGCCGAAGGTAGCTGCGCAACCGGTGTCCACCGCCACGACGTTCCGCCGCGTGTTAACGCGAACCGCCAGCACGCCAGGGCGCGGGCCCAGCTCCTCAGCAATCTCCCAGCCTTGTTCCCTGCTTATGGCCACGCCGCGTTCCGCTGGCCGGAACAGGACTGTCCAGTGGAGCTCCTCATGGACCGCCACAGCAGCAGCAGCTCTCTGCAGGGCAGCCTTGCGCCTTCGCTGTGCTCGGGTTGAAGCCTGGCGCCAGGGGATCAGGCTGGCGGTCTCCAGTGTGCATGAGGATGCCAGGGGGGCGTGGCGTTCGTTGCTGTCAGGCACGCTGGCAGCGTGCGCCGCGCTCCGTCTGAGAGCCGCAGCTGCGGCCTCTGGGTCACGTGCCGGGTTTGCTGGCTTCTGCTGCGCCGCGTCAGCCGATGTCGTCACCGGCAGCTGGTCCCTTAGGGTGGGGGCTTGCGTTCCGGTGAGAGCAGGGGGAAAGCAGCCAGCACTGGCAGACACGCCATTGTCGGCTGTCACCTCCCTGGCTCTTTGTCCTGTGGTCGCTCCCTCAGGACGCGGAGGGGGAGGTGAGACAGGTGCAGTTAGCTGCAGCGCTTCGCGCTTAGCAGCAGATTCCTCGCCCCCTCTGCCTTTGGTCCCCTCCCCCTCTTCAGAGTGGGTGGAACGGCGCCGCTTGCGATGGGTGCTTTGATCCATGGCGTCGTCCCCCTCTGGCTCTTCTACAGCTGCTTCCACCGCTGCTGGAATGTAGCCGCCGCCGAGTGGTGGCTGCAGGACCGGGCTGGCAATGGCGGCTCCCACGTGTTGGTCCGCGCGCGCCGCCATCGCAGCAGCACGTGGCGGAAGGGCCAAGGTGCGTAGCGTTGCCTTCGCCGTCTCCGGAGTCAGGGCAGCGCGCTGTGTTGCGCGTTGCACGCACTCTATCCATCTCTCTAGCAGCGGAGATGAATCGATAGACCGGTCGCGGCGTGCGCTCTGCGAACGAGGTCCGTCCGGCACAGTCCTAGGCTTGCGCATTCCGCGGCCGCGGGCCTCCTGGTGGGGCTCCATGGCCGGGGGGCCACGGGAGGTGGTTATCCTAGGTCCAGGTCCGTTGCCTGCGGGTCGTACGTGCAGGCGATGCGGGCCCAACCCGGTTGCTGCACGGCGTAGCTAGGCCCGGCCGAAGTCGAAGGAGCATCAAAAAACACGTCCGACTCGGTCAAAGGTCAGAACCGGTCTCCACAGTACAGTACATGGGCGCTGTTGTGATTTGAGGCCCAGCCAGAGGTGACAGGCGAGCCAGGCAGGCGCCATCGGGCTGCGTTGACCAAAGGCGCTGGTTTTCGGAGAAGACGCAAGGAACGCTGGTGTGGGGGCGCCTCTGGAGACTGCGTCGCCGTGAACAAAAGCAGCTAATCCCCTTTGCCGAAGGTTCTGAAAGCGGCGCTTCTACCGCACCGAGCTCTCCCGTGGATCGGAGGAGACAGCGCGCGGCGGCGGCGCCAACTCGTCGCCCGCTTGCCCCTGAGCAGCCCGACAAAGCGGGGGTGGACACGGCTGATTTGTCCTTCCCCCCTCAAGAATTCATCGGTGGCCGGCGTACGAACGTATCATGATTATAGCGAGCGACCTGTGCCCTGTGCACTGTCTGCCTCCGTGTCGCTATCTCTCTAGAGATCAAAGAAACAGACACCCATCTCAAGACGGCTCGAAGCACATGCTCGCCGGTGCCGCTGCATGTCTGCAACAGGTCGTCCTTCAGCAGAGCTGGCGGTGGCGTGGTTTGAAAACGGCGGAACGACGCGCGCCCGGACGCGGCATTTCGCAGATGTGACCAAGCGTCGAAGCGGGGCTGCTTTTACCCTTTTGGCTGAGCGCACCACCGCCCCTGGCGTGCGGCCATCACTCACGGTTCGAGTGAGTGATTTTCCAGGGGGGTGCAGCCGCCCCCCCTTGCCCCCCCCTCCGGACGCCCATGCTCCTCATCCCAGCTCTTCTGGCTCGGAGACTAACCAGCCGCTGCTGCGATTTAGGGAAATTATAACGCATTATAGCGACATCCACCGCCTTTTCCCGGCCCCTGCAAAGGGGCAGAGTAAGACGGAGGAGCGAACTTTAAGGCGCCTGCAGACAGGTACTCTACTCTGTCCTGCAATCTTAAAGCATTACGATCCTAACACGGATGGGCGATGCCCGCACTGTGGGGAGACCTGTGATATCTTGCACATGGTGTGGGCATGTACTCAAAATCCCCACCTCCCCCCTTCCCCTACCCCTTCCAGAGAGGCATGGGAGGCTGCCCTCCTCAACTGCTCCTCGCTTGAGTCCCAAAGGGCTCTGGTGAAACGGGCGAGAGACGGGGCATTGTCATGCGGCGTCCCGGACTAGGGACGCCGACCATGTAGCGGGGCCACTCTGTGGCTCCCAAACTCTATTTCAGTAATTAAAAGTTTTCACCACGACCACCTCTTGCGTTTCGCCTCCATCGAAACGCGGCCGCCGCGGTCGGGTTCGAACTTGGGTACTCCGGCTCGGTAGACGAGCGACTTACCACTGAGCCACCGCGGACCCCTTGGTGGTCGAAATTATTCCGGAGACCTCCACTACGGCACCTCTTTCTCTTTCTTCTTTTACTCCTACCTTCCTCCCTTCCCTTGGCGCGGTTCAGGTGGCCACCGAGTTATGTGAGACAGATACTGCGCCATTTCCTTTCCTCAAAAAACCAACCAATTTTATTCACACCACTTGAGAAGGCGTCAGGTCATCTTTTGTACAAACGAGATGGCGTCAAAACTGACAAAAGTTTTATGCGCCTTCAGTCTTAAGGCCGGCTTCGCTTGGACGAGTCCCGACGCAGATGGGTAAGGTCCTCAGTGCAGCACTGCTGCGGCCTGGAAGCCTTGAACCGGGTGTACGTGGCCCTTGGCGTCCTCCGCCCGCAGCTGGCCTTCCCAACTCGACTGCGTATGGGAGGGATTCGTAAGCAGTGCCTGGTTGCCCTGGAAGGCCCAGATGGGGTTAGGGGCGCGTTCGTCACAAAAGGGCAGTTCGGATCGGGTATGGGGTTATAGGATGGGTGGTTGGTTTATGGGGTTTAACGTCCCAAAGCGACTAGGGCTATGAGAGACGCCGTAGTGGAGGGCTCCGGAATAATTTAGACCACCTGGGGTTCATTACCGTGCACTGACATCGCACAGTACACGGGCCTCTAGAATTTCTCCTCCAAAGAAATTCAACCGCCGCGGCCGGGATCGAACCCGCGTCTTTCGGGTCAGCAGCCGTGCACCATAATTACTGAGCCACCGCGGCGTTCTGGAGGGTAAGGTGGAGGTCTCAGTTTTCCAACGCAGTTTAGGAGATGAGTTCAAAGCACAACTGTAAATTTTTGGTTTTTAAAGTGCCGACACACATGGGTTGTGAGGGTCGCCCTATTGGAAGCCACCGGATTAATTTCTACCACCTGGGCTGGGGAATAGGGGTACCTGTTACAGCCAGCATCGTCGCTTCGGTGCGGATGGTGGCGAAAAACATTTATAGTCTATTAAATTTCCACAGAAAGGTGATTGGGGCAGGACCATATTGGCCTTTACCCCTCAAAATACTGGGTGGAGCCCCTATTCGCTTCGGCCGTAAATTGGTAAATTGGTTTTTGAGGAAAGATAGTGCGCAGTATCTGTCTCACATATCTCGGCGGACACCTGAACAGCGCCGTAAGGAAACGGAGGAAGGTGGGAATGAAAGAAGAAAGAGAGAAAGAGGTGCCGTAGTGGAGGTCTGCGGAATAATTTCGACCACCTGGGGATCTTTAACGTGCACTGATGTCGCACAGCACGCAGGCGCCTCTTGCGTTTCACCTCCATCGAAACGCGGCCGCCGCGGCCGGGTTCGAACCCGGGTACTCCGGCTCAGTAGCCGAGCGCCCTAACCACTGAGCCACCGCGGCACTGATATCGCACAGCACACGAGCGCCTTTAGCGTTTCGAGGAGGCGAGGTGCACTGCCACTCTTCCCTTCCCCTTGTGCAGCGTCTTTTGGGCCGCGAACCTGCCGCGGGGCTTGCGTGGTTAGAACGCTCGGCCACTGAGCCGGAGTCCCGGGTTCCGGCGTCTGCGAGTTCAGCCCCGACTGCGGCGGCCATGTTTTGATCGAGGCGAAACGCAAAAATGCGCCCGTTTGCTTTGCGATGCCAGTGCATGTTGAAGATCCTCAGGATGTTTAACTATTCAAAAACTCTTCTCTACCGCGCCTGGGCAGCCGGCCAGCTAGTATTCTTCCACTCATTGGAGCACGCACGCTCATTCATGCTTCTATGCTTTTTATGGGATAGCATATAAGCCTCACCCGAGCAGAAAACTTGCACCGTCCGGCGTTGTCTAGAAAAATTTGATTGGCTGGCGGGCAGTGAGATATTACCAGTGACGTCACCAGACCGAAGAAATTCCAATGGCTAGGGGGAGGTGACGTCCCCAGACCGGCAGTGACGCCACCAGTCCGGAGAACGCCCATTGGCCAGATGGAAGTGACGTCAAAGGACTAGTTATAACTACAGGAAGCCTTCTGCCAACAATGGCAGGAGGCAGGTGATGTTCTGCAAGAGCAACCTGTGGCTCACAAGCCACGAAAGTCAATTTATCCAAGACCTCAACGATTGCTATCGCACTGCAAACAGATAATGGAATTAGGTGGCCCTGAGTTTTTAACGTCACAGTGTTAATAATTCAGTTCAGCGGAAAATCCGGTGTCGGCGGTGGCGGCGTGAGTGAAAAATCTCCAATGTCAAGGGACTTTGTCGTTCGTTTATGGGGTTTAACGTCCCAAAGCGACTAAGGCTATGAGAGACGCTGTAGTGGAGGGCTCCGGAAATTTCGACCACCTGGGGTTCTTTAACGTGCACTGACATCGCACAGTACACGAGCCTCTAGAATTTCTCCTCCAAAGAAATTCAACCGCCGCAGCCGGGATCGAACTCGCGTCTTTCGGGTCAGCAGCCGAGCACCATAACCACTGAGCCACCGCGGCGACCTCACGGGACTTTGTGACGCCATCATAAGCTGCCCATCGGATTATGGTCAAACTGCCCACCGTGGTAGGCGGCAGTTAAATAAGTGATTGGTCGTGAGAGGCTGCTCGGGAAAAGCAGCCTGGGTCTCACAAGCCGCCCCATCGGTGGCAGCACCTGCCATCGCAGAGCAGTGGCGCATCCCTTAACCGCTGCACCACTGCGCCGGGAGTGGTGTGTGGGCTCCCAGGAATCTATGAATTTTAAGTACTGCAGAATGACGAATTCCACATATGTAGGCATTAACCCGTTAACACTATCGCCTCATACCCTTAAGGCGGAGCTCAAATGAACTGTATGTACGCATGCCTGTATGTACTGTATGTTGGTGACAGTTCATGAGTTCATGTCTGTATGTGCGCATGCTGCTGAATGGGTGCGTAGTGTGTCAAACATGGCAATGGTCTGAAAATAAACATGTTTTAGATTATCTCGATGATTGTTTCGTTATTCTGTTCGCAATTAGCAGGCGCTAATTTAAAGTTTACCCGCTGCGGTGTTTTTAGCGGTCATGGTGTTTGTCTGCCGAGCACAAGACCGCGGGATTGCATCTGGGCCGCATAGGCCACATGTCGATGGAAGCGATTAGGAAGAGCATGTGCTGTGCAAAGTGAACGTCATTAGGAAGCCCAGATGGTCAGAATTAATCCGCAGATCCACAGTACGCCTGCTCTCTCTCCCCGCCTCCTTGACCTCTTCCTTCACAGTTCGGTTCAGGTTTTCATCATGAATGAGACAGTTACTGCGCCTTTCGCTCCCTCATATCTATCACCGCCACCAACATGCTTTTAAAATAAGCAGCGCAAAATTAGCGCCTTTTACCTCTTGAAATGTCCTTCCCGCATGCTTCCTCTTCAGCTACATAAGTTCTTCCTTTTGCTGCCATATTAGTGGTGGTGGTTTTTGTGGAAAGGATATGGCGCAGTAACTGTCTCACTTATTGGTGGAAACCTTAACCACGCCGTGAAGGAAGGTGGGAGTGAAAGAGATAAAGAAGTGCCGTAGCACTAATATTGTCATGTCTCTGCTCTCTTTCTTCGAGTGGCAAGTACAACGCCAGTTCAGCAATCCCAGTTCGAACCTCGACCCGCCGCAGTGGCTCAGTGGTTAGGGCTCTCGGCTACTGAGCCGGTGTACCCGGGTTCGAACCTGACTGCGGCGGCAGCGTTTCAATGGCGGCGAAACGCAAAATGCGCCCGTGTGCTGTGCGATGTCAGTGCACGTAAAGATCACCAGGTGGCCGAAATTATTCCGGAGCCCTCTACTACGGCACCTCTTCCTTCCTTCTTCTCCCAATACCTCTTTTATTCCTTCCCTTAACAGGTGTCCACCGAGATATTTGTGACAGCTACTGCGCCATTTCCTTTCCAAAAACCAATTTTCGATTTTCAATTTGGAACCTCGAAATCTAAAATTAGAAAGCTGTTTTTGCCACATAAAGGCACTATGTGTGGAAAAGCCAGCTTTAGCAAATAACCTTGAAAGCGGAAGTTGGAAAGTTGTTTTTGCTACATAAAGGAACTATGTGCGGAAAAGCCAGCTTTGGCGAATAATTTTCTCGTCACGTTTGCCGAAATTTTATCTATCAGGTGGTGTGCGGGTAGGAGGAACACAATTAGCAGTGCGTCGCGTCTGATCGCAGTGGCGCTCTCGACGCATGTTGCAGTCCCATGTGCTAATACAGCTAGCGGTTGGCATTCAGGACTGAAGCAGTACTTAGAGGCGTATGCTGTGAACGGTGTTCAATAAATTATGCCTCCAGGGATGGAGCTTTCTTTTTTTTTTTTTCATTAAGTGACGAATTGAAATACGTTGCCTTCAGATGAAAGTTTGGAATTTTAACTTTTCAGGAGTACATAACTTATCAATGCAGACCCCACCTGAAGTGATGCACTGCAGCTCTTGGTTTGCATACCATCACGGAAGGCCTTGGAAGTATTTTAGAGTTGCTCTTTTGCCTCGTCCGCTTCCCGTCATCATGCCACACACGTATCCAAGCCTACCCCTCCCCTCTTCCCCTCTCTGTAAACGCCCCCCCCCCCCCCCCCCTCCTTCATTGGTAGACCCCTCCCGTACGACCAATAGGATGCCAACGCGGTCCGCCTCTAGGTGCTGTTGGTCGCTGCCCTCATTCTTGTACGACGGCGTGCAGAGACTAGTTTCCTTCACTGTCGCCTCTTCGTACGGGAGCACTGGAGCTGACTAGGTGTCGCCGCTATCGTTATGTGAAATCGAAAAATCTATGTGTGTTTTGCTGCCGTGCGTCAGTCGCGTTCAGCCTTTGCCTGTAAACATCTGTTAGAGAGAAAAAAAAAAACAGTGCAACTGGCTCAAGAGGACACGATATTGGGCTATCTGGTCAATGCATTAAGACATGATCTACACGTCCGTAAGACTAAAACAAACAGTACGCACCGTAGATTGTAGTAGAGCTGCAAAGGCGTACAGCGCATTGAGGTGGGAGTGAAATACTAGTGTGATGTATTGTTCGTCACTCCAATTGGTTGGTACGTACCCGTTGTTTTAAGGTTGCCGAAGTATCCCGGGCTCACTGCAGTAAGTACTGTTCGGCGATCCTTTGGCTATGGCCGGTATCCGAAGTGACATGTTTTCCAATCAAGGCGGAGGAGTGATCAAAGGAGGGCTGCATTTCCCACGTCGCCGTCGAGCAATTACCTTACGGTGACGGACAATAACCGAGGAATAAGGGGTTGTAGTGCATGTATTTGGTGCCGTGCGCTATACTTTCCTGACAATGCACCAAAACGTCTTATATTTCCCTTATGGAGGCTGTCAGCGGCGAGCGGAGGAATTTAAACCCGCTCCCACGGGGCTCCCGACCAAAAGCGATTACCTTTGTGTCTGTGACGGCGGATTCTTTTCGACGACCTCGGTCATCGTCTCGTCTTGAAGCCGGACGCCGGCATTCCGCGTGCCACGTCGCCTTCTCCATCAAAGGAAGTGCGAAACTGTGCCTGGGGACGTTTGATGTGAATATTGTCTAAGCAAATGGCCCGCAGACGACTGGATACTGTTAAATCAGTTAGTTTCACCAGTTATGGATCTGTGGACCATGCGGAGATGGACGGCTCATTTTTAAGTGCTTCTCGTTAATGTGTACACCTTTTTAATGTAAACATGTAAAATAAACCTCCGAAGCACCCCCAGTTTCTAACTCCTAGCTCCACACCTGCCTTTGTAGCCGGGACCTGCGGGTCTGAACGTGGAAGCTAGGCGTTTCAAGGGTCCTGCATCTGACATTATACCGTGCGTATTTGAGGGGATGAGTGAGAGTTAATTTCCCCGAGTTTTTTTTACTTTCACTTGGCGAAAATGCCAGCGTCTGTCTGTCTATAGACTCGGAGAGTGAAGGATCCACCCTTTAGAAACGCCGTCCACCAGCCATTTCCTCACCGCACCCTTTAGCTGGGAGGCTTCTACCCATATACCGCCACGTTCGATACACATCCCCATGTCACCCCAGCTCTCTATCACTCTCCAAAAGCGCCATCCACCGCCCACCCACATAAATGTGCCCTCCACAAGGCACCCACCCACTAGCTAATCTAGGCTGTGGCTTCCTTGGGGAGAGCCATAATGTCCCTCCATGTTCATCCTTTTTTTCTTCTTTCTATCTTCTCCTTCTTTCCCTCCTTATTAGTTCTCGTCTTCTTTCTCGTCCTCACCTCATCTTCTCTCTCTAGGCTTCTGTCTCCTTCAAATCTCCTCTTTCTTCTTCTTACTGTTCCGTCTTTCGCTTCTCTCTCTGTTGCATTGGCTTCGCTCTCTCTTGACCTGACTTTGACCTATCAAGAGCAAAGAAGAGAGAAAAATTAGAAGCGAGGAAGACACAAGCCAGGCCAAGAGAGAAAGGACTAAGAGAGAGAACAAGAAGAGCAAAACTATAGTGCCTAGAATACAGAAAACTTTCTCTCGTTATCGTAATTTCTTTTTTCTTTTTCGTCTCTTCTTACCCTTTCTCTTATTCTTTCTTGCTTGATTCTTTTCCTTATTTTTTTCTTTATTCTCTTCTTTTTATATTCTTCTTCCCCTTTCTCTCGGCTTGACTTGGCTTCTGTCGCCGTTTGCTCTTCTTCTTTCCTCTAGTGTTATTCTCCACCTTCTTTCTGTACTTTGCTCCCTTGGCTTCTTTATCAACCATCAGCCTGGCTACGCCCACTGCAATACAAAAGCCTCTCCCATATTTCTCCAATTAACCCTGTCCTGTGCCAGCTGCGACCATCTTATCTCCACAAACTTCTTAATCTCATCAGCCCATCAAACTTTCTGCCGGCCCCTGCTATGCTGCCTTCTCTCGTTTATCTTTTATCTTGCCTTCGCGTTATATGCCCTACCCAAGCCCATTTCTTCTTGATTTCGACTAGGGTATCATTAACCCGTGTTTGTTTCCTCACCCATTCTGCCCTCTTCCTGTCTCTTAACGTTACACCCATCATTTTGTTTTCCACAGCTCACTGCGTTGACCTTAACTTCTTTCATCTCTTTTATTTTTTACCTTGACTTGTCTTGACTTGGCTTGCATTGGCTTGCGGATTTCCACGACCGCTGCAAATACTACGGACTTCAGTTACATGCCCACTCAGGGTGGGTCCGTATAACAGAAAATCGAATTCAAAGACCCAGTGGGAATGCTAGTTGTCCTTCAGAAACACCACCTAGCAGCCACCTCCCTATCACACCCTCCTAGCTGAGGGCCTGCCCACCCACCGTTACCCTTCACCCACCTCATTAGGCCACCCCACTTCCATCGACCAACGGGTTCCACCTCCGCCCACCTTTATCCTCCAGAAAAATTCTGTCGGGAGTGTGAACCCTCGGCTTAGAGTAAAAACGTTCATTAGAGTAAGACTCCATGTGATCATCGCGGGTAAATCCAACTGCTATCGCAGCTCTCTCGCGTTAGGTTTCATGATCGTTCTGTCAAAAAAGCCTGTCTGTCTAAAGCCTACCAGATACTTGCAGAAATAAAGTAAATAATGCCACGAGTGGGTTTCGAAGCCGCGGCGGCGCGAACAGATCAACTTCGCTGACCACTGAACGAGAGCACTATGATGAAAGAAAAAAAAAAAAACTATGCTATCGACGCAGCCGGTCACACCTCGTGTTAAACTGCAACACACTCTCGCATTGTGCATTGCACATCGTCGTCTTCAACTCCCATCTGAGCGGAAAACTCCCGAAAGGAAAAGAAACGCTCATAACTGGCTCCCTGGGGCAGTGGACACCACAATCGCACTTTCAACTACGTGGCGATAGTCGTAGAGAGATGTGCACTGCTTGCGTTTGCGTTGAGAACGTTTTGGCAGAAACATGGGGCTGGAGCAATAGGCCTCCAGCGTTCATTGGTTTCACTGGCGTTGGCGTTGATGATGTTGTATACTCCGTTGACTTCGAGGAAAGGAAACGCGCATAACTGGCTCCTTGTGTGTGGCTTCCTTGTACGTTGGTGTCCACCTGCAAAAACCTGCTTTCGCACAATATTCCGTGCTAAGCAATGCTAAACCACCAGCTATTTTTTTTTCATCTCCTCTTTGCGTACACCCCGGGGTGGTATTTTAGACAAATTCCTTCTTGCATTTGCAAATAACTGTGCCTTCAATTATGGTCAAAGTAACTTGAAATCACATTTGGTAAGCGCCCTTGATAAAACGGCGTCGACCCACTGAAGGCCACCAGGCAGCGCTTGCATCGCATGCGCGGTGGCGAGAATGCCAGCGATTGGAAAAGACGAAGTACAAGAAGAACAAGCAAGGACTACGAGGTGAATATAATAATAATTATTTTTTTCTTAATTTTTATTTTCTCATCCTCTCCGTGCCCTTCTTGTGGTAGACTCCCCCGGTGTTCCTCTCCCGTGTGCTTTCCTTTTGCCTTTACTACGTACAGGTGAATACCAACCTTTACCTCCCGATTCTTGGCCGATACCCCAGTGTGGGTATGCGCCATTCTGTCAAAGGCTACAACAATAACGACAACAACAACGCCAACAACAACGTGCTTCGGCAAGTATTCCGCCGGAACCTTTCTTCTTTAGAGCCGCCGCGGTGGCTCAGTGGCTATGGTGCTCGGCTGCTGACCCGAAAGACGCAGGTTCGATCCCGGCCGCGGCGGTTGAATTTCTTTGGAGGAAAAATTCGAGGCCCGTGTACTGTGCGATGTCAGTGCACGTTGAAGAACCCCAGGTTGGTCGAAATTTCCGGAGCCCTCCACTACGGCGTCTCTCATAGCCTTAGTCGCTTTGGGACGTTAAACCCCATAAACCAAACCAAACCTTTCTTCTTTAGAGCACGCCGTCCTCCAGACAAGGGTCTTGAACCCATATACGCTAAGCGGCACAACATGCTAAGTGCCGGTTGCATTTGCGGTGTAACGGCCGAGAAGCGAGTACTAGCCGCAATGAGGTGCAGACATGGCAGTTATCATCAAAGGTCAAATCTGAAGTTTACGTACAGACCATCGTTGACTTTCTAGGCACTGCTATAGTAGCTGGCCACCAAAGGGCAGACGCAAACACAGGGACGCGTTTTTGTGGGGAATGATGGAGCAGTAAAAAACGTAACCGCGGGGTCGAAGCGATCCTGCCGCGGTGGCTCAGTGGTTAGGGCGCTCGGCTACCGAGCTAGAGTTCCCGGGTTCAAACCCGACCGCGGCGGCCGCGTTTCGATGAAGGCGATACGCAAAGGCGCCCGTGCCCGTGTGCTGTGCGGTGTCAGTGCATGTTAAGATCCCCAGGTGGCCGAAATTATTCCGGAGCCCCCGCCCCCCTTTTTCAATGGCACTTGTCTCTCTCTCTTCTTTCACCCCCACCTTCATCCGTTCCTCTCTGGTGGAGGTGGTGAAAACTTTTATTTGATGAAATAGAGTTTGGAAGCCACAGAATGGCCCCGCTACATGGTCGGCGTCCCTAGTCCGGGACACCGCATGACGAGGCCCCGGTTCGGGTGTCCACCGAGATGTAAGACAATTACTTCGCCATTTTCCTTTCCTCAAAAACCAATTTTCATTTCCATTTTTTAGAAGCGAAGAAACGAAATTTAGCCGCAAATGAGGCTGCAAGGAAGGCCACAGCTTCGACGTTTTCAGTAAGCAAGAGTGTTGCAGCTGACGCGGGGAATCTGGTATGCTTGCGGATCAAAACGAATCAAAGCCGGTTCCTCTCCTATTTCGGCTGCCTCGACTCTAGCCGCGGCCGCAGCATGGCGGCACATTGCACTTTAGTCGAAGTTCGACCAAATCACAAATGTCATGCTCAGAAATCTCGATGACCGTTCAATTTCCCTTCTCACTGACTACTTCAATGAGTGCTGGGAAATGGGGGCGCTACCTGCTGAATGGAAGCACGGGAGAATAATTTTCATTCCTAAACCAAATAAGCCCATTAACGCCCAAAACCTCCGTCCCATTTCGCTGACTTCGTGCTTGGGCAAACTGTTTGAGCATGTCATCCTCACCCGTCTCACGCAACACATGGAATCCCATGGACTATATCCACATACTATGGTAGGATTTCGATCCCACCTCTCGGCACAGGACGCCCTACTGCAGATTTCACACGCTATCCTCAATGACATGTTACATCACACCAGAGCAATCCTGGAAGTCGACCTCACCAAAGCATTCGACAAAGTCACGCACAGCGCCATCCTGCAGGGCATCCAAGAGCTGCAGTTGGGGCCTAAGACCTACAACTATATCCGGGCCTTCTTAAACGGTCGCACAGCCCCACTGCATATAGATGATATACAGACCCCCCCCCCCCCCCCCCCTTCACGCTTGGTAACATTGGTACCCCGCAAGGGGCGGTGTTATCTCCTTTCCTCTTCAACCTCACCCTCATCCCCCTGGCCAAGGCTCTCAGCCGCATCCCGCACTTAGGACACACACTTTACGCGGATGATATAACGGTTTGGACCACATACGGCTCGGATGGCGACATAGAATCGACCCTTCAGGAAGCCGCTACAACTATCGCTACTCACGCGGCAAACATTGGGCTTGAATGCTCCCCCACAAAGTCAGCACTCCTCATAATCCGCCCGCGTCGCGTCCCTACCTCCCCATCACGATCTATCTGCATGACACTCCCATACCGCAAACACCTACCCTCCGCATTCTTGGCCTGCATTTACAGGACACGGGGAAAAACAACCTTACCCTGAAAGCACTAAAACAGTCCACTTACTCCGTCATCCATCTTCTTAGAAGGGTTTCACATTCACGAGCCGGCCTAGACGAAGCAGACAATCTCAAGGTGCTGCATGCCTTTGTGCTTAGCCGCATTCTTTACGCCACTCCTTACCTGAACCTCTCCTGTTCGGATAAAAACAAGATCAATGCTCTTATCCGCATGGCTACCAAAGCAGCGCTAAACCTACCAAAGAGCACTAGCACGGACAGACTCTTCAAATTAGGAATGCACAACTCTATACAAGAACTTATAGATGCACATCGCTACACACAGTACCTTCGTCTGGCTGGCACGGAAACTGGACGATATATACTGGATTCTCTGGGAATTCGCATACCGGCACACACGACAGACTTCATCTCTCTCCCTCGCGCCGTACACACCGCGCTTATCCTGAAACCCCTTCCTAAGAATGTCCACCCTGAATACCATCAATCCCGCCGAGTCGCGCGAGCCAAAGCTCTCCATAAAGAATATGGCACTTCAGAGGATGTGCGCTGGGTGGACGCCGCGTGTGGTCCAGACCGTTCAGTAGCTGTGGCTTACCATCCAGCAGCCCCCCCATTTACCCATTTCATAGACCCACCTTGTACCCCGGAAGAAGCAGAGGAAGCAGCTATATCAATAGCCATTGCCCAAACCAATGCGGCTTATATACTAAGCGATTCCAAAACAGCCATTCTTAACTTCGCCCGCGGACGCGTCCATCCCCCCGCGTGGCAGATATTGAGAATGTGCACCCTAAATCCCGATAGGCGTATTGAGCTCGTGTGGGTGCCGGCTCACTCTGGCAATCCCGGAAATGAGGCCGCCGATAACACAGCCCGAGGACTTATTTGCCGGGAAAATGGCGACCCCAGCCGGGATTTCTCGAGGGAGCGGGCACACACGTTCTCAGAACTAACTCAACAAGCACGCCTTGCCCGTCGACTCTATCCCCCTCCCCACCCCCGCCTATCCCACCCCCAACAAATCCTCTGGAGGCGACTCCAGACCCGAACTCTTCCTACCCCTCAGCGTCTCTCCTACTTCCGCCATGTTTCCCCAGAGTGCACTCTCTGCGGAGAACCGCACGCCACCCTGGACCACATCCTCTTCGGCTGCCCTGCCGATCCTCCCCCGCAGGGACAGCCCGCCATCGACACATGGGAGGAATGGGAGGCCCTCCTTGCGTCGCAGGACCCGGACGCGCAACTTCGCTGTGTGAACCGGGGTGCCAGTGCCATGGCGCTACGTGGCCTGGACACATGCGCGTAATGTGAGGGCTGTGCGGTGGCCCTGAGACCTTGTACGGTCCAAACTCACTTGCTTAATAAAGTTTTCCATCCATCCATCCAAAACTGACTCGGGCACTTCGGGAAGGCCCCCTCTACCTCCTCCCGTTAGGACCGCCACTGGTATCGCAGCATTCATGGCTATCTATGGCAGATCAATAACGGTATTTTTATTAGCGCGCACCAGCTACTGAAGCTACCCACACTCTTGACTAAACCATGAGCATAAACCTCAATGCGATACATGTCGTTGAGGAAGCCCCTAATGCAGCTGTCATTGTAAACATTTCGGTAGCATCGAAAAAAACACAGAGAAAGCGACGAAAGCTTTCTCTTCTCCTCTGTGTCTGTGTGTTTTGGGCTCTAATTTTGTTATCAAAACAGCTATTTGTTCCTGCTCCATGAAAACGCTCTCGCATATTGCGCTATCCTTGTGAAACTTCATACAGACACGACATTAATGCGTCCATACACAAGTGCAAGAAAAAAAAGTGGTTGTGGCTCAACTCACCTGAGACCGGATATACAGAGCGAAAGCTCTGTTAAAGGGGCTGTGAAAGAAGGTCTCAACAAAGATGCGGTATGCCTAGGATGCTAAAGGACGCAGCGTCACAAATATCCCCCAGAAAAAAAATTTTTGATGCGTTTTGTCAAAAGCTGAGTTATTTGTTGTCAGAATTTGAATTTCCGCGTCTTCGCGCCTTTCCCTCTCCTCTCGTCACTTTTTGCACGCTGAAATGTTGGTCCGCCGGTTCCACGCACTCGGCCCCTCCTCCGACGAGCTTGGGAATTCCCCGGGGGGCGGTGCCAACGCCTCCTAAACTCGTTTGGCGTCGACGGCGCTGGCGCGGCGAACTAATGATGAGCGCTACATGACGCAATGCGCTCGGATTCGGGTGAAAGCTCGTCACCGCATGTCGCCGCGATGCGCTGAAGCGGAAGTTCTTAAAATTGTAAATTATCGGCTCGCTTTCGAGGTCTAGTACGCAGCATGAACACTCGCTGGCCTGTACTCTACATAATGCAAGCATTTTATGGCCAACCTAAAACACCCTTCTCAGGGACCCTTTAAGCACGGTTAGACATGGTTTAGCTTTGGTTGATCTTTATTGTTTCAAGACTTCAGCGAGAGCAAATCACGTGATGCATCACGTGCCACAAGTGCGAGAGCGAGCGTCCAGAGCGGCGGTCGATGCAGCGACGGACGTGGCTGCCAAGCGCAAGAGCGAATCACGTGACACATCACATGTTACAAATGGCGAGGAGGAGCGGCCGAGCAGCAGCCAGCGCAGCGGCGGCCGTGACTACAGTGCTCTAGAACCTAGGGTTCTAGAGCACTGTACCGTGACTGCCAAGCGCGCAGCTGTTGGTTTATGATTTATGGGGTTTTAACGTCCCAAAGCGACTCAGGCTATGATAGACGCCGTAGTGAAGGGCGCCGGAAATTTCGACCACCTGGGGTTCTTTAACGTGCACTGACATCGCACAGTACACGGGCCTCTAGAATTTCGCCTCCATAGAAATTCGACCGCCGCGGCCGGGATCGAACCCGCGTCTTTCGGGCCAGCAGCCGAGCACCATAACCACTGAGCCACCGCGGCGGTCAAGCGCGCAGCTGTGGCGACAGGGTGAAAACGAAGATGAAGATCAAGGCACCCGCCACGCGCGATTTTGCACATGTGGTGTGCCTCCGATTAGAGGTCAAATCTATGCCAGATGACCTTCAGAGCCAGGTGACCATCAGGCTCAGCATGGGTGGAGTAGAGCTTTTCGCTCGAAAAAGCTCCCTTACCTCCTGCCTTCCCTCAGTGGCAAGAACTGACAGCGGTTACTGTATTGGGGCTACATAGTTATCTGGTATCTACTGACAGTCTTATTAATTTGTTGTTGAGAGAGAAGACAAAAAAACCCTGGACGGCGATGGAAGAATGAAGCCTTCTGTAGAGCCAGAGAACAACTGCTGCTCTGCTAACTGAGCTAACCAGGATAATTAGTAAAGGGCACGTCGAGGCTGAATTATTCAAGTAGGAGCAAAGAAGAGGCAAACTTCAGCTCTCTTTAGGCTCAAAGTCTTAAACGTGGTGTTAGTTTGGTATGGTGTTCAACTCTGGACTTTACCTTCTGATGCTGCTTCTACAGGCTTTAACGAGCGCAGGAGGCTCCGCACTGATTTCGATCACTTGATGTTCTTTAAACTGCACTGTCAACGCACAGTACACGGCCGTTTCGCGCATTTCGTATGAATCGAAATGCTGCCGCTGCATCGAGGATCCGGTCTCGCTATCTTGCGCTCACCATACGGGCGCCGTTTTCACTGAACCACCGCAGCGGGCTAGTGAATGTTTCTAGCACAGTGAGCTACAAGTCTGTAGTTTCTAGCACAGTAGTAATTATGGTTAACATTCTGTTGTATTCAGTTTTCATTTTTAATTCTTTATTCTGTAGTGGCGCTTCTGTTTTTTTTGTTATATATATGATTGGATTCTTGAATAAACGGGTTGTGTGTGCGTCGGGACGGCTGGAGTCTGACTTTCACTTCGAAAATATCACATTGGCGACGAAGATGTTGTGAACGTATCCCCAGCCCCGCTGCACCATCCGGATCCGCCCACCATGAGCTTCACCGGGCTTGCTCCGCCACCGTTTTTCCTTCCGACGCCCGGCGAGCGGTGGGAGCAGATGTTTAACGTGTGCTTGCTGGCAACCGAAGCCGCCGCATTCAAGCCGGAGCAACGCAAGGCTATTCTTTTGCATTGCTTGGGGGCGGAGGGCCAGCGTGTTTATCAGACGCTACATGCTGGGACCAGCGCCGCAGCACCGGCAGCGTCAAGTCTCGCAGCACCAACAGCACCCGCAGCCGCAGCACTCGCCGATGAAAAGTCTGTCCTGGCCCCTCCTGACGAATACAACTCTGCACTCGCCGCATTACGGCGCCAGTTATCGACGTCGTGCAACGTTATCGTCGAGCGCCATCGTTTTCACCGCCGCAGCCAAAACACAAGCAAGTCCAATCATGAGTTCGTTGCGGCTCTACGGGAGCTAGCGTCACATTGTTCTTTTGCTTCTCAAGATGAGGCTCTGCGGGACCAATTCGTTGCCGGCGTAGCTTCCAATCGCGTACGTGAGCGGTTACTGCTCGAGGTTTCCACACTGTCATTCCAGGATTTCGTTCAAATTACACTTCAGTTTGAGCAGGCGGCTGAAGAGCTAAAGGAGCTTTCTGCTTCAGTCGAGGCGATTTCATTGCGGCAGTGTCGTAAACCATCCTCTCATCTTTCGAAAAAAAAAGAAATGCACAGCCGGCAGCCCCCTTTCAGCAGAATTTAACGAGGAGCGCGAGCGGCTCACGTGCGCCGCAGCGGAACTCCCCCCTGAGCGGAACCGAGAACGGAGTAGTCGCTCCGGTTCACATTGTTTAATATGCTGCTCGCGGGACCACTTCTCATCAGCGCCGCAGTGCCCAGCGCATGGCAAGACTTGTTCGTTTTGCGGTCACAAAGGCCACTTTCAAAAAGTATGCAACCGCAAACGAACTAAATGCAAGGCCGAGTCCATGAAATTGAATTTCATGAAGATGTTTCGTCATCTAGCAGTGCCGAGTAAGTCTTGACTGTGCAACGTTCCGCGGGTAGCGGAAATCATGTTCAGGGTCGTCTGTTTCAATCCTGTCGGAGCAAGAATTCAGTTGATATTTTCAGAGCGTTCCGCTCCTGCCTGCTCGCATGTCACTCTCGCTACTCGCAACGGCCGATTTCAGTGCTAGGTTGTTTCCAGGCAGACGTTCGGTTTAAAGTCCGCACAGCGTCACTACGTTTTTATGTTGTTCACTGAGGAACTTGTCTTATCGGTCTTCACGGCATTAAAGATTTGAATCTTCGCATTGAGGATTCTGCTCTTAAATGCTTGTACACGTCCGTTGCTCCGCTGCCGACTGTGATTGACCCGCTATCCCGTTCCATTTCCACACCGTCAAGTGCGCAGCCCCGTAACAAAGTTCTTCCGCCAGCCTTAGCATATGAGTTCAGTTCGCTTTTCAGTCCCGAGTTGGGTCTTGTTCACACATCGCATCAAGGCGCGGCAAGGCGCACAGCCTGTAGCTTCCAAGCTTCGCCGTCTGCCATATTCTCTCCGGTCACCAGTATCAAATGCGCTTCAGAGGTTGCTGAGCCTTGACATCATCGAGCTCATCGATCCTTCTGAATGGGTGTCCCCCATTGTTGTTGTCGACATGAAAGGTGGTAGCATCAGGATATGTGTAGACCTTCGAGAGCCGAACAAAGCTATTGTTCCCGACAGTTTCCCACTGCCCCATACAGAGGAGCTGCTTCACGCTTTGGTAGGCGCTGCACACTTCTCAAAACTTGACTTGGCTTCCGCTTACCAACAGGTTCTCTTGCACCCTGACAGCAGAGATCTGACAGCTTTCATCACTCATGACGGGCTTTTCCGTATTAAAAGAGTTTGCTTTGGGTTGGCTTCTGCGCCAGCGGCATTTCAGAAGATGATGGCGACAATCCTCGACCGCTGCCCTGGCGTGTTGTTCTACATTGATGATGTGATCATTTTTGGCAAGACCGCAGAAGAACACCTTTCTAACTTGAAGACCGTGCTGCAAAAAATCAAGAACGCAGGCCTGAAACTAAACAACAAATGCCTCTTCGACGTTCCAGAACTTGCGTTTCTAGGGCATAAGGTTACTGCACATGGTATCTCACCACTTCCAGAGAAAATAGATTCCATAGTTAACACATCAGTGCCAACTGATGTTGCCGCCCTCCGTTCGTTCATGGGTCTCGTAGAATTCTACTTTAAGTTTGTTCCACACTTGGCACAAGTGGTCGAGACTATGAGAATCTTGCTCCGCAAAAATGAGCCGTTCATCTGGTCAACCAAAGCAGACAGCAGTTTCAGGAGGGTTAAGGAAATGCTATCGTCGAGTACAGTCCTCCAGATGTTCGATCCGTCACTTCCAGTCGTTGTGTCGACCGACGCGTCCGACTGTGGACTGGGAGCAGTCCTGCAGCAACAAGGTGGCCACGAGCTCCACACAGTTGCTTTCGCATCTCGTACACTGTCGCCTGAGGAGACGAAATATTCTGTCGGTGAACGAGAAGCACTTGCATGTATTTGGGCATGTGAGCGATGGCACACTTACCTTCGGGGCCGCCATTTCAGAATTCGGACAGACCACCAGGCACTGGTGTCCTTGCTGTCGTCACAAGGAAATGGAAGACGCCCACTCCGAATTGCGCGTTGGAGTGCACGACTGGTTTGCTACAATTTCACTGTTGAATACCACAAGGGGTTCACAAACACAGTAGCAGATGCACTTTCTCGGCTGCCAGCACCTACCTCGGAGGCAGAGATTGCTAAGGAGCAAGAAACTGTCACGCTCATTGAGCTAGCCTGCGTGACAATGGAGAAGTTCAGGCAGGCCCCCCTGGACGACGGTTGCCTGGAAACCATCAAGTCATTCGTGCTGATTTCCTGGCCGCCAAAGAAGTCCATACCAGAAGAAGCGAAACCATTCTTTCCTATTCGGGAAGAACTTTCAATTGTCCATGACCTGCTACTGCGTGCAGAGCGCCTCATTGTTCCGTCCTCTCTCACGGCTCAGATCATCGGCACCGCGCACGAGACACATTCGGGTATCTCGCGCACGAAGGCGCGGCTGCGTGAGCGATTCTCGTGGCCACGAATGGATAAGAAAGTGGACATGGCAATAAAAAACTGCCACATCTGCCTGGAGGCAGATATATCCTCCAACACATCACCAGCACCGTTGCAACCTGTTAAATGGCCTGAGCGACCGTGGCAGAAGCTTGGCCTAGACATTGTTGGTCCTTTGGCGCATGCAGCTTACAACAGCAGATTTGCTGTAACGCTTATTGACTACCATTCTAAATGGCCGGAGGTACATTTTTGCTGCGAAATGTCCACGAGTACCGTGAAAGACTTTTCAACAAGTGTTTTTGCCCGTGAAGGATATCCAGAAGAGATCATTTGTGACAATGGACCTCAGTTCCCTTCGCGTGAATTCATCACCTTCCTGCAAAACAGAGGCATCCGTCTTTCACATTCTTCGGTATACTATCCTCAAGCTAATGGGCAAATAGAGCGGTTCAATTGCACATTGAAAAACTTCATTCAAGTCGCACTCCTCGAAAGACGACCACTCCGGCAGGCAGTCACTGAATGTCTTGCCATTTACCGATGTACTCCGCAGGCCACCACAGGGGTCACCCCAGCAGTTCTGCTGCATGGTAGAATGCCCCGAACCAGGTTGGATGTCGTTGATTTCTCAGCACCAGCATTTGCGGAAGACCCAGCCAAGGAGTTGGCGCGACTCCGTCGAAGGGTCCGGCGTCAACAGCAGAGCACAAGTACTACACGGACAAAAGGAGAGCTGCCAAGAAGACGAAGATAGCCGTAGGCGTCTTTGTTCGTGTCAAGAAGCCGTCCGTTCGTTTCAAGGGAGGTTGCGCCTTTTCTTCACCAACTAAAGTGATCGAGAGGAGGGGACCAGCCTCTTTCCGACTTGGAGACGGCCGTACGTGGAATGCCTCCAAGCTTTCCAGGGTTCCAGAGACGGGCACCTGCGAACCAGGCCAATTTAGTGCCACACCGCAGCCGCGGTCTCCTGGTGTGCCGCAGCCTGTCACGCCGTAGACGCGGTCTCCTGGTGTGCCGCAGCCTGTCACGCCTCAGCCGCGGTCTCCTGGTGTGCCGCAGCCTGCCGTGCTGCAGCCGCCTTCCCCCAGGACGCAGCATATGTCTACGAGCCCGTCACCATCGTCGACAGTGCGACGTTCAACACGAGAGCGCCGGCCACCGGCCTGGCTCCAAGACTATCAGACCTATTAGTTGGCGGTATGACATTGTGTACATAGTCTGTAAATATGTGTAAATAGTACAGTGTGCATGCCTTAGGGTTTTCTTACGTATACTTACTAACAACTAATCACTAAAAATAAGTCGGGAAGGCGGGGGGGGGGGGGGGGTATGTTGTAATCAGTTTCGTTTTCATTTTCAATTCTTTGTTCCCCAGGGGGCGCTTCTGTTCTTTGTTATGTGATTATATGTTTGAGTAAACAGGTTGTGTGCGCATCGGGACGGCTGGAGTCTGACTTCCACTTCGAAAATATCACACATCCCCTTGAGAGGAGGTGCGTAGCTGGAAAAAAAGTAATTTAAAGCTTTTGGGAAATAGTCGGGAGGGTTGGCTTGATAGACTTTAACACAGCGGTCTTCATGGCCGGACACACTACGCACATCCGTTTGTGCAGATGTACCGACCCCATCATTACTGCCCGCCGTTCGTGCGCCGACGCGCGAGGGCCTGCAGGTGGCTGTTGTGCGCCCTGGCCGGAATTTTCCTCGTTTACCTCGTTTTACCCCCCACCTGCACGCCTGAATACGTGAGTACTCATGCCGCGCGTGTGTGGAGGCGTTAACACCGAGAACGATTTTCTCAACTGGCGTACAGTGAACCTTGCTCGCAATGAAGTCGTTCCATTCAAATTATACTTGTGTCATTAGCCCAAACCGGAGCAAAACGAAGGAGGGACGCCCCAGTTCTCTGGCAAACTTTTCCATAAGGGGAGAAGGGGCGATAAGGGCGTCCCTCATAGCCTAAGTCGCTTTGGGACGTTAAACCCCATAAACCAAACCCGAATCTCTCTCGATTCCCAATGTTCAATTTTGTGCTTCGAGAAACCGCCTTGCTTTCTCCTTGCTGCCGTGGAACTCTATTAAGAATCTTTTTTGGCCCTGACCTGTTGTCTGTTTGTGGCCCGGATAAGGGTGCTCTGTTTGTTGCAAACTACTATTTGCACGTATATTTGTAGCATAATTTCGGGCAGTAAATTTGGCATAACGTCTATATTATCCTGACTGCTATACTCGGACACAACTCAAGAACGAAGCGGCAGATGTATCTCAAAGGAGATCCTCCAGCCGATGATGTCGACCGATCTTCATGACGCCGCGGTTAATTCAAATAAGTAGTGGTTAATCCCCTTTCAGCCGCCACTCCCTCCGATGTCACGCTAGTAGGTCTCCCAAGGTTAACTACGACGTCATGAGACTCTGTCGACGATATTGACTGGAGAGCCGGCGGACAGACTAACGCACTTCCTTGGACTATTTTGATCTTGTCGTGAGGAGGTTTACAGTTATAAAACAACGCAAAAAAAAAGGGGGGGGGGGGTGCTGAAGGTAGCGTATCCTGTGCTCCAATATGCCTTGGGCTGTTTACAACCAGTGCTCTTCGTTCTTCTGTACTTTTTTTTTTTCAGTATAGAAATCGGGCACTGCTTTCGGAGTAAAAATTCCCGATTTCAAATAGGGTAGTTGCTGTTCCGCATTTCATGCTTTATTCCCTTGTAGCTTTGACTCGATTGATCATAAGCACTCACTTTGTTTGCTGGGCTTAATATGGTTTCTTTTTTTCAAGAACAAGCTCAAACAGGATACATCGCGCATTGTTTAACAACACACTTTTCCACTGCTGTCCTTCGTTTTTTTTTTTTGTTTTTCCTACAGCCCATTCTTTTTGGTACATGAACATAGACTTAATCAGAATTTTCAGTTTCATGCTAGACGTCCTGAGCTATTTGCACGTTTTTCAGTATCGAAAGTGGCCGAGCGACGTCGCAGCTTCCATCTGGAAATAGTACTGAGATGGAAAGGTGTTGGCTAACGTCTGAAGGTGCTTGATAGAAAACTGCGGATTAGGCATGAAGCTAGTGCTTGCGTTTTGATGGCATGCTTTTAAAAGGTGCAATTAGAACTAATTTTGAAATGAGCCACGGTTTACGTGGCAAGAATTAACGGAGGTTTTCATTCACCGACAATAAAATAAGACCTTCCTGAAGGGGGCTGCTACTAGTTCTCACGTGGTACCTCGACCTGTTTGCAATGGAAACGCGAATTTCAGGTTATGGAGTTCGGCTACAAATCAGGTACAGCTCGAATTTTTTTTGCAGCTGACTGTAGGTTCTAAAATAAGAAAAAAATCAAGGTTTTGCTCGGGAGTGAAAGACCCTGTTGATATGCTGAACAAATATCTAAGCTTTCGTAGTTAAGTCTATCGAAGTTCCATTTATTTTTTAACGAGTTCAATAAATAAGGCTCACTTTTTCTTTATGAAACACCCTCACTAATCACATGGTCGGAATCGAATGTCATCTGAAATTAACTGTCCATTGGTGCCAAAAATACACCGCCAAATTACATGCTGTTTAGCACAAATATTGACGCTAACAGACATGGGAATTTGCGTCAATATTTGCGTCAATATTGACGCAAATATTGACGCATAGCAGATAAAGCTTCCGGCTGATAATGCTTCTACGAATATTACCTGCTAAGCTGAGGCGGTCGGGCTGCTTGCAGCACTGGATTCTCGGCTTCGGCTGAATATGCTGGCAAAAAAAAAAAAAAAAAGGTCTTAATTTCTAGTATTCCCTCACCTCTTTCATTTTACTCCTACACACTGCCCGCTATCCTTTATTTCCGCTGCCCCAGCTCAGGTGCTTCCAGCAGCGATAGCAGATGCCGGGGCTAGCAATAATCTTTTTCCTTCCATTTACCATGTTTAATAAAAGCGCTTCAGTTTGCTTTTTCGTTTTCCGATAAATGAACTGGCGGAGCTGTGTTCGAACGGTTTCCTCCCGTTTTGTGTTACGTCCTAAATGGCACGTCGGCTCCCATTTGAGTTTGACACAGTACTCCTTCTTTTCCCAGGCGAACTTGCCTTTCGCGGCTGATTTCGCCTGCAATTCCTTCCTGATTCGAGGCAAGCCTGTCCAAATAACGTCCGGTGCCATCCACTACTTCAGAGTTCTCCCGGAGTTATGGGAAGACCGCCTCAAGACCATGCAAGCCGCCGGCCTGAACGCGATCGAAACGTAGAGTCCCATCTCTATCTCTGCCAGCGACATAGTAACTCGTGAATTTTCTGTTGTTTTCAAACTTCCCTGGCACCGCAGTGTACGCGGAATGCACTGGCAGGGTATTTAGGAATGATTATTGCTACGAAGCTTGTCCGGATAGTAAAGCACAAAGGCCAGCAAGGATGTGGTAAATTTTTGCCATACGAAAACTTGATTCAGAAGTAGCCGTTCTACATATATTCATTTTTACACACATTTGAAGCCAATATCCAAACAATTGCTTGACTTGAAAATCAGCTTTTGGTGCCGTGGTCATAGAAGTATTTCGCCTACCGTGGTTACTGCACTCTAAACGTTAAGGATTAAAGGGGGAGTAAGCTGTCCTCTATCGCGCTCTCTTTCATACAAGAGAGTGCGCTAGAGGACAGTTTACCCCCTGTTTGCTCCCATATATCTGTGTTCTTGTTTCGAGTGTACGTCATGACTCTTCGAACTCGTTTTCGACGAATAGTTTTCAAGATTTCATCAGATGAACAGACCAATAAAAATAACTGGGTGTCAGGTACGGGCAATGCGGGACGCGCTCTAATATCTTCCAATTGAATCTTGCCAGATGAGATGTGGTGGCGTGCTTGGTATGAACCCGGACGCTGTCATGAAGCAAGTGTACGCCACTTGTCAGCAGTCCCTTCCATTTGCCTTAAATACACTGCTGTAACTGTTGCAAGGTTTCTCAGTATGCAGCAGCGTTAATTATTGTGCCCCGAGGAACGGACTTCGAGTTAATGCAATATTTATCATCGTCATCCGCATATTCGAAAGATTTGCCAAAGAAGGTCATCCGCTTGTTTTCTCGTCGTGAACATCGGCTCTGTCTTTCTCGAATTCACGGCCCCACTTCACTAAAATCTATTCATTCTTAACATCACCATAAACAGCGGAAGTCAGTTTGGGAGTAGCCGCTGATGGTTCGCACTTTACGTGAGTTCAGAAAGCTCATCACGGATCGCACCCTGCATTTGGCAGGAGTCTGGATCAGCGCAGGTATTTGTAAAGTGTGCTACTCGGCCATGCGCTCATGGAGCACTGTGAACCAGAGGGAAGAGGGAAGCCTAAGGTTCAAAGTAGAGAACAGTGGTCTCACCTCTCCATCAGCTTTCTAACTGACCGGGTGGTGCGCGGTGTATTCTTACTTTCCAGACAAGCCTCGTAGCATAAAGCCACACTTCAGATGCAGTGCGCCTTCTTATGGCAGCCTTGTGTCTACTTGCCATTTTTTTCGTTACCTTGTCTTTCGAATCAATTCAGGCAGGATGGCAGACAACTGTCGCTCTCCAGCCGCCGCGGTGGCTCAGTGGGACGCGGGTTCGATCCCGGCCACGGCGGTCGAATTTCGATGGAGGCGAACTTCTAGAGGTCCGTGAACTGTGCGATGTCAGTGCATGTTAAAGAACCCCAGGTGGTCGAAATTTCCGGAGCCCTTCACTACGACGTCTCTCATAGCCTGAGTTGCTTTGGGACGTTAAACCCCATAAACCAAACCAAACTGTCACTCTCCAATTCTAGTTCCAGGCAACCCTAACCGAGCACGTCAGTTTTTAAGATTTATGCCTTTCCCGCTGCCTCCTGGACCGTACCGTAGAGATCCCGGGCCTCCCACTTCAAAGCACTGCTGCGATCAACGTGCAGAGGGCGCTGACGAGCACCTTTCCCGCTTTCACATAATTTGCGACATGTGTGCACGAATATGTTTTCACAGTTACGTCGAATGGAGCAGCCACGAGCCCGAGGAAGGCCGCTTCGACTTCGGAGGGCAGCAGGACATTGTCCGCTTCCTGGGGATCGCCCACAGGCTGGGCTTCATGGTCATCCTCCGGCCTGGACCGTATATCTGCGCTGAACGCGACTTCGTAAGTCGCGCTTAGAGCCTGTTTACAAGTTTGGATGACTGCGCTGCGGGGTAGTAGTAGTAGTAGTAGAAAACATTTATTCACAAAAAGGTAGGATAAAGAGGAGAAAATATAGATTTTGGGTGGAGTACTTATTTCAGGACCCCAATGTCCACCGCTGTTGCTCTTTTTTGGGATATCAGATTAGGCTGGGTCGCCAAAACAGAGCTGAGCAGGGCAGACTCCCACTATTCCTCAGATCGATGATTGTCTAGTTCAGGGGGCTTGGCACCGGAGCAGCCCCATGTTACATGGTATGTTGTTGGAATTCCGCCACACCATGGACAGACTCCGTCATATCTATCGGGGAGATTTATTCGTGTTACATGAGACGAGAAATACCGCCAGCATTGCTTTGATTGTTCAAACAAACGGAACATTCACTGCACTGGTCTCTCTAGCTTCGTTCTACACGAATTCTTGATGTAGCTATTTGAGTTTTCGTGGCGTGGTGCGCACAGCGACGCAAGTAGAAGGACGCTTTGTTCCCCTGTCACCTGTATCTTTATCACGCTTCACCTATAGTGTATTTCCTTGCCCATTTGCTCACTTTGTATTTGACAAGAATAGCCTAAAGTGCATGAAACAATACGTAGAACAGCACACGGCTCGTAGGTGTCTTTTCCGTGCTAAAGCTATCAATTTTGAACTAATGTGTGAGAGGAAACGATGGAAAGGCTAGCTCTGCACATAAAAGGAACTACGAAAAAGCCTTTGAGAACCTCTTGACAAAATCATGCCTCTTTGGATAACATCAGTACATTGCTTCCTGTCCCTTTACAAAAAAAAAAAATTGAACAGGAATAACGACTGGGAAATATTGCTCAAAACAGATATTATTCCTTTCAGGGAGGGCTTCCGTACTGGCTGCTAAGGAATGGCACGTCTATTCGGCTTCGGACCATGGATGAAAGTGGGTACCTGAAACTAACACAGGACATTGTTTTCCGATTTCATGAGTAATTTTAAAGGAGAAAGGAAGGCGGTTATGCAGACCTTGCTCATTCTTTCCTTTCTTTTTTAGATTTGTCACTCAAAGATTAGAGGTGCTATGTATACTGGCTGTGGTGGTCTCGGCGGTCGACTCATGAGTCCGAATTCACGAATTCGAGCCTTACCTCACTGTCAGCATTTCAGTGGAGACGAAACACAAAACCCCCTTTGTATTGAGGCTTTCATGTACCTTAAAGAACCTCACCGAAGTGAATCCGGAGCCCTTCGCTACAGAATGCCGCGCTGCCTACAGTGTTATTATAGCACGTAACCATGCAGTAAGCAATTAACCAGTGAATGAATTACGAAGAATGGAAGTTTTAGACGTCGCTTTTATTAGTCGGTTCAGCTAGACCCACTCGGTTCTTGTAACTTTGCCAAATATTGCTGTTCTAAGCACCACGAAAAACATTACAAGTTCACATTGAACAACGCTGTCTCTATTCTCGGATGGTGTGTGCTCATAACGTTACCAGCCGACAGACAGTGGCAAAAAAAAAAAAAAAACGAGCAAGCGAGGCAACTTCACGGCGTTTGCCTGTGCACCATTGTGATTATTGTCAGCGCACATCCCGAGTCTGCATTTCCATCCCGCTCCTTAAATAGATAAGACTTAATTAAGACTTTCTCTGGAAGCGCCCCCTGCGCATAGCCGTGTTCACTAGACTCTAGTGCACACTGCCAGAGACTAGTGCGCGGTGTTTCGAGGACCGCTGGCGTCGGTGGACGGTTGAGTTTAGCGACTCAGCGGATGTCAGAATCAAAGAACAAAAAAAAAAAATAATGCGCGCGTTGATGAGACACTTGCAAGTGTACCCTGCCGTAAATGCTTATACGCTCTGTAAACAATACCAGTTGCTAACAAAGTCGAATAAGACTGACCATCAGTGGGTTCGAGCTTTCTGACCTGTGAGGGCTTATAGAGGGCTTATAGCACTCGCCCACGGTAAAGAGACAGATGTCTTTACACTTTGCTATTTTGCACTTTACCGCAGAATACCTTTTCTACGCGGATCGTTATTTGAAAAAGGTGTACGAGAAAGTGAGACCACTTCTTATCAGCAATGGCGGACCAATCATCATGGTGCAGGTAGGCATGCATGCATATATCTCTCAACAATCCAGTGTAACGCCTTGTGAGCTAAAAAAGAAAAATAAGGAATGATGGAAAGAGTTGGAACCTGACAGATTTAAATAATTTTATTCAAAGCTTCTGAGAAACGTGCTGCAGTTTAGCATAAATGTACTTGTAACTGTACCGAAATTCTACGAAGCTGGCTGGCCGTCTTGTTACTGATCGTGTAAGCGGTGTCGTCTTTGCATACAACACAGTTACAGTCGCGCTGCAAGCACAGTCGCTGATCAGGGCTTGAGTTTGCTGTTGATGTGGCCTTGTTTGCCTGCGATTAGTTTCTCGAAGCTCGAGTTACTTTACCACGTGACCCGCCGCGGTGGCTCAGTGGCTACGGCGTTCGGTTGCTGGCCCAAAAGACGCGGGTTCTATCCCGGCCGCGGCGGCTGAATTTCGATGTAGGCGAAAATCTAGAGGCCCGTGTAGTGTGCGATGTCAGTGCACGTTAAAGAACCCCAGGTGGTTGAAATTTCCGGAGCCCTTCACTACGGCGTCCCTCATAGCCTTAGTCGCTTTAGGACGTTAAACCTCACTAAATCAATAAATCAAAAATCCTTTACCACGTAGGTGCTGCCCGCGAGTGCGCCCTCTCTTGCAGGTGGAGAACGAGTACGGCAGCTACAGCTCGTGCGACTCGGCCTACATGGCGCACCTTAGGGACCTGGCGTGGGCGAAGCTGGGCCAAGACGTGACCCTCTTCACGGCGGACAACAACAATGACGACTCGCTCAAGTGCGGCGCCGTGCCGGGAACGCTCACCACGGTCAACTTCGGCACCGGTGAGCATCGAGCCGGCGGGTTGTACTTTGGCGCTACCTTTTTCCTTTGCGCTATTCGCCCCGAGTTTGCTGAATATCGTTCATCAAATATAAGAGCTGCTTTCAATGTTCAGGATGGTGATAAGAGAGCATAAAAAAGTAAGAAACTGTGCTCGAGTTACTTCAGCGCTTGCCTAAATTTTAAGAAAACGACTCTACGATTTTACTTTTTCATTATTGCCCTTGACCAGCGCACCTCTTTGTGCTCTTGCGATTTAAGTTTTTGCTGTAGAAATTAAATGAAGAGGCTGCACCAAAAGCTGTGCGTAATGCGCTCGGACGGGTCCTCGCTGCTGGTGACGTCAGTGGACATGTGGCCTCACGCGATTGACATGACTCGACCACGTGATGAGTTACGCCTACGACCTCGCCGCTTACGCGTCAAGCCTCTAACAGCTTCGCTGTAAAAGAAAGTTTACAAGGATTTAACAGCGCGAGCTCAGTTTCGCTGCATGCATATTGTCACGCACAGATGTGTGACGCCCAGATCGTCCAAATTGTGCGTAAGACATGTATTTAGGTTTGCTTGACAAAAAGTTCTTCGCCTCCCAGGCTTCTTGCCCGATTGTCTGTTGTCACTATATAACGCTGATGAACACGGAATAATTTAATCCGGCTACGTACGCACAACGAGGCTCATTTGCTTGTTTTATGTTGCATTTAATTACTTGATTAATGACTGATTAATGAATTTGTAGGCCCAACAGCTACACCTGGCCAAACGAGCCACGCCACAGCCGAGGAGTTCGGCTTAATTTCGACCCTTTGGGTTCTTTAAAAAATGCAAGGGGTCTAGTTCATGTGGCATCGGGCTTCTTTGCAATAGCGAAACGGGCGAGTTGGTGAAACATACTTGAAGAAAACAGCGCAAGAAACGAGGAGGGAAAGAAAGAAAAAACAGGACCAGGGCTAAGTAGCAGCCCTGGTCCTGTTGTTTCCTTTCTGTCCGTCCTCGTTTCTTGCGCTGTTTTCTTTGCTATGACAACACGAGAAACAAAAGCGGCTAAAGCAAAAGACAGGACGGTATCGATTCCTGTCGTGCTTCGTCTACGCCGTTTACAAAGAAACCTTACCTGACGTGCACCTGAGTTCTCAGCACAAGGCATTTTCTCATTTAATCTCCTCGAAATGACATCGCAGCCGCCGTGGATGCTGCGATGTTCGCATATACCACGAAACCCGGCGGCATAGCCACTGAGATACGCCGTCACGTAGAGCCGCCCGAATCAGAGCAGCAGCATGGAATGGATGCGAATTAGCACACACTGCGCCATCTTTCGTGCACAAGTGCAGGCGTGGATCCCAGGAATCCGTTCGCTCGCAAGCGACGCCGCCAGAAGGCGGGACCACTCATGAACTCCGAGATGTACACGGGCTGGCTGGACCACTGGGGCCATCAGCACCAAGTGGTGAACGCCTCCCTCCTGGCACACAGGATCCGCGCCGTGCTCGCCATGAAGGCCTCCTTCAACCTGTCAGTATTATTAGTATTTTCCTCTACGTTCCGGAAGGATAAACGTTGCCGAAGAGGCCCTGCACCAGTGTCGTCAGAACGTTCCCCCGTTTCCTTCTACCGTAGACGCCCTTCGCGGTATTAGTCAACGTGGATTTCGTGCCGGTGCATTTTTGAAAAAGCAGTTGTGAAAGAAAAGTCGCTGCCCAAGTTCTTCCGACTAGCCTAGAATCAGGAGCAGCTCCAGGCGTACAATTCCGGAAGCGAAAGTAAAAAACCGACAAGGAAGGCGCAGCTTTGATAAAGGGGATATTTAACGGCTACCTTGAAGCTTATTCCACTTCGCAGGGCCGCTATCTTCATATCCTCATTTTGTCTTCTTCTCCTTTCATTTTAGGGGTCAATGGACACTTTTCCTCCCCCCCCCCCCCCCCCCCCCCCTTTGTTCCCCTCCCAAAGTGTAAGGTAGCCTGCTGGGCATAGCCTGCTTGACCTCTCTGCCTTTCCGACATTCTGTTTTTTTCTCTCTCTATCCTTTCATTTCCTCTCCTGTATATTGCTTTTCCATTCTCCACTCGTTCCTTTTCCTTGCTCTTCTGTTCCTCCTCCTTCTTCATTATCATTGCAATCACAGTTAAAGCCGCTGCAAGACAGATTCTTCTGAGGTGCATCTGCAATCTGATATGTAGAGCAACACTCTTAAGAGGCCGAAAGTGGCCCATACGGCCCTTATGTGCGCGTACGTTTTTTAAGTGATAACATCGGGGAAAAAAAAGTGTCGTAGGTCATAAAATTTGCCCATTGGCTAGAGGGAAGCATGTAACGTCATCAGAGCAGAAATTTTTCATTGGCTGGAGGGAAATGAGTCAGCAGAGCGGATAATTCCTATTGCTTGGAGGGAAGTGACGTCAACGGACAGGAAGTGACGCCGCTTTTGATATAGGCACCAAAAACTTCTAATGCTATCGCATTGTCAAGATATCAGGCAATTAGGTGTCCCAGTGAACATTTATTTTTTCTGTACCGGTTCCAACGATACTAACCATGTAGTGTTAAAACGATGCTGACACAAGGAATTGCCTTTGCTGAACGCCCGCGTTTTCGTCGCAGAATTGTAGCCACCGTGCTCGTTGCATGCTTATTCTAGGCAGCAGTGAATGTAAGCACACTCAAACAGTTAAGCGTTTCACCAATGCATGCCCGTCACTGCTTGCGAGATGTTGAGTGTACACAACGTACGAGCACAGGCTTTGAAAGCGGGGACCACAGCATTTTTGTTACGCTGATGGGATTTTTAGGGGCACGACTCTCCTGACATCGGCCGGCGTGTCGTAAAGAATAACGTCGAAGTTTTTGGCGTTGGGCTTGGACGTGTGGATGATTTTTCTGTGATTACTGCGAGGTTACAAAACTGGAAGTAAAGCCGCTCACTTTCGGACGCATGCGTTAAAGCTCCACGGTATCCTTGGAGCTGCAATGTGAAGCCCGAGGTGTGAAATAGTTTTTGTGAGCTCATGGCCTTGCCATGGGCACTGCAAGACACAAATTGCTGTAGGTTGCGCTTTTTCGTTTGTAGTAACTAATTTTCTTGCTTGCCAAGATTAATAGACAGTTCGGCCAAAATATGTTCAACCTTGGCACTGCAGGTATATGTTTCACGGTGGAACAAATTTTGGATTCAAAACTGGCGGTAAGAACATTTTCCTTGCTCTTCCCTTTTTTTCCATAATTTTAAATTTTTATTTCGTTTATTTTTTCAATGTGAGAACAGCGGAAATACCAGGGCGAGGGGTTAGCGAAGCGCACGCTTGAGCGGCCTTCTATCAAATGCACTTAATTAGCACGTGCTCTGCTGTAGGTAAATCCTCTGGTATAACACAACCTGTGCTTTTATAGTTGGAGCTTGTTAAGCACGGCTGAACGAGCAGAAAGAAATAAAACAAAAGTCACTCTTTGTGTTACTTTTCTATCAGAAATACTTGCCTGTATTTTCACCTGCTAAAACAGAGTACAATAAAAAAAATACAAAAAAGTATGCTTCGGCAATCCTAATTATTGACTCTACAAGCTTGAGCGACAAGCATGGCCCAACGTAATCTCTACAGGTTCAGGTTATTCCTGGCATAATGATGGCTTATCTGCCAGTTCTCTTTTTTTTTTACATAAAGTTTGCTGATTGCTTCGGAATGTATACATGAATATTAATTAACAAAATCAGTGCGTAGTGCGTTATTTTAATCCACCTTGCAACTCAAAACAACGTGAGCAGTCCAACAAGATGTCCGCAGGCAGCAAGCTTTGTATAACAAAAATACGAACGGATGATTCAGCCACTTTGTTCTTTGGAAAGCCAACGGGCTGCATGCCTACACATAAGGCTTAGCACTGCTATAGCCAACTGGCGCGCGTGCACATAGCGCCAACATTGGTATTTGAGTGCTGTCGATGGTCTCTTTGCTCCAGTCACGTTTCGTCGAATGGCTGCTCTACATAATACGCGTTGATTCAGATGGAGGCTAGAGCAAGTAATGAAAGAATATAAATATGTGACGCTGCTGATCTCACGTCTCTGTAAATGTATAGCCAACATGGAAAACGGATTCCGGCCTCAACCCACCAGCTACGACTACGATGCACCCATCAACGAAGCTGGCGACGCCACGCCTAAGTTAACGGCAATCCGTGTCGTCATCGGTGAGGTAGGAGCCCGCTGGGCCGTTTTCACCAAAACACTGCGGCATTGCGGGCGCTCGAACTTGTGTCAACTCGTAATGAACGACCGAATTCGTAAAACCTGCGTGCTTGCGAGGCGTTATATAGTGACGGACAGATGAAGGCGCACTGGCTGCTCACAAAAAAAAAAAAAGAGAGAGAGAGAGGAAAAGGGGGTGGGGGGAGAGGTGTGTTCGCTGGAATTGTTGGCATAATTTTCTGAAAGGCATCGAGAAACCTTTCAGATTGGACCTCATGCACTCGGGTAAAATTCTTTTTTACTACAGCAAATTAACTGCGCGAAAGGTGTTAGGGCGCAAAAAGGGAACATACTTGATGAATACGTACGAATACGTTCGCCGTGCACATTTCTCTTCACCCTTTTTGTTTTCCAGCAGGTCATTTGTCAGTTGTCATGCACCATGCACTCAGCGAACGAGTACTGTTTGGACATTTTCACCGCCATATTTCACGCATATCGGCACCATTGCGATGTGTGTGCTTATTATCACCACGTCCCTGTATGTTTCTTACTGCCCGCTTACATTGGGATGCCTTCCAGTGATCCACTAGTCGATGGCACATGGTCGCTAGTCGTTACATGGCTCTCAGATGATGCGTCTGTCTCTTCCAGTTCTTCCCGGACCGGGCGAAGGGACCCATTCCAGCGCCAAAGCAGAAGATGGCCCTCGGAAGGTTGGCCTTAAAACGCGTAAGCTCAGCATATTTTTCCATTTACCTAGCTGCTAATAGCTGACGGGTCTAGAAGAAAGCTCGCTGGAAGTAAAAAGCTGCATCACCTTGCAGATGTTCGGCCTCAAGGAGATGCGACAACTGATGCACCATCTGACCGTGAAGTCGCCCTACCCGCTGACTTTCGAGAAAGCTGGCCACGTAAGGACTTGTCGACAGCGGCTTTGCGACTGCCTGCGTGCATGCCTGTTGTTGGCTTGTTATCAAAAAGCGCTCGATATTCAAACGGATTTAAGATGTGCGAACTGCTCCGTGGTTAGGATATGCAGTGCGCGTTCATAATTTACAGCAGCAGCAAATCGTGGCAGAGCTTCTTGCGGACAGTAGCACACTGGGCACTGCTCAGTATTGTCGATGAAAGACAGCGGCGACACCAAGAACATCGACACTTATAATACTAATGTCACTAATTTTTACAACATCCGGCAACGTTAAAAAACACCGCACTACCGGAAGCAACATATAGTGGGGTGGGTGAAATAAAAGGATAAAAAATAATAGCCCCTGTCTGCATACCGGAAACAACAATGTGAATGAGAAGTTTTGGCATCATGATCGTGGGACTCTGGTTTGTGTGGTCAAACGGCCCCATGGGCGTGATGGCAAAATGCGAAGAGCCAAAAAAAAAAAAAAATTCAGTAGCCTCATGCGTTTGCACTATCGAAGTACTTTTTGTCCCGTGCAGCCAAAGTAAGTTGTGGGCGCACACAACTTGCGCTACTAAGGCGGAAATGCTGTGCTGCCGCCGACCAATGTTGCGGCCGTTGTGGTGTCTACAGGTGTTTTATATCTTAGAGTCTTTTCGAAGTGCACAAGCACTTATACCGAAGTCGTGTGCCAACAATAATAAAATGTTCGGGATCATCAAATCAGCATTTCTAAACAGCTGATCAGTCAAAACTAAAATGGTCGATTTGCTGTGTGAGTATCGCTGCGGATTGATGGTTAGCTATTAAACTGCTTTCTTCTGCATATACTTCAGCGCCGTTACCCTGCTACGCGCTGAGTACATCACTGATTTTCTTTCTTCCAGGGTTATGGCTACATGCTGTACGAAACTCGGCTCAGTTTTCACGCGGTGGCACCTTCGCTACTGAAACTTCACGGCGTTCGGGACCGCGGCTACGTCTACCTAGACGATGTATGTACACCGTCGGCTGCAAACAACAATATACACCTTGATTTCAATGCTCACACAGATTTTCTTCCTTGTCAAACCATGCCTTGTAGCTCGCAGCTCGCAGCTTGCTTCTGTAATCGTTCATTTTACGTCGGGGTGCTCCTCTTGGGCTTCGTTGCTAAATGCTTTAAACTAAAGGAAGACAGAGTATAGATGCTACAAGTGAAAAGAAAGACATGCTGCGGACGCTGCTGTCAAGTGGAAGCATTGTATATTTTTTTCATGTATACATGAAAAAAATGGCGCATGTCCAGAGGCGCCATTCTAATATATTGGAATGACGCATCTGGACATGCGCCATTCGATTCGAATGGCGCGTATATCAGTTATGGCGCATAATTGAATGGCGCATATATTTGATTGCTCTACTTATAAATCAAGCAGATCAAAGCAAACCAAATTCTTCATCATCAACATCAAGGGTGCTGAGTGACGTAGGTAAAAGCCTCTAAATTGGCTTTGTTAGGTGTACGACCCTTTATTACATTGCAGCATGGTATTCAGCAAATAATCAAATTTTTATTAAGTTACAAATACAAAATTGTGAAATATAAATATAAATACATTGAAAATGTAGGGAAACCAGGCGAAAGAGCGCAGTTCATAGAAGACACGGAATAACAACTTCAGAATGAAATAGAAACTACAGTCCATAACACTCTATGGACTCCGTAAAGTGCATGATCGAAGGAGGGGTCAAATATGAGAAATATAAACAAATATGACTGTCTAAGAAAATGTAAGTGCAAAAATACAACTTCAAAACAGATGCGTCAAAACAAAGAAAGAGATAGATACATGTATTTACTTAAGTGTGAAGGCAGAAGATAACGCAGGATTTCAAGCCCTTAGTTTTTCCTTAATTGTGGAATTTCTCAGGTTACCACGTGCCGAGTAGTACGAAGATTTCTGTTTAGCTTTACGGCAACAATATTACTGAGTGCATAATTATGTCCTTTCACAGTGGCTTCGTAGCGTCCTAACAAGTGGTCTTCCTAGTTGTCCGGGGGACGAAGAAACTTTAGCTGGCTATAAACGGGTTATTTGTGATTATCAAATGGAATATGTATGATCGTGCGCATTGCTGTTTTATAGAATGTGAAGTTTATATATATTTTAAAACGTTTGGTTTATGGCTAATGGGGGTTTAACGTCCCAAAGCTATGAGGGACGCCGTAGTGGAGGGCTCCGGAATTTCGACCACCTGGGGTGCTTTAACGTGCACCGACATCGCACAGTACACGGGCCTCTAGAATTTCGCCTCCATCGAAATTCGACCGCCGCGGCCGGGATCGAACCCGTGTCTTTCGGGTCAGCAGCCGAGCGCCCTAACCACTGAGCCACCGCGGCGGCTAAAGGCGCCATGCTAGATGACAGTGGCTTACGCTGGATAAATAGGGTTCATTACACGTTAGAAGCTTACCGCGTTTTGTCAAGTGAAATCGTAATTTTGAAAGAATACCTGAAACGCGAGAAAACTTTTGTTGCCATTGCCTGTACATGCTAGCTCCGTATCATGTGCTCATCAAAGATCGCGCCAAGGCATTTAACCAAAGATATTTGAACAACTTAATCGTTCAGTTCAAAAACGGGTATCTGGTGAAGTTTACTTTATTTAGGTCTGAAGAAAACTTCTTTGCCTTCTTTTATATTTGTATCAGTGAATTCGCGGGACTCTAGGATTATAATTCTGATTGCTTGCTTCGCGGCATTAATTACGTCAACTTGGTTTGAGCCTGTAAGGTAGCGATACTGTTGTCAGTGATGACGAACTTTACTGCTAATGTTAATGAGGTAATTAATGTAAAGGCAGAACAACAGAGGTTCCAAGACACTCCTCAGCTGTGCGAATTGGCTTCGTGTCAAAGTGTTTATTATTGATATGAACCAACAATAACAATCGCCAATTTTTAATGGTTAAACACTATTATATGGAGTGCTATAAATTGTTGACCACTAATAATAATCAGTATTAATTGAGTAGTCCTTGTCCAAATGTCTTTTTAGTTCACAGGGGCTACATCTGTGCTTTGTTTTTTTGTTTTTTTTTTTTTGTCCAGAGCACGCAATGCCGACGAAATATCGGAGAAAGATCAGTCGCTTAAATCTTCATAAGGTACATCACAATAATCTAGCGAATGTTTTATTTAATCTCCATAACACGTTTCTCTTTGCATTGATCATCGTCATAAGGTTAGCATCGAAAAGTGTGGTACGAAATGCATATTAATAGTGCGAAAGCAATACTTCACGAGGTCTAACCGGCTTGCCGAGTTTGTGTGAAGCGTGACCTTGAGGGTCACTTTGGACAAACCACAAATAAAATAAATACTGCCTAGACTGGGATTAGAGCCCGTGGCGGCGCGAACATGAGCTTCGCTGGCCACTGCACGACAACTTTAGGCTATCACTGCAGCCGATCACGCCTCGTGTTAAAATGCAACACACTCGCGTCCTTGTGTTCATCAAGTAATACTACTATCGAAATAATATACACACTGTGACGCTATGCATTGCACATCGTCTTTGTCAGCTAACTAATACTACTATCGAACTAATATCGTCGGCAGACGTGCCGACGACTCAGCAAAGCAAAACCGTAAGCCAACCAGGCTAAACACATGCTTACGCACGTCCACTCGGTTTAACTACGTTCAAACCCTACCACTTTTTGCAATCCTCCCTTTCTCGCCCGTCCGTCTACTGCAACTATTTTTCTACCCATGTGGCAGTCACTAAAGATAATCAACGCTTTCGCTATGCTTCAGCTAACATTCGACATTCCGGAGCAAGTTGAATATGATTTGCAACTATACTGACTGTGGTTAATTTTCATTTTCTTAAAACGTACTGTCCTCGCAATAAATTTTGTCCGGGGTTAAAATATACATGTAAATACAATAAAAAACTATCCATTTATCTTTGAGCACTTCATGCATGGATGAGGAGAACAAGTATGCTGGTGGTGCGAATTCGTTTACTGTGGCTGAAATGTATCGCTCTATGGAGTGTATATAGGGAGCTCAAGGTTAACCTGGAGTGCCCTGACGGTCACTTGCGGATACAGTAGGAAATCGTCATCACACCGCAGCTTTTGAACGTCCTGGGCGATACTTGGGTGGATGTGCAGCCTTGCAAGGCACTTTTCTTACATAACAGACACAACGCAACAGAAGCACAGGATGCACGAGATTCAGTAACTAACTTCGCCATCTGCAATCGGATTCCGCTTGTTCTGCTCTGCCGCGCATTGCCCGTGTGCTAACAAACATTTTCAAAAAGTTTGCTGTCGGTCTGCTTAATGCAAGCCCCGGTTAGTCCAATCCTATCAAGCTGGCGAGGATGCTTAATTCAGCGAAAAATATAAAACTGCGTTGCGTTCAATGCCGTTGAGGTAAAAAGTTAGACCGATAACGCATATAGCGCGGTGAATCGCATAGTTGCGCTAGTTTTATAACCTAAGCTTATCGCCTTATCATTCTATATTCAGTTGTGCGCGCAGTGTAAACAGCGTCCGATGCGTTAGTAAACTTTTATGGTTGTCATGTTCTTTGCTTTCAGAGCCTCAGAGGCATTGTTTCCCGGACGGACGGTGTTTTCGATGTTTTTATTGAAGCCAAGGCACAGCAGACCCTTTCGATACTCGTGGAGAACCAAGGACGAATTAACTTCGGGGATTTTATCGCTGACCCCAAGGTCAGTCTGGGCGCTTGTGCGCCTTAAGTACAAGCTATTCTTCCCCAGCACCGTCATCGTCATCACCACCACAATCATCATCATGATCCAACCTACATACACTCTAGTACAAAGGCATCTCCCATCGTCCTGCACCAGCAGTGGCCTTCTCATCCAAACAGGTTTATCCTGTGATTTCTCCGCCTCCCTTTCTTTTGCCCCCTACTGCATTTCGATACCTTCAGTATACCCTCTGTTACCCGAACAGAGCGCACATTACCTTTCTTTTGCTTTACATGTATGACTAGGGTTCAATTCCTCCTCATGATATCAGCTAGGGCATCATTAATGAACCCTCCCACCGCCATCTTCTCTGCTCTCTTTCGGGCCCTTAACGTTACCGCACGTGTTTCGTGCCCTGCATGCTCATTACAGGGTATTGTGGAGAACGTGACCTTGGATGAGCGGACCCTGACCAATTGGAAGATGGTGCCTATAGACCTGTCCAAAGGCAATTGGCTGCGAGATATCGGAGCGCTTGAGAAAATTCGCCGCCAGGCCGGCAGCTCTGTCCACATTCATAGCGACGGGCTGTCGGTGTACGCGACCACCTTCGCGCTGCCCGAGCACCAGGCAGCGCACGACAGCTTCCTGCGGCTGAGCCACTGGACGAAGGTGACTACAGCTACCGCAAATGCTCACGAAGTGGCTGGCGTGGAAAGTGGCTCTGTCGCGTCGCACAAATTTCTTCGCAGCTTATTTTCTTGTTGCACGGTGTAATAGATAGCAAACGAATGGCTTGCTTGCGGCAAATTTCGAGAGTAGACGTATCTGTACGCGTGAATGCCTGATCAACTTGCGTCAAGTATTAAAAGAAACAGCTAGCTCTCGACATAGTCTGGTTACAGAAGTACCTACACGACTCTCGCCAGCCGTTTCCCGTGTATATCCAAACCGTGACAGCTTTTGTGGCACAGTCCTGGGGTCGTTAGCCGCGAGAAAATAGAACCCGCACCGACCACCTCGTTTGCACGTGAGGAGAGGACAACTCTTTTATGAGCTCACTGCCAAGAAATAGAGAGGAAGGGGATTGAAAGTATGGGTCGTACTATGTAGTATGTATGAACAAGGACTGGAACTACTTGAACATGGCATAACCTATTATGTATCTGTGTTATTCAGCCCACTAGAAATGTTTAGATTTTTTTTTGCATACTGCAGCAGAAAAGAGAAAAATATAAAACAAAGAAGGAACTAAGACGAGGACGAAGTTTCTCCGACAACCAAAATATTTGAAACTCCCGCGTTTTTGTGCCAGAGAATTTAAGGATATCATAACCGCCTTGTTATCTCAATTTTTTTTTTTTGCCCTCCTAGTGCGTCGCGCAAAAACACAACTAATTTCTTCGGTAGTGCCCCAGATGCCGTGCTGATGGACACATTGCTCGCCATATTCTCGCGTTGTCCACGCTTCTAATGCCTCGCGAGTTAGCTTGCCTTATTTTTTTTTTTTTCAGTACTTGCATAGCATGAAGTTTCTGAGGGGCACGAGCGTTTTTTTGCGTTATTTTGCATTTTTTTGCAGTGCATTGCAAAGTTGGTTCCCGGCGCCCCTGCTAGTAATGATGCACGCTGTCATGTCCAATCACTGGCTGTTCTACGTAATGCTTTCCACAGGACAGGAAAATAAGATATACAACTCCTTGAACTCATTCAGAGTACACTGTTTGTTGTGCGGTCTGGAATTTTGATTTTTTTTTTCTCTTTCACATTGACTCGCGCACACATGCTTCTTGCCTTATTAGTCGCCGTGCAGGTGATCCGAACGCTGTGCCACTTACCAGTCTTAAGGTTGTGGGTCAGTCCATGAACGTACGGAATAACCACGAAATCCTCGTCATTCATCGCTGCTTCAGGCCTGCATTCTGTTTCTCTGACCCGGTTAATCTTCTGCACAAGGCTTTCTGCTGTGCCACATAAAAGCATCATTCTAGGGAATCCTGCTTCCGCAAGCGTAATGTTGTGCCGCTGGAAGCCTTGCTACATCTGATGTTGACACGAATTGTTCAGAGCAGATTGCAAACGCTTTCCCCCAGTTCCTGTCCTTACCGTCTTTGAGTGGTTAGACTTGAAAGAGAGAAACTGCTTGTTAGCTCGTGCATTGTGTATCCAACAAGTGTGCCAAGAGGGAAATCAAGGCATAAACCAAGGAAGTGCAATGAGCAATGGTAAGACGAATTTGAGCTCAAGGCTGCTTCGTTGAGAGGTGGCCAGTGCGATGTCCGAGTTCTTCGGTTTCGTTTAACTTCTCCGGTTTATATACGTGCATAGTAGGGATCTTCCTGTAAGTCGACGACTTCCTAATGCAATGCGCCACCCTCGTCCGCTATGAACGTGGGTGGCGCTGGTGCACTCTCTAAAGGTTGGGTTACACCCTCTATAAATACCCCGGAAAGCAGAAGATTGAACAATCGGCGCCATAGCTCAGTTGGTCGAGCATTTTTCACGAAATTCGGAGATCGTGGCTTCGGATCTTACCGATGGCAGGTGATTGTTTCTTCTTATGCTTTCTAATCACTTGCCTTTCAGCCGTAGAATAATTACACTATTAATTTCCTATTCATTACCGCTACAAACTAAAAAAAATAAAATATAGAAGTAATCCCCTATGCTTTCCTTGGTGTCGCTGACTGTTGATTTCCTTCATTTGTATGTGTCATCACGAGCCTCTCATTTTCCTACCTTTGTGGTTGGTTGTTTGGTTTGGTTTTTGAGAAAAGGAAATGACGCGGTATCTGTCTCACAGCTCAGTGGACACCTGAACCGCATTCTAAAACAGCGCACACAAGACAAGGACGACGGAAAGAAACGTACAACACCAGCGTTGACAGCGAACTTCGGTCCCAGTTCGAGCAGTTTCCCTTCCGCATGATGCGCGCCGTGTACTCGAACTGGGACCCAAGTTCGCCGTCAACGCTCGTGTTGTACGTTCCTTTCCGTCGTCCTTGTCTTGTCTGCGCTGTTCTAGAATGAGTACCTGCCAACTCGCCCAGGCTTCAACTCTGGAACTGAACCGCGCCGTAAGGGCTGCTCTCTATTCTGATACAGACAGTACCGGTAGACAGCAGCATAAGGATTGCATTCTATTTTCATCACCGGGAATGCTTGGAACATTCCAGACACCAGTCTCTTACACTGACCTTACACTGTGTTAAGCGGGCCGCTCCTCTAGCGGTTTGTAAAAGATACCAGTATGTCACAGCACTGCCCCCCCCCCCCCTCCAAAAAGTGGGAACTTACTGCTGACTGTACCAATGTGGCAACGCGCGAAACTATTAGGTTAGCCAAACGGAGACAGTGTTGATGAGGGACTTTTTACGGTCAGTTCAGATATTTTAACTAGACACACTGCAAGTGTAGCGCACAGCAAAATGGCAGTCTACCTGGTAAAACGAAGTATGACGCAAAAAGTGTCGTCTGCGATGTGACTTCACTTACCTGCTTCCGTCGTCTTGTCAGTGACTGCGGCGCGTCAAAATTTTTTGAACCCGTGCGACTGTTACCTCAGCATGCTTGCTTGCTCGGTGACGTCACGGCATAGTCGATCTCATCGCGATTTAAACCGCTTGCAATAAATGACGATACAAGTGTAAGATTGAGAGCGCTTTCGCTGGTTATCCGCCGCATGCTTGAGCTACTGCTTCTTACAAAAAAAGAAAAAGAAAACTGAAAAAAAAAAACAGCGAGAACCGTTAGTCTTCTTATTTGTGCATGATAGTTACCATGCATGCGGTTCTTGTCCATTTTTCAGGGCGTTGCTTTCCTGAACGGCTTCAACCTGGGCCGCTACTGGACCCCCGCTGGCCCACAGAAGACGCTGTACGTGCCTGGGGTGCTCTTCAAGCAGAAAGACAACATCCTAATAGTTATGGAGCTCGAAGTTACCCGCTCCGCGACGGCCGAATACTGCAGCGTGGAGTTTGTGGCCGAGCCTATTATCAACGCCTCCGTCCGCTGGCCGCTCTAATAAAGCGTCGCTACTCTCTGCGGCAGCTTGGCAGATTGCCTCCCGGCTGGTATACCTGTGCACTGGTTCCCCACTTCTCGCCGTCGTTTTTTTTCTATGTGTTAAAGCACCATTTGTTGTACGATGCGGTTTAGTGAATAAACAGGCAGGAACAGAAGACAAAGCACACGATATGATTATCTGACCAGCCGCAATGGCTAAGTAGATTTGGCGTGGCTGTTAATCCCGAGGTCGCGGGTACGATCTCGGCCGCAGCTGCCGCGAAATACAAAAACGCCAATGTGTTGTGCGATGTCAGCGTTAGTTAATAGAACCTCAGATGGTGTAAATTAATCAGCAGCCAGCTGTCCACTACCGCGTCCCTCATAGCCTGTGTGTCGCTTCGTGACGTTAAACCCCACAATTTACAGTCGGCCACCGTAGTGGCGCAGTGTTATGGTGCTTGGCGGCTGACTTGAAAGACGCGGGTCGATCCCTGCCGCGACGGTCGAATGTCGATGGAGCGGAAATTCGAGGCCCGTGTACTGCGTGCACGTTAAAGAACCCCAGGTGGCCACCGCGGTGGCTCAGTGGTTATGGTGCTCGGCGGCTGACCCGGAAGACGCGGGTTCGATCCCGGCCGCGGCGGTTGAATTTCTGTGGAGGTGAAATTCTAGAGGCCCCTGTACTGTGCGATGTCAATGCACGTTAAAGAACCCCAGGTGGTCGAAATTACCGGAGTCCTTCACTACAGCGTTTCTCATAGCCTGAGTCGCTTTGGAACGTTAAACCCCATAAACCAACAATCAACCGAAATTATCCGGAGCCCTTCTATACGGCGTCCCTCATAGCCCAGGTTGCTCTATGACGTTAACCAACATAAACCAGACTGAACAAAGAAATGTACGATTAAGGACGATTACTTTTTACAGCTGCTGATCGTTCGTATGTCCTAGTGAAAAGGAGTGTATCTTAGATATGTGCTGTTAATGGAAAATAATCAGGCTAAATGCTTTCGGGGTATCTTCAAGAGTCTAAAAATTCTTTTGTGAACATCGGTAGTGCACTCCAAGGGCACTGTGTGAGAAGTTCTTGCAACAGCGGGCCTAGATAGGGTGCATAACGAAAATAGGAGCACGGCGTACATGTTTAAGAGCGGTTATCTAGATATGAGGCGCATATAACTCGATAATATCTGTGTTTGTTGCCCAACTACAGCTCGATTGTGCAAACGCAATATAAATGCGATCAGAGTAACAAATCCTTCGTGTGGTGCTCACTTGCTTTGAAATAATAAAGATTAGGGCTGCACACCAAATTATTGGAAAGCTGTTATACCTCGAAGGAACAAAAGCAAATTTTAAAGGAATACTCATGATAGACCAAATCATATCGGGAACGGACACGTGCATTAAAATGGCACCGTCTGGCCTAAAGAAAAGAAAAAAACTAATATCGCTCTCAATATGACATGCAACGCACAAGTTCTGGCAGGAGTTCAGTTCTGGAAAGAGTGCTAGCCAAGCGCTCCTGGAAATTTATGCATATAGCCATAGATGCAAACATTTGATTTGATTTATTCGGGTTGAACGTCCCAAAGCGACTCAGGCTATGAGGGACGCCGTAGTGAAGGGCTCCGGAAATTTCGACCACCTGGGGTTCTTTAACGTGCACTGACATCGCACAGTACACTGGCCTCTAAAATTTCGCCTCCATCGAAATTCACTCACCGCGGCCGGGATCGAACCCACGTCTTTCGGGCCAGCAGCCAAGCGCCATAACCACTGAGTCACCGTGGCGGGTCATGATGCAAAGAGATACTGCGAATGTTTATGTAAGTTGTGGGCTTTGTGCGAAGGCACATTTTTTTACTATAAAGCGAGATACTGAGCTGCTTCACTCAGGATGCGTTGTAAGTCGTATTGAGTGCTATAGTGCGTAATAGGTGGCCGTGAATCTTCATGCATAGCGTATGCATTTCGGAAGCCTTCAGAGCTGTATTCTTCATTGTAGTTCGTATGCGGCTGTCGTCATTCTGGTGGCTAGCGCTCAAGCTGCGCAGTGACGACGTTGTTTCCGCTGTACTGTTTCAGAAACTCCATAAAACTAAGAAGAGAGCAAACATTTTCAACCGCGTTTGTTAATATCACGTCAGAGCTGATCGAGTCACTCCGCTTCCAATTCTCATTCCAACTTTAGCTTTATTGCCAGGAATTTTTCAGCGGAAGGAGGGAACTGGGGGATGCATGTCGTTACGCACACGCCTCCAGTGTGCCACGATGCTGCAAAGTTTGCTCCTTGAAAGTGGAGTTCACATTTCGTGTACGCGCTCAAATTTTACCGCACTCACAAAAAAAGAAAAAAATTCAGACAGTTATGTAGAATAACATTATGCACGTAATGTAGGGAATAAGTTCAGTAGAGTTGAAAGAATAGGAAAGAAAATTGGCAGTGGCTTAGCTCGGCTGTGCCAGGATATACGAAGCGAAATCTAAGGCGAGCGCAACGAAGACGCAAGCCGTGTGACGTCATACCAAACAGCCGCGGCGGCTCTGCGGCGAGGCGTGCGGTGTGACGTCATGCCAGATGGCGCGGCGAAGGCACGGCGTCCGCCAGCCGCGGCGGTTGCTAGGCAACGGCTCAAGGTCGGCCTCTGTGCCTCCTCGGAGCACCGCCACAGCGCAATCGCAAGTTCGTGGCCAATGTCGCTTTCGCTACAAAAGTTTTGCTCCCTGGCCAATCTACAGGTTCGTACGTACAACGCAGCGAAGTTCTTGACGGTGACACGATGCAGGCGGAATCGACATGGCAATATTTATGTCAGCAATTTTCCCGCCTGAATTTTATTGTCAAAAATGAATTGTAGGAGAGACAACCACTGCTCCACTCTCCACAGCCACTCTCGTACCACTGCTCCACAACGCTTATAGAATATTTGCAATTGTAAAGTTCCTCATCTAATGCGAGATTGATAGCCAAGTGATTGTATACATGTTAGCAAGACAACAGCCGACGAACGAATCACCGAAAATACTTAGTACTGATGGTGAGACCGACAGCGCGAATGGTGAAATTACAAACGTCAGAGAAGCTAAGAAACCATCACCACGTGCCAGTGAAACTAAGGCGTGGTAAAAGTGATAGGGCGTCGATATTAGCGAAACTAAGGGTCACATACAAAAATTATCACCCGGAGCTTTCGCGCTTCCACGGCTCGAAGTGGCATAAATACTGCATAACCGCGAGCAAAAGTTGCTTTAAAGATAGGCGTATACGACGCGCTTCAACATTACGTTGCGATATGTACATCGATACAGCGTGAATCAAAACCGGTCGATTGTAGACTGTATATCTTCAAATGCGATATGAGAGGAAGCCCGAGGTTGATATTTAACGCAGCCGACCGTGGTAAAAGCTTACCAACGCTCTTTGCGGACGTCACTCTCCACTGACGCAATCTGTAGAAAAACGATGGCAGTTTCGAATGCTTTTAGAAGCGGGGGCGGTAACAAATGATTTCCCCGATATCGGCTATCTTTATCCACTCTGCGGGTCCTCAAACAGTATAAAAGGTTAGAGCATAGGCCTTGCGGCTGACACACCTCTCGCACACTCTAGCTGTCGACTGCGTGAGCAGGAACTACGCGACGCATATTGCTGCGGACGACAAGATGGCCCAGGAAGACAGAAAGGGCGCACCTCGCGAAGCTGTTCGCGATCCGCAGTTGCACTTCGCAGAGCGGGTGGCATGCGTCCCTTTGATGGCTGGAATCGCCGACATAGTGTCTCGGCGCTACGCTGGAATCAAAACGCGCTCAATGATCCTGGATGCGGCATTGACAACGGCTGAGAATGCGGCTGTCGCAGTCGTTCGACGCTGTGAACCGGTGGCGAGGGCCTACTTGGGTCCGCAGTTGGAGTACGCCGACGCGCTCGCCTGCCGGGGTCTGGACGAGATGGAAAAGAACTGGCCAGCTGCACTACGGCGGCCTGAAGAAATCGTTGCAGACGCTGTCGCCTTCGGCCGCGAGAAAGCTGAGGCAGTGGAAGGGCGCATTCGCGAACAGGTACAGTTTCTCTTTATTTGTGGTCTTTCGTCGTGTGGCGTAGTGAAAAGTAGCGTCTAAATGTTGATGTATTCGAGAGTCCGACGTCAAAATCGTCCAACCTTGTGTTGCGAAGAGTTCATCAGGGCAGCGTGCGCAGTTTTTACTCTTCTCCCTGTCCGCGCCCAACACCGATTAACGTAAAGCACAGCACTACAAAGGTGGCCAAGACAAAATAGCAACGTAAACAAGCCCTGGATCATTCAAGTGAACGCGTGTAGCACACGGTTATGGTCACCCAGTTAGGATTGTGTATCACGGTTGCGGTGCCTGCTAGGCACTTGAGAAGCCTGTACCTTCAGTACTTGTCAATCGCTTAAAACATTGGTGCCCGTATGCGGTCGTGGTTCTCCGGCTATGACACCTGTCCTCAGAATGTCGCTTGTATTGCTTCGATGTGGGAGGGAGGTGGACAACATTTGCATGGAGACAAAAAATGCCGGTTCGCCCGGAATATGACAGATCTAAGAGCTGAATGTTGTCGATATTAGGTAACCTTGCGCTCTCTAACGCGACGCGCCGCTCGCTGCGAACATAGCTCAAGACTCGATTTAGTCGCTACTCTGGACATTCGTGTACGCAGTCTACTTACTCACCACTCATAGTGTTAAATAGCCCGACGTATCTTTGTTGCGTTGCTCGCAAATAGTGGTTACAGCTTTGCTGTGAACTGCCTGATAGACTATTCACCTTTTGCCGAGACCTACGCGCTCACGGCGCAGCAGATTACATGTTGTAGTGTAACGTATGCCTTCTACTCTAACTTTGGTGGTTTGCAGAACAGGTTCATTCCAGGAGCTTTAGCCTGCAGAGTTTTACAGGGAGTGTTGCTCTGTTTGCGCCCTAGACATTCCCACATAATCTTATGCCTACAAAGTACTTTTCGACTTTGCTTACGTGCAGGCCGAGCGGGTTCAGCAAGTTGTAGTGGCTGCGCGCGACGTGGCAGTTCGTAGCATCAACGACACCTTCAATGGAGTAGACGATGCCTTAGATTTGGTAAGTCGCTGCACTGTCTTAATCCATTGCCATCGTATGATCCTTCCTTAATACGACACTGGCGCTTCCCTTCTAATACCACTGTTTTCCAACTGCCAATCCTTGCAGTGGATTTCTGCTCACAATCCCCAACATCAGCCCCACTACAACAATGTATCAGCTTCGCACCCATTGATCGAGTTAACGTGCACTATCTTGCGAAAGCTGTGCACTGCCGTGTGCCTTCAGCTCGCTTGTGAAAGGGACCAGTTCCTGAAAGTCGCAAGTTCCTGGTACGATTCCCTCAATCGGGCCCTGCACAACACACCCTTGCGCGCCAATCCTGCTGAGGTAATTACGGCCTTTCGAAGTTTCACTTCGCTATATCTTTGGCGACCACTTTTCATTCCTCAGCCCTCCCATTGGAAGGGTACCTAACGCAATAGAATATTTTTAGCTATTTTTTTCTTATCTTCAAAAGTCCCGTGGCTACGTGCGGAACTTCAACGAGTACGAGTCATACGGTCTGCCGTGTTCTATACTGCAGATGTGGCAGTTCATTCCATCGGAGTCAATGAAGGGGGTTCTATGCGCAATACACCACCAAATCATTAACACAGCGCGGCAGCATTATGTGCAACGTGAACAAGTCCCAGTTTCTAAGCGTCAAGCCGGAGCTAGGGATGAGACCACATATAAAAATTACCAAATGCAACTACCATGCTTTATCCCAGTGTATAGCTTCCCTCGTGCAAGGTTGCCGGCCCGAGCCTAGTGCCTCTCGTACTTTTGCACAACATGCGACGACCAAAAATCTTGTCCAAAGTTTCACATTCCTTTACACGTGCGCTTGCGTCGCGCTCAAAAATTTAGCGCTACTTCGCATCGTTACTCTCTTGTATTTCGAGCACGCATGTTCTATACTAAACGGCGTGCAACTGTGGTCTCTGGGTTGCCTTGCTGACTGACGACCCCATCTTCCCTCTGTGTACAGACTGTCCAGGAGCACGTCATCGCTGCTGCGCAGCACACCATTCTTGCTCTCTCATTCCTGCCCGAGAAAGCGGGACAACTCTACGGAGCTCTTTACGACTGCATCGTGGAATTGCACCGCTTCTGCACCACAGTGCCTGTGAGTGCTTTTTCTACCGCATGCATTTTCAGTACCTCGACTTGATTCCACTTTCGTGTTCTATTTTGTGATGCTTTTCAGTTTTAATCCGAGTGCATTCAGACTCATTATACAAATCTCTCGTCAGATCAAATTCGGCAGTGGCTAGAGGGCAGTCATGTCGCGTTCACTCTGGTGACGTCACTTCTCTGGTGACAGCATAAACAGCGTCTAATGCCATCTCGTTACCAACATATCAGGTAATTGGGTGTCTCTATTTTTCTTTCTTCTCGTTTAGGTTCCCCAGCAGTACGACTCGTCAAGCTCGTCGAGCTCGTCGGAGACCCCGCAGCCTACGTCCTCTACGGATAGTTCTTTCCAAACCGAGGAATAATTTCACTTGCCTGAAGTTTTGTACCGCTTCAGTTCATGTTGCTACTAAATATGTACACCATTATTTCCCTACACGCTGTGCCTCGGATCTACTACTTGGACCCTTACTATAATCAGCCGTAAGAAGCTACAATACGAAGTGCAATCTTAACAATTCCACAGGTTTCCGACACACGCAGGCACAGAGCACGTGACCCTGAGCGTCATGCATGACTTGACAACTTTATTACGTGGCATATGCCGCACTTGGTCGGGTAAAGGCTGTTATTTCGGGCCTCCAGCAACGCTTGAGGCACATTTTATTTCCTGCGCTCAACAGTTTGTTTTGTTTGATGGTTTTTCTTTTGCAGTTAAAAAATGCAGCATTTTATTGATGCGCACTTTTATACATTCTGTGACGCACATAACCTAATTGCGTGTGTTTGCGGTGATGTCAATCCAAGGTGTCGATGGCAGCTTTTACACCGACGTCGACAATGATGTAACTAAGGCGGCGACGAATAAATGTGTTTTGTTGCAGCAGTTGTGGAGGTCTGACTGTCATTATCTTGTTCAATCATAACAGGACGATTTTATCTTCTACCAGGAAGGAAGCTGGTCTTCTGCTTGTTTAATTTACACTAGTGCCAAACAACAGCTGGAACCGTTCTGGCAGACGTAATGCCGTAGGGCCAGTTTCCCTTCCTCGCCTGTTTCATCCGCAACCCTTTTTTCCGTCTACATTTTAAGGGTACGTTCCAGCGCTGAAACAAGGTGCTGGGACGGTTCAGGAAACGAGCACACAGCAATCGGCCAATGCCACCTCTCGCCGGAGGTGAGCGAGGTGTCACGTGGCAACATACTACGTAGTACAAGCTATCTCTATCCGTTCCGCGACATACTTAGATATACTTTGCATGACTGTCCTGACCAACGTATACGAAGCAGTTATTCAGCTAGGAAACCGGCGTGAATGTGCATCGAGACTAATGTTGCCGAGCTGCTTTGTTCGGCTGTGGTCTCGTCTGTCTAATGCACGGGTGGAATGGTGCGCTGATAACGATGACAGACGGTAGGGTGTGCTCGGCCTCCTGAGATCGCAATATTGATCACCGCATACACGCCGGACAGCTGGGCACGCCGGACAGCTGGTTTAACAGCCGTCGAAAATTTCGGTTCTCTTCTTGCGTATGGAGACTACCTAGCATTGAATAATAGTGTCGTGTAATAATATATCCCACTGAGTTGTGTTCGGAACGCCTACTTTGTCGTCATCGCAATGAAGTCACGTCTCTGAGAAAAGCAAAGAGTTCCCGTCGAGAAAGCTGTTTACTGTCTTTTTGCTTTACGGTCGTTTTCATTTAACCCGAGTGTGTAAAGAGTAGAGGCTTCGCTGCGCCTTACTTTTAACGAGGACTAAGCAGTTCCTGGAATAGATTTCAGCTCTTTCAGGACCCTCGTGATGTTTGGCAAAGTGCAGTGTCTTACTGTTTTACAGCCCTTCCCTGTTTTGATCCTTCCTTGTCTCTAAACACACAATGGGTTGCTAACATGAGCTGTAATTTTCTGCTAGGGTGTACTCCTATTTGGTTGCTTACAACACGAATAGATTCGTCTTTTCGTTTTTTTTTTTTTGTACAGTCTGTTTGAAAGAAAAAAAAATACGAGGCAAAGTTAAGCGGCTCCTCGGATGTGTTTTTTGCGTGACCGGGCTATGGCCTGGTTCTGTGTTCAGTTTTGGTGCGGAAGTATTATTCCGATGGGTAAACCCCGAGCAAGACCTTGCGACGTTTGTGGGTTTGTGTTAAGTATCTTGCCATGTTTGTGGGGTTGTGCCAAGTGAAATAAATAAAAACAAACCAAGCACATATTGCTCCCGACTGGGATTCGAACCCACGGCGGTGCGAACACATTCGCTGGCCACTGCACGAGAGTACTAAGCTATCGTCCCATTTTTTCTTCTTTATTGCATGGAAATCAATCCCACTCAGCTTCCAAATGCTTTACGTGCACACATACTATCCGGCAATGCAGACACATTCTCATGTATTCGTACATTTCACTCCACCTGCGCATCAGACATTCGGGATGCATACGCATGCGTCAAGTGCCGGCAATCATTCAGGTGTCCGGTCCTGCGCAGCATAAATCCCCCGCACCAAGGCGCACTGTTCACTGAACAAGACTAGACTTATGAACCACCTCGTTCATCTAAGTCTCGGCTCTCGCCGCAGCCGATCACGCCTCGTGGTGGTGTTGTTGCCTCGTGTTAAACTGCAAAACACTCTCGCACTGTGCATTGCACGTCGTCGTCGTCTTCATCAGCTTTCATCTGCGGCGCGAAGAGACTGACAGATATTCATGATGGGTTCTAAAGCGCGACAAGACGGAAGCGAAAGGAAAAGAACGCACACGACAAGCGCTTACTAGCAAAAAAAAACGTTTATTGCAACGCTTGGAATAAATAGGAGTCACAGAAAACACGAAGAACCATAAAATAACAAGACAAAAAAAAAAGAAATTAGCCGTTACTATCTAAAAAAGCACGTTCCTTCTCCGACAGCAAAATTGAAGGCTCACTGACACAGCCCTTTGTCTTAGCAATATGATAGGCTTCGATCATTTCCCTAGTCTTCTGGTCGTGATGCGAAACGATCACTGTCGTTAGGTCCAATTGGGCTTGGCAGGACTTATCTTCTTCCCCGTGCTTACGCTCATGGCTTGCCAGGTGCGTACCTGTGCCACTGCCTAAAGCCCGGCGATGTTCTGCGAGGCGCGTATTAATGCATCGACCAGTTTGGTCGATATACATAGCCCCACATGACACGGGAATCATGTACACCACGTTCCTTTTGCATGTGACATAGGGGTTTTCGTGCCTGATTGCACATTTTTTACGCGCACCAGCGTTTTGCTTTGAGGCCTTCTCTTCTACCGCACGACAAATACTCTCAGCTTATTTGGTGCTGAAAATGCAGCATCGACACCGTAACGAGCAGCAACCTTTTTTAGTCCATGAACCAACTTGCCCAACTTTTTGCCCTCCTTCAGACTGTCAGATAATTGTGCCTTCATCGTCGTCATCTTTCATGCAATTCTGCTTTCGCATGTGTATAGAATTGACGCAACAATTCTTTCCCTTTTCCTTTTTTTTTGTCGTCATAGCAAGTTTCTATTCTCGAGCGAATCGTGGTGTTACGAACGATTTGTGACGTTTAAGAGAAATAGGAACCGAAGTTCTACCCACTTACTACCCACCCATGCAGCCACTTCCACGGCCGTTTTGTCCTGACGCCCATTCATGAAAGCGGCGCCGAGGAAAATCCCGTGCTCTGAAAATAGTCTCGAGTTACGCTTTCTTCCTCCGAGATTTGTTGCAACAAAGGTCTTTGAGGGACGCTACCGGAGCGCCTATTGAGCTCGTGGAAGTTGTTTTGCTCCGACCTTCAACTGTCGCTATGTTTGGAGCGAACACCTAGACTGGCGGTTAGGAGACCAAAGGTTTGTGCTCCTCAGAGCGAACTCTCAGCTCGTGTTGCTAAGCACATCGATTACATTTCTGCACGAATAATGCAAGAGAAGGCCTTACGTTTCATCAAGCGCCAATTTTGTGCAACGATGTGCTTGTTTGCGCAGGTTAGACTATCAGGAAAATGTTAATCAGTATGCTTACGCTCCCAATTTGATCTTTGTTCATAGAGTCGCCCCAGAACTGTGCGTGGGACTACAGTTACAGGAACTGCGTGGTACGACAGTTACAGGAAACCGAAGTTGCAAATCAACGGCGCACAGTCACCGTGTCTTATTTCTAGAGAAGTTGAAAAGTGCAACTGCTGTAAGCGGTGCGGATCCCTTTCGTTAGCTTCTGTGTCGTTCTGGGTACGTTGCAAATTTAAACATTGCTTGCCATTCACACTCAGTTGTAGCTACAAGCATGCGAAAATTTGCTTTTCCGTGACTTATTTTAGTCACACTGATGTTTAGTAGAACGGAAGGTGGGCATTCATTTCCGAGGAAACCTTGGGCGCATATCGAAGAGTGCACTAAACAAGCAAGCATATTCAATAGGATCGAAGCCTGCACTTTTTCGAGATAATTTTGATCTGCCAATTTCACAATTATTTCCGGAGGACACAGAAGCTACTGATCATACAACAATGACTTTTTTTTTTAGGTTTTAGCTAAACGACATCTCTTGGGATGGCAGAAAATAAATGAGCCCGAAAGAGGGGGGCTCTTCGGTCTACAAAGGTACCATGGGTCCCTTGCGATGACAGTCGAAATCCATATAAATTTGCATACCCGTGCAGCTCCATGTGTAGGCTCGTGCAAAAGGAAAATCAGAAAAGCACCCCTTCCGCCAGCGCAGCTTGACTGAACGCAAACTGAGAAAAAGAAGCGAGTCATCAGTCGAGCTACCTTACGGATGAGTGGAATTGCACCTGCGAAACTCAAACACGATGTTTACGTCTCCGCCGCGTAGTTGCTTGGTCACCATCCGGGGCGCCTAATGAAGTGCCACCGTTCAATGGCAGTGCGCTGAGGCTCTATGGAACAGCTGCTAGCGAGTGCACGCTCCTGACTCCTCGAGCGGCGTCGGTCTTTCAGACCTCCAGAAACGACAGCTGCATGTGACTTCGGTGTGCTCGGACAGGGAGCTTATTGGGAGGAAATGCGAATGAGTGCCTGGAAATTGCGTAAACTTCCGCATTCGCCGGACTTCTGTGCGATCTTGGCTTGCATAATAAGACCCCTCGGGCCAGTTGGTTCATTTCAGTGCTTGATTTGAACTGCGCGGACAAGACGAAGGCGAGCGTACGTAACGTGTGGTGCGTATTCTTCCCCTCGTCTCCGCACACTTGCTGTCTGTTAGGTGCACGCTACACCCTGTAGTACATGCTTTCTACTTGTCTCCGTCTTTTTAGCGCAGTTTCAACAAAGCACTTTACTTGTAGACTCATTCATTGCTTGTGTGTTTAGTATGCAGTGATTAAGGGGTCTGTGATCAGTATTCGTTGAAAACAGGGAAGGGTTATTCAATTGATCTTTCAAAACGGAGCTATGGTATGGGCTGCCATTCTTTCTGGCGTCTAGTGTTAAGCTCCGCATAGCTTTTTATATGCCCGCAATGTGTGCTTGAGGTAGTTCACTTTATCTGTTCAGTTTATATATCATATTGCTCTAATCTGTGACCATTATGCACAACATTACTTTCATAGGAACTAAATGCAAACGTTAGGTACGATGACAGGACGCATCAATACCAACTACCAGCAGTCAGTAGTAGTTAGACACATTCCGTGCTTCTTCATTGTAGTGAAAACTTGCTGTTTTAATAAATGTGCACAATCAGGTCAGAATCAAACGCAAATGCTACTCTGAATTTTCCTTGGAATTCAAAAAGCGTCATGAACATTTAATCGGTTGATCAGCGTATACACTTAGCTAAAACCTAAATTTTATACAACCATATATAAAGCTACCATGATTCAGTGTTGTAACTAGAATCTATAAGCAGAGGTTCCGCTCGCTCTGCCTTCTGTCGGAATCCTGGGCTCTGCAATTTCAGCGCTGGAACACATTCTGGCTCACAATCTGGTTCAACATATAACTAACATCCGCCCCGCCGTATGTCGCTAATGGATGTATTTGAGGTCAATTGTGCACCACTGGCAGGCAGTTCTGATGTCATATTCAACGGTATTGCTGCGTAAGAATATGAAGGTTGATCCTCGAGCCCTTGAACTTTGCTAACTACTTCTCCTTTCCGCCTCAGGTAAACCTTATTCCCTGCCCAGTTTCTTTCGTTTTGATGAATTATGTCGAAAGCTATTCACCTGGTTATTTTTTGTCACCACTTGGAATTTCGATGGAGGCGAATTATTGAGGCCCGTGTACTGTGCGATGTCAGTGCACATTAAAGAACCCCAGGTGGTCGAAATTTCTAGAGTCCTTCACTACGGCGGCTCTCATAGTCTGAGTCGCTTTAGGACGTTAAACCCCATAAAACACAAACACAAACTTAGATAAATGAATTTTCACATTTTAAAGCAGTACTGTGAGAATTGATGGAGCCATGGTAGTGGGCTCTGTAGTTCCATCATCAGAGTTTTTAAGCGTACACTGAAGTTTCGCTGCGCGAGCGTTTTTTTTTTATATTGCCTCGTTGGAAATGCGTTAACTGCCTCCGGGCATTGAGCCTACCATCTCGCGCTTGCCAGGAGACATATCTCCATGGTGGTATTTCGCACGATTGAACAGCAAAGTATAGGTGGAGATGACCAGGTTTTGTATGAAGATATTGCGATTTGTCGCAACACTACAGTTCTCGTAAATCCTTCCTCAAATATCACCTGCCGCCACTGATCGGTAGGAAAGCACTTGATTTCACGTACAGCTGCTTAAGCGTAGTGTCGAACCACCGTCGTTATCATAATGCTGGCGGACCACTGAGCCATCGATACATATTTTTCTTTTTTTTGCCACGATAGGTCTACATGAAACCTTCGTACGTCGCAACCAAATACTTCTGAAAATTTCAATACTTTTTCACTTCTTTCCATAAACTTGTCGCGAGTGTTAGGCTAACGTGCAAACTTTTGGAGTATTCCTTGGTGGCTTGCCTCAAGAAGAGTCTTATTGTTGTGGCTGAATCCACGTTTCATGCCCAACAATATAGCCACCAATAACCAATCTTCGCTGCATTCCTGCGCCTCTCCACGGTGGATGAACTATCGCACCATCAGCTTTCCCTCTAGTTAATTTTCAGTTTATGGGCGAGCCTAAAAACCATCTGGATCGTCTAATGACTGCTTACAAGAATGTTATGTCGAGAACTGCCACTGGGCTAGTTGGTACGGTTGTGTTTTCAAACAAGGCGCGAAAATGAAGACAACATTAAAAGACAAACGAGCGTTGCTAAAAGAAAAACACAAACGAGCCTGCGCGCATATAAGCCTTCACTGGTTGTTCCATCCTTTTTTTTTGCATAGTTTCTCTTTTCGTTACTCAGTTTCCTTTTGCGTTGCCTCTTTCTGTGTCTTCTTAGTGCTCGTTTCGCGCCGTCCCATGTGATGCCAGCGAGCTTGGTCGGCGGCTCATCTGCAGGGGTGTGCTTCAGCTGTTGCTTTCTCTGCTTCGACACTTGCGATGACAAGAAGTCTGAAAGGATTTCTTTTTTGCTTCGATGCATGAACTCTCAAACACACACACACACACACACACACACACACACACACACACACACACACACACACACACACACACACACACACACACACACACACACGCGCGCGCGCGCGCACACGCACACGCACACGCACACACACACACACACGCACACGCACACACGCACACGCACACACGCACACACGCACACGCACACGCACACACACACACACACACACACACACACGCACGCCCGCACGCACACGCGCGCGCGCGCGCACGCAGCACAAGAACACGCAGCACAAGCGCACGCGCACGCAGCACAAGCACACGCGCACGTAGCACAAGAACACGCAGCACAAGCGCACGCGCACGCAGCACAAGAACTCGCAGCACAAGCGCACGCAGCACAAGCACACGCGCACGTAGCACAAGAACACGCAGGACAAGCGCACGCGCACGCAGCACAAGCACACGCAGCACAAGCGCACGCGCACGCAGCACAAGAACTCGCAGCACAAGCGCACGCGCACGCAGCACAAGAACACGCAGCACAAGCGCACGCGCACGCAGCACAAGCACACGCGCACGTAGCACAAGAACACGCAGCACAAGCGCACGCGCACGCAGCACAAGCACACGCGCCACGCACACAAACACACGCGCACATGCACAGGCACGCACGCATGCACGCGCACAGGCACAGACGTGCACGCACGAACAGGGAGGGTACTTATGGCAATAACAAAGAGCTGAAAAAAAAAACTTGATTCCCGGGAAAGAAAACGCATGCATCTAATGATAGTGTACGGCCTGCGGCTACTATGGACCGCATAAAATGTACGCACACGAGCCGCAGAGTTATGAAAGGAGAACATCATGGGTAGAGGTCTTTCAGCGTGCCTGTCACGTATTCTGTTGCGCCAGAGGCTATGTAGACCAAGCGGCGCAGTGAAGTACGCAGTGCGAACGAGGCTAAACACTGAAACTAGCATAGAACGAGCGAGGAGCACCTCATTCTGGTCTTATGTCAGAGCTCCTTATTATCGCTCGCAGTACTTGCTTTTCCATGAAGCAGTACCATCCAGTACCCTTCCACTTCTTCCTCGGGCAGCATGCACGTCATTTTCTACTTCCTGGAACGCGTGGAAGGTCGCCAGGGCTCTGAAACGAGTGGGATTGTGATTGGGCAGGGCGTGATGTTGACGCTCATTCTTTAAGAGGAATAAAGAGAAAATTTCCGCTGTGTACAAAACAAACTTCGAAAGCTCTAGCATGCGAACTTAAGTGGCACTTCATACGCACTGGCAGAGAACAGCACTTTTGCGTTCAACCATGGTTTAAAAAGAAGGGTTACCGTGTTTAAAGTAGTAAAGGAAAAAGGAATTAAGTCTTCACGAGAGGCACATACGGCCAACAAGCCTAATTGCTCTTTGGTTTTGATGCTTCAGGCAAGCGGCGTTGTAAGAAGGGCAAAGAAGAGGGCGTCGAACAGAGGTGCATAGATTTGCTTTCGCGGCAAAGCTGTACTGAGACAGAAAAGGGCATGCGAAAAAAAGATGGTATCGACGACGCTTTTCGAAAACTGCTGGTAGGCTCATAACAGGCCGATAACGCTGAACCGAAAAGAAAAGGTCTTGTAATGTGCGCTTCAAATTATAAAGGAAAATTCACTCGCTTGAACAGAATGAAGACGATCGCCAAACCGCCGCGTTCAGTAGGGATGGAGTGATTATCCTTCCCAATAGCTTTACAGCGTGAACAAGAAACAAATATTTTGAACAGTTAATACAGAAATTTAGCATAGCGTCATCTGCGGCCGCTACCACGATCCGCTTCTGCGCGCCGACAGTGCGCATTATCTGACTGATTCCGGCGCGGCAGGAGTGCGCGCAGCTGTCGGGACCCTGGCGCCATATGCCGCCTTCAAGGTGATCTGCGCATGGACAATGGCTCCTCACGGACGCGGATAGCGGTAGCGGCCGCGAATCGCGCTATAGTAAATCTCTCTAACATGTATTCTTTCACAAAGTGATCCCTCCTTCTGTCTTTCAAATGAACGTAGCAAAAACAAGACGCACAGATTCCACACAGAGTTTGTAACAGCGGCAGAACAGATACATGAGGCGGTCGAAACACCGCTCACCACGGTGCATCTGCGACCTCTACCACGGAGTCATGCCACGCACGAGTTGTCGCACTGTTGAGAGAAGGACACCCTCAACCGTCGAAGTAATCCCGCTCGACATGTAATGGCCGTGCCCAAGAGCTTGAACCAAGCCGAGGAACGTTGTTCGGCGTTATTGCGTGGCTAGGAACTGTACACAGCGTCCATGCTGTGGCAGTTTTTTTCCCACACTTGCCATAAAGGCATAATTTGGGTTCGCTGTGTACTAATTAAAGGAAATCATGTAAGGTGTTTTTATGCAGGAACCGGAGAAGGCTCCTGCTCTTACTGTTGTTGGTCAGCCACTTGGAGAAATCCTTCTCCCTTGTCGCCGTTAGCCCCACTTCCATTAAAATTCGCGTCCTTGAAGCCCTTGTCCCTGCACAAGTCCAAAGCAGGTAGCGAACATCCACCTCTGCAGCTTGTGTGAAACACGTACTTCGGGCAAGCGGTGGGTCTTACATCTTCTTCAGAGCCCCATCGGCACGTGACCGACAGGGCAATGGCCACCCCAGCCCTGATCCTTCTAACGGATCAGGGGAGGGTGCGCTAAAAGTAAGCATACAGGAGATAGAGCCTAGCGACTAGTTCACGTAGTTAACGAAGCTGTTCGTTAACAGAGTTAACAAAGATACAAGGTCATTGCCCTTAACAAGTACGGACTGCTTTTCTCTCGTCCTCAATAGAAAAGCGCCAGAAGCCGTGGCTTGTATTGTAGGTTCCTGCAGCATAATTCAAAGCCAGTGGGGAGGAGAAAAACAAACAGCTATACTCGAATTCAGCGGAACTATATGCAGCCCTGCGCCATTTAAAAAAAAAAGGAGGGTTTTATGAGGCCGTGACCGCGACACACATACATTTAGACAGAAAAGAATAAACATAAAGCTGCTTTAATAACAGCAGCTTTAACAAGAAGAAAAAGCGAGTTGCTTATCTAAAGCCAAAACTTTTTGCTTTCAGCGGACATGACAAGAGAAGCTGATGTCGACCAGCGTTGTGCTGCCGTAATTTATTTCGCCCTTCATTAGAGCAGCGCCCACACCGCCTTCAACAATGACATCTTACTTCGTTCGCTTCCGTCGGTAGCGAAGGCGAGTCATATTATTTTTTCGTTGTTTCTGTTCATCATAGAGGGACGCAGTAAACATAGCTTCTTGTGTGGGTATCGTGCTGGTGACATATCACACGTACTTTTTCCTGCGCCTTTTATTTTTCGAGCACCAACCCTAATGCTTTTAAGTGAAGGTCGTTGACCTTGTACGCATGGCCCTTGTGGGTGTGATTTATGAGCGGTTAGGTTCCCGTGACAGTTATTATAAAGGTATTCAGGGCCTTGTGTTGTAGTAGGCCCAAAGTAAAAAAAAAAACAGGCTAATAAGAATTAAAGAAAAGCATTCTCATGCAAGGGTTCTTTCCGAACCATCAGAGTACAGTGCTTACCGTAAACTCACGTCTAGTGCATTAACCTTTCTGAACATACTTGAACTTGCCGTAATGCAGCGAGCGAAAAACCGAATAAGCCTTCAAAATTGCCATTGTTCTGTCCCCATCTATTACCAACAGTTTTGGTTGCTGTATTCTGCCACAATAAAACGTACGGTTCTTTTCAGTGCGCCCTATGAAACAATGCAAACAGTACAACGGCTCCAAAAGCTGCTGCCTATGACAGCAAAACTCGCTGGTACACCCCCCCCCCTTTCCATTTGATCCTTTTTAGGTTTTTTTTGTTATTTTTTTCGGCAATAGTGCATTATTAATTTCTTCAGCTTTTTCTCTCGTGGTCCTTTTGGGGTGTTCACTTCCCTTTAGTCCATCTCCTGTATGCGCGATCTAGAAAATTGAATGCCACCTGCTACGCCAGGCATTATTGGCGAACACGTGAGGGGAAATCAAACCCGAAACTCGGGCTCACAGCCAAAACCCCACAGCCACTGTGCTACCCACAGGGCAGGCCGACTTACACACGCTCAGACTAAAGACATGGCAGCAGTCACTACATATCTGCACACTTCGAAAGCTCATTTATTTCATTGCATTTAGAAGAATTTCAAACCTCGAATCTTCGTGGCGTTAACTTCCGACGACCTTTGCACTTTGCACAGAGGACGACGGCCAGCTATGAGGTTGTCCTTCTTCCAACTGCAGCTATTTTCAGCTCGTGCGCTGTTTACCCGTTGGTGAGCAAGCATGAACTTCTTTCTTCACTTGTTCTTGGCCTTGGTGAGCAGCGTCCGCATGGTGCTGAAGTGGGATTTATTTCTGTCGGGGATTAGGGGGATTTACGAGCGACCACGTAACTGCATCCAGTTACACGAGATGAGGAAGGATTTCAGCCTCCCTTTGCACTGGGCCGGCGTGGAGATTGTGCTTGCGTAAGGTAGCCACATCAAGATTGGGAGCCGTAAAAGGAAGGGACAAGCAGCTCCAGCTTTGCAGTTCCAGTGGCAATAATGGGCGGTCCCTCCTGGTCTAGTAACAACTTCCTCCCGAACGAAACGGCTGGAATTTACTGCTGAAAAATAAAATGCTTCTCGCCTCCTTTTTGCTCTGTCGCAATGTTCTTTTACGATCTTCACTTTGGAAAGACCTAATTGCCACAATGAAAGGTTATACTACTATCGTATTGCAAAAGATATAAACAATCGCCCTAGTGCGACGCATAGAAACCGACTGCCTCGCAACTCTAGACGCTTATAGTTCTCTTTATGCCCTCCATCAAATCCAGCCAAGTCATTCAAGCCCTGGAGTATAGGATGTAACTTTAGCAACACTTTCGTCATCTCGAAGCAGATGCATACAGCCGTGGGGATATAAAACGAAAATTGGTATCTTCTAAGATGCAGTGGTGTTGTAGCTCTTTAGAGAAAGTGTGTTTTAAGTGCTAGATGAGAAATTCACCCCGACAGCTTCATAATATCTCCTTAGAAGCTTTGTGTTCCTGCCTGTCGCTTTCGTTGTTTTAGTAGAGACGCATGTTATCGCCACGATGGCTCAGCGGCTAAGCCGCTCTGCCACTGAGCTTGAGGTCGCGGGATCGACTCCCGATCACAGCTAAAACATTACAGTGGGGGTGAAATACGGTAGTTTTCTTGTATTTTGTGACAGCAGCGTACAATAAGGAACCCCAGGTGGTCGAAATTAATATGGTATCCTCCGTTACGGATTCTTCCGTACGGGACACATGCAGCTCCAGAACTTTAAGCTCAGCGTAACAAAAACAAACAAAATAGAGACGCATAGCAGAATGTTTGTCGTCAGGGAATAAAAAAAAAAGGGGGGGGGAGAGGAGGGGGCACCCCACGGCGAGTAGTTAACAGCCACACGGCTGTTGGATTCTTTTAGCTCTTTCTATGTTATTATCTTATCGCTTTTATATTAATTACATTATTCTCCATTTGGTCTGCTTCTCTCATAAGGGATAGGGAAGTGCATGAGCCACGCCGGGGACTCAGGTGGTTAGTTAAAAAAAAAAACACTGGAAATCAGCGTTTGCTCTGATAAGCTGTCTATCTTCTATGTTTGTTGGATATATGCATCAACAACTTGCCTTATTATTTAGCGCCTTTGTGCTCATGACCTGATGCCAACAAGCTAACGAATTTTGCAGACGAAAACAGCAAGATTCTGTATCAACTCGACTAGCAGAGCGTGATGTTTTTATACTTTTCTCACCAGAACACTGCTGAAACCAAAGAAAACGGTGTATCTACAATGTTACCGGGTCTAACAAAAACTAAAAGACCGGCCACCGCGATGGCTCAGTGGTTATGGCACTCGGCTGCTGACCGGAAAGACGCGGGTTCTGTCCCGGCCTCGGTGGTCGAATTTCGATTGAGGCGAAATTCTAGAGGCCCGTGTGCTGTGCTATGTCAGTGCACGTTAAAGAACTCCAGGTGGTCGAAACTTCCGACGCCCTTCACTAAGGCGTTCCTCATAGCTTGGGTCGGGACGTTAAACCCCCGAAACGAACCCGAAAACTAAAAGACCAAATGTTCAGCCGTAAACAATCAGTGAAACAACCAAGCTCAGAAGTTACAACGTCATTGCAAGTCAGGCGCACATCATTATACTTGCAAAATGTTGCCACGCCGTTCACAAATATATACGTAGTCAGCTTAAGACTGCAGTCCTAGGTTTTCTCCAAACGGAAATCGTCATATGTTGGGAAAAACAGTTATTGAATGCTCAGTGGTAACAAATTTTCCATCAAGTTTTTTTAAGCTGATGAAGAAATCCTTTGCCAGTTACTTGTTTTTTCTGCTGGAAAAGACCTCAAAACACGCGGAAGAACTAGGCATGAGCTAAAATGCGAGGTATAATTTATTTAAGCTCTCTGCGCTGTTCTTTAATTTTGAACGAGCGCACGTGAGAGTGTGTAATTTACTACCTGTCTTTAGAGCCGTGCGTTTCAAGGCATTTATTCTGGCCTCGAAATACTAATCTCAGTCGTTTTCCATGTTATGGGCGTGATAAATATTCGAATAATAGAACGTTCCTGCCTTGCAGCCAGAATGATCTCGGGCATATTAAGGAGAAAAAAATTCCAACCTTCCTTTCAAGAAGTGCTGCCTTGCATTTTGCGCGAAAAAAAGAAAAACCTGAGGCTGTTTCAACAAGTTTAAAATGAGTGAAATAGTAATAAGTACTTTTATTACAACAAACTAGTACGACCACCACATCCTTAATTCTGCCATGCGGTGAAAGCGCGTTTAGATGTATCGACAGGCCGGCACACACAGTGAGAAGAAAGAAGAGTTTTTTTCTTCATCCGAACATGTAGCAACTGTGAAGCAGTAAAAAAGCCAGTATTCGGCCTGCTGTAGCTTTACTGATTGCAGGCTTCGCCAGAGTTCAACAAATAGCCGTGGTTAGCTTAGAAAAATTTCTCTTTCAGGCGTATATGCGCGCTGGTAAAACAATTTCCCCAATTTTTCAACCACTCCCAGCTTTTGAAAACCATGGCGTTCAATAAATTCAACGTAAGAGCGAGCTTGTAAATTGTTCTTAGTTTAGAGCGCGGGGAATTTTCTGCTTTTGTTTAAAATGTGCGAGGATAGCTCGAGTAAGAGCGGCATATTGTTATAAATGAGCTTTGTTATAAATGAGCGGAATGAGCGCTGTCACACGCGCCGACTGCTTCTGAATAAAATAGACTCGTCTTCTGGCTGCAGAAGTTGTGAAAGCTGGCTTCTCTGCTGATGCTTATATGAGGGGCAGTGAATTGCGCCAGTCATATAGGCGTGGCCGGGGAGCTATCGCGGCTCCGCTGTTCCCATAGAAACGCCCGGCCTGCGGCATGACGTTAAAAAGAAAATGGCCGTACTTGAGAACGCCTCTGGATTGTCGTCTATATATAGCCCCGAAAACGTAGCATAAGAGGGTTACTGCGAAGGTGCCGCTTATCCCATTTTGACTGCGTACCACTTGACACTTGCGGTATAAAAGAACGTTTGACGTCCGCTGCTGTGATTGGGTGGGGCGGTGGGGAACACTCTCAAGACCGGATGGCACAGATTCTTGACAGTGATCTCATACTCGCAGACAGCCTGTCGTAATAACACAGGCGGTAGCCTCAGCAAGAAAGCTTTCCAGAAATGGAATCAAGGAGACGCCAGCTCGAAACAGCATGTCATCACATGGGATCAATCCAGGACACTCCGGACTCCAGTAACCAAATCGCAGATGCCACAGCTCGCGGCCACACTAACCTCGCGGCTGTCAACGAAGTGGGAACAGATCCGGAATCTCAAAAGTACAGTGACACATGTCAGGGGCCCCAGGAAGCGTTTCCCTACCTCCCATGCAAAACTAAGCAGGGAGCAGTTACGGACGCTGCGGAAAAACGCCTTCCCAATCTTCCTTATTCATAATAAAATCGGCCCAGCCTTATATCGAGACACAAGTCCTTGGTGCGGAGACAGACCAACACTATGCCACACAGCATAGGGCTGTAAGAAAATCACAGCAGTCCCACACATGCAGAATCACACGCCGGACGAGTGGGAAGCTGCACTGTCCAGCGAAGACCTGGACCACCAAGTCCGGCTGGTCGACCGAGAATGCGCTACAGCCGTGGAAGCTGGAGCCCTGGACTGTGATAACAGCTCACTGGACTCGACGTCAAATACTCTAGAGACCTGATCAAGTTTATCATTCCCTCTCTCTCGAGGTCAGGCTGCACTTAAAAATTGCGAGGACACCTTGGCAACTAAAGTTGAGAGGCCAAAGCCGAGGACAGTATGCCGTGACGACTTCCGGTGGATGTGACGTCACATCGTTCCCGTGGCATTATCAATACCAAAATTATATATCTTTCGGGGATCTTGAGTGTTAATAACGCTTAATTACACAGTTTTCCATCTAATTTGACACAAATCCGACGTTTTCCCGACTATTCTGTGACTATTCTCACTATGCCGTGACGACTTCCGGTGGATGTGACGTCACACCGTTCCCGTGGCTATATCGACGTCCGCGCTATTTCGACACAATTTCGACATTTTTGCCTATAATTAATTAACTAATTAATCTACAGTCATCAAACTTGGCTTCTAGGTTCATTTTTTTCCTCCTCTTTCTGAAGCAATTATTGGGCTTCTATCTTTTTTAGTTCCCGAGTTCAACGCATGTGACACGCTTTGTTAACGGACAACAGTATGAGCCATTAAAGGCTTTCGCCTTTACACTAATACCCTCGAAAGTAGATAGCGAGACAGCAGCCGCCGTACCTCATTTGGCAGAGCACCGTACGCGGCACACGAAGGTGAGGTCGTGGGTTTGGCTTCGACTTGCGGCTTGTGGTCGTCTTTTCTTCTTTTTCTGAACTATCTGTTGTCTAAAATATTTCAATTAATTTTCGCTCATAAATAAAACACGTATATGAACACAACGCTAACATTCCCTACGCTCGCCGTGGCCTCGGCTTACATATCGTATTTACTCGCCTAATTAACGCACCACCCACTTTGATTGTCAGAAAGTGAATATCTGTTTTCCTTGCGTAATCAACTAACCCAATTCCTTTCGCATGCAGTCCTGGCGATCGAAAATACTAAAGGGCGCCCTTGTGTGAACACCGGAACAACTTTACAGTACCTTTATAAAGCGCCATCTGTCGAATGTCGAGAGTATGATTTCTCACCCTAAGGGACGAACGGCCATTAAAAATGTCGCGCGAAAAATCCGAGGACCAATCGAAACCGCGGCTGGTCGAAACGGGTTTCTCTGTTTGATATGCCATAACAAGGATCTCAGGAATAGCAATTCGTTGCGGTCGGTCTTCGCGCTGAATGTTGTTGGTCACTCTAGAGTGAACTCTAGTTGTGGTCTCCTTACACAGAATAATTGGCAGCTGCACGAGTTGGTTTCAGACCAAAGTTGTGGACTATGCTCTCGAGTACGGAACTCATGCTGTAAAGAGCGCTTTTTTTTTTTTTTAGAATCAGCCGTACTGGTTCACGTATTTTTCCCCATATTTATTCAAGTAGCGTATTTCTTGACCCGTTTTTGCCGCTTAAAGCTTTTTTCTGTATATTTTACCCCGTGTAACGAACGAATCCCCCTAATTTTGACAGATTTTTCCGGAACAAGAATTGCGTTCATTAGGCGAGTAAATACGGCATATCCGTTTAAAGATAGGTTTGTGCCCGTTCGTAAAACAAAATCGACTTGTTCGACATTCGCGATCTTGAATATGTCAAAGATGTCGCCACAGCTTAAACTTTCTTGTGTTGCATTTCTCAACCGCCTCCGGCCACCTTACTGCTATGTCTCAACTGAGGTATTGCCGTCGCTTTTATGGCGGCATACGATGCTCGAGAGACACGAAAGAGCGCTGCATTTTACGTCAAGGCGGGAGAAAAAAACAAACTCCAAGACGTCCTGGTGTCGTCATGGCACCATTCCGTTTGTTTACTCGCGCCTATTCGGAAAGTCTCCCAAGACACCTCTCCGTCTGATTTTGTCCCCAAACCACGGAATCGTTTAGTTGAATTGACCGGACGGCTCCTCGGGGAAGCAGTTGTCGCGTTATAGAGTAGACATTCTTTCGAGCCTGTGTTTGTTTCGCACTTGCGAAGAATGGAGCGTGCGACCCTACAGCTGCCATCCGGCGAGAATCCTGTCCATAAACCCCATTTTCGAGGCGCGCTTCCAGCATATATCGTTTTCGGGTCAGCGGCGAAGACGTGACCACGGCAGACCACCCGGCCCCGAGGCACAAATGGCGTTTCCGTTTCTATCGTGTCCTGAACGGAGACGCCGGGTCTTTATGCCTCACCTGAGGGCGCTATAAGTGTCAGCACCCATCTGTTTTGGTTGAGGGCGCACGGGCGATAGAGAAGGCGGCTGTCGCCAAATGCTCTGGTTCCTGCATTCGTGATGTATAAAGGCGACAAAAGGCCGAGGTCGACCACGTGACGCATGAAGACGCATGGCGCAATGACATTGCTGGTGTGTGTTGAAACTGGACCGAAAAAGAAATGTCACTATATTTGCTACCAACTCTCTCAGTGCTGGTTCGTTTAGCAGTTAAATTGTTCACAACATCCGAGTCTTTACTAGCGGTTGTTAGATGGTTCGAGGTTAAAAGAAAAGGGAGTGGCTGGCGACGTACAGGGTCGATCAAGAGTTCCGAGGCCACAGGGTCTGATTTCGAGCGCTGTAGTCGGGCACTTAACATACGCTAGAAGCCCAAAATCTCTATAGAGGAAAGAAGGAGTATCATTCTCACCTCTGAGAACCATTATAGCTTTGTTGCAATCATAAATGACAGGATATGCCACTGAAAAGCAGACCGTGTGGCCTGGGAACTTTTGACTAACCCTGTACTTCTTCAAGCAAAAATGATAGCTACCGTGATGCGTGTTAGGCTGTGCACTGCAGATCTCGAAGGGTGCGAATCGAAGGCAAGGGTGCGGATCTGAAGGCGGCGCTAAAACTGGTGGGCTGGAGGCATAGCTTGCTTGGGGTTGGAGGTATAACACATTAATTAAACGATTAATTAAACAATATTTACAAGTAAACCTTTTATCTTTGATTTTTAAGGAGCATAATTCCATTGCGAAATTGAATACCTCAACATCGAAGATGAGCGCAGTTTTCAAAATTGGCTTTCGAGTTAGCTTTTCCGCATTGCATATATATAAAATGGTGTTGTTGTTTCTAGTAGCGTCGCTGAAATCACGTTAATTGATCGTGCATCATAAAATACACAAACGGCATCTGTATTTGCTGCATTATAAATGCGAGTGACACCATTGTATAAACATGCAACGCGAGAAAGCAAACTCAACGAGATTTCGAATGTGTATTTTTGGTATTTGGTATTTAAAACCACATTGCCGATGAAGAGCATTTTAAAACTCGGCTCATCTTCGATGCGGATAGCCTTCAATTTCGCAACAAACTCTTGCCCCTAAAATAACAATAAAAAAAGTTGATTTGTTTATTTAGTTAAGTAATCGTCTAATTATTGAGCTCTATCACATGCTATCGGGGACAAAAGTGGTGTACTCCACGCGGCGGGAGCCGGAGCACCAGAAAACTGCGGCATTTAGGCGAGCTAAAGCACAAAATATTGAAACGAGCCAAGCGAAATGCCTGCTGATAATAAAGGTCACGGATTGGCTGTCTCGATCCCAGATGCCGCCTGTAGATGGTGTTGCAACGCAGTTTTTCGTTGCTGCGGCTCCCGCCGCGTGGAGTATACCCCTTTTGTCCTCGATAGTACATGATGTCCGCCTTAGTGTACAATCCACCTGCGCAAACCAAGCCGCCGTATCTCTTACAGTTTTTTTAATAAAAATATGAATTAAAAAAATACCTTGGAGTAATCAGATGCAGGCATGTTTGCTCAGTAGCTGCGGTTTGGCCCGAGGAAGACCGGCTTTTCAAAGGTACTGGCAGACTGCAGTTATATGATACAAAAATAAAGCCGCCAAAGCTTTACGGCCTTCTTGGGACAGTTCTAGATGACCCGCTGTGTGTGAGCTAGGGTGTCGTATGCAGCACACCAGTTACATTGAACAAAGATGTAGTAGCCCCAGGGTAGTGCAGGGTAGTACGGGTGGAGCGCGTGCGAAACATGTCTTATCACCGAGGCGGTAGTGAAGTATACATAAATGACGTCAGCGACCTGTTTAAAGAAATATGAACCAATGGCGTGATGCGCACCTACCTCGGGATTTTGCAGTCTTCGAACAGCATCAGGACTGTCTTCGATTCCTTGCCTAATCTTCGAACCCCCAGCACCTGGGGGTTGCCGTGCGTCCTGAGACGGTGCAGTATATCCGCCTCCGACAAGTAGAGGAGGACGTCGTGGATTACGCCCTTTCCGCAGTCCTCCAGCGTGCGCGCCCTACCGGAAAAAATACAAAGTGTGAAACGCATGCGGAAGAATGGGCCAACGAGCCGACGTCTGCCCGGACCCTAAAAACGTAAAGTGCAGCGGTTGTGGGCGGAAAACCCGCCCGAAAACTATCAATGCGAGGCCAAGTGTCAGCTGTGCGGGAAAGGACACCTGCTCGGCGACAAGAAATGCAAGGACCTCTACCGCACGCCCTAGGAGGTGAAGAAGAGGCGGTGGGAGCAGAGCGGCGGCAGTCCGCTGATAGACGGGACCCAGCAAACATTGGGGGGGAATTCCACCTGTCAAGGTCGCCCCAGGGACAAGAGCGGCAGCAACTAAGAGGGTTTCCGTGCCGAAGGTTTCCCGAGCCTGGAAGAGACCACGGGAAGGCACCCCGGGCAGCACCAGCGTCGGGGCAGCTCGCGCTCCAACAGCAGAGGGCGCTCCGGATCCAGAGGGCCTACGTCACCTCCTAGACCCAAGGAGGAGGAGACCACCGGAAGCAAGCCGCAGCAGCGCGGTCGCTCGAGCTCCCGCACCAGGGGCCGCTCCGGATCAAGACCCAGGGGGAGATCGTGTTCCAGGGACCCCGCGAACCCATGGACTAAGAAGTAGAGCTCGAGCGGGGACCGTAAAAGGGTAAGCTTTGACAGGGGGGCTTCCCAGGCAAAAGACAAGGACGAAGAGATCGATAAATTAAGAGGTTGGAAAGCTCAAAAAGATCATTAATAAGCTCAAATAAGCTGACTTACGAATTGCATAAATTAAAATTGCAGGCGCCTACGGAGTCCCCCTCCCCCCACGGAGCACCACCAAAATTGGTATCGAGATCAACACCCCCGGCGCCTAAGGCTGCGACTCCCACGCAGGCTTTGACACCCGAGGAGGAAAAAATGATTGTAGAATAGGCTAGGCCGCCTCCTACTAAACGCAAAGGGGAGGACGCTGATCCGTTGGTGGCACTAGAGAAAAGATTAGAAGCCAAAATCGAAGCTAAATTTGATTTGTTCATGGCCCAAATTATGGGAGCAATAAATCAGACTCAAAGCCACATACAAGCTCTTACGGTTAAGTGCAAAGGCAAAGGGCAGAATTGGTTGCCACCGGAAAATGGCAACAAAAAGGAGAGGAAAAATTTGACCAGCTCCAAAATTGCCATAGGCGCACCAGCTGAGTCTTTAATCTGGCAGTGAAACTGTTGCGGCTTCCAACGCAAGTGGGCGTTAGTGCAACAATATCTGACTCTATTAGATGAGAAACCGCTTGCTATAGCCCTGCAGGAGACGGGCGAAACAGCAAAACTCTCGGGATACCAAGCTTTTTCAAGTGACAGGAGGAGGAGGAGGATGTAGAAGAGGAAAGGCAGGGAGGTTAACCGGAAGAATAATCGATTTGCTACCCTACACGGGGGGAATGGAGTGAAGGGATAAAAAAATAAAGAGAAAGGAGAGTAACAGAAAATTGAAGTCACTCTAAAACGTCACTGTTCGTTAAAGTCACAGCCTATAGCGCAGGCCAGAAGTTCTCAAGAAGCGGAGCAGTGCCTTGGAGGCCTTCTCCGCCGACGACCGCCGCGGCCAGGGGCCGAGAATCTTCTTTTCCGTGAGTGGGCGTGAATCTAGGCGCTCCAGCGCACGGCTGAGAGACTGCCTTTTGGTGGTGTAGGCAGAGCAGTCACAAAGAATGTTGGTTATAGTCTCGTCAAGCCCGCAAGAGGTGAGAAATCCCGCGTCACAACGTTGATTAAGAGGAACATTGCGGAAATCGAGCACGAAGTCAACTCGAGCGAAATTGAAGCAGTGCTATTGGAAGCCCTCAGGACGAAAAGAGAAGCCGAGCGTGTTCCTCTTAAATTTGTACAGTACCCACAGCAGAGAAAGGTGAGATTCAGGGCCCTCTTTCGCAAAGCGATGAAGGCAACCGGGACTAACATCTTGCTAATAGTCGGTGACTTTAATGCCGCGCCCCCAGAAGGGGGTTACGCTAAACGAGATCCCAAAGGCAGGCAGCTATGGAAGGACGCGCTTGAGCTGGGACTCACCTTACACATGGACCCTTGTAGTCCATCCAGGGTGGGTAACAGCATGTGCGCAGACACCTCCTCTGGCCTGACCTTCTCTGAAAATGTGACAGATCTGAAATGGCAAAATTCAGAGAAAAATTTCAGCAGCGACCATTTCAATCTGGCCTTGATCCTGAAAAAAGGACTTAAGACGCGTCGTGCGCGTCAAACGAGGGTAACCGGATGGGAAATATTTAGCAAGAAGCGAGAGAAAGCTGCCACAGGGAAGATCACAAACATAGAGGAATGGACGGGGACCCTCATACGTCACGTTGGGGAGGCAACAAAGACGCTTGAAGGGGACGATGCCCCAGAGATAGTTGATAGCAAACTGGTTCACATTAGGGAGGCAAAACAAGGCAAAGAAGCAAAAACTGGAACCGTAATCTTCGAAAGAGGGTCGCTAGACATAACAAGGAAATTAATTATGCGAACAAAACTGGTGTAGCAGATGTGACGAGATGGAAGGGGGCATGAGCCTTTCCGAAACGTGGGATCTACTGAGACATCCGACCAATTCAAAAACCCAATCGGGAAGTAGATTATCAAAAGCCAGGCACGCATTTGAAGGACCAGATGCGGAATTTATGGACAAACTAATCAACATGTACAGTGGCGATACCCATAGAACCACCCTCCCAGAATACGACGGAGCTCCCAACGAGAAGCTCGACGCACCCATCACGGAGGCGGAGGTCAGGGCAGAAATATTGGGTCTAAAAACGGAATCGCCCCCGGGCCCTGACGGAATAACTAACAAAATTTTAAGAAACCTGGACGGCGACTTCATCAGCGCTCTGAGGCGTACATGCAAGAAATTTGGACTAAAGGCCACCTGCCTCGACAGTGGAAGCCGGTAAATGTAATTCTAATCTCAAAGCCGGGTAAACCCCCGAAACTAGAAAATTTAAGACCTATTTCCCTAACCTCAGGCATGGGGAAATTGATGGAGCACGTAGTACAGACCAGACTGACGCGCTTTATGGAGCAAAACGATCTGTGGCCACACGAGATGGTCGGCTTCCGACCGGGCTTGTGCACGCAGGACGTTATGCTCCGAATGAAACATGACATAATCGACCCGCGTTCTAGAGACGCCAAAGTAATTCTCGGCCTAGACTTGACAAAGGCTTTTGATAATGTCAAACACGAAGCAATCCTCTGAGGTCTCCATGAAATCGGTGTAGGCGCGCGAACATACGACTACATCAAATACTTTCTGTCAGGCAGAACTGCCTGCATGAAGTTCCAAGACATCGAGTCTCCCACACTGAAGTTAGGGAGCAGGGGCACGCCGCAGGGCTCGGTTCTCTCCCCGTTCCTCTTGAACGTAGCGATGAGGGCCCTACCCGAAGCTCTGGGGAGCATAGAGGGGCTAAATTTCAGTATGTATGCGAATGACTTCCACCTCTGGATTAACTAGGGGAACGATGCGAGTATCGAGGAGCGCCTGCAGGCTGCGGCGGACCCTGTCGTGGATTATGCGGCCAGTAGGTGTCTCTCATGCTCTCCGCAAAAATCAGAATTATTCGTCTATAACCCGAAATAACTCCGTTGCAAGCACAACTGGAAATTTGACATTAAAGAAGAGGGGAAACCAGTTCCAAAGGTAGATAAAATCAGGATCTTAGGGCTATTTATTCAGGAAAATGAATATAGCGATGGGACAGTCAAAAGGCTCGAGAGATTTGCCACGCAAGCCCTTGGCACATTTAGAAGGGTCGCGCTGAAAGGATGAGGCCCGAAGGAAAGAAGCTTGCTCAAACTAACCCAAGCATACGTAATAAGCCGCGTGAGCTATGCCATACCTTTCTTAAACATTAGGGCTTAGAAGAGGAAGAAACTAGATTCTCTCACTCGTCGGTGCATAAAGAGGGCCGTGGGCTTACCGATTAGCACCTCCACACAGTAGCTCCTCTTTATGGAAGTGGACAATACCTTGGAAGAAATAGCGGAGGCTGTCGGAATTTCCCAGCTCGCAAGATTAAGCCGAACAGCCACGGGCAGAGCCATCCTTTAAATGGTAGGCCTGCAAACAGATAGGGGGCTACGAGCCAAATCGAGCATTCCGCAGGACTGCCGAGAAAATCTAATCATTCCCCCACATGCATCTCATATTCAACACTGAAAAGAGGGAGAAGAGAGCAGAAGCACTAATCAGACGCTTCGATCCGATGGACAGCAAGTCAGTTGCTTACGTGGACGCAGCAAGTGGCAAGTCGGGTGCGGCGGTCGCCTCGGTGGTCGACGGCCGCGATGCCCCCGCATCGGCAGCCACCATTAGAAGCCGCAACGCGGAAACAGCTGAAGAAGTTGCGATAGCACTCGCTTGCGTTGGAACAGGAGCCAATTACATAATTAGCGATAGCAAAACAGCCATCTATAATTATGGAAAGGGTAGGATCTCGCCGGAAACGGCAAGGACTATGGCCAGTAGACGGATAAACAGAAAAATTAGCCTAATTTGGACTCCCGCACACGCGTCCGTTCCTGACAACGACGCGGACCACGAGTTAGCCCGAGCTCTCTACTTCCGGGTAGCTGTGGAGCCGCCCGACTGCCGGAACATGGACGAGCGTCTGCAAAATTTTACAGAGATTGTTGAAAATTATAGGTTACAGAGGAGACTGGTGCCACCAACGGGTAAAAGTCTAAACAATAGGGAGGCAATCGCATGGCGGCGCCTCCAAGCTGGAACTTCGTCAACCCGGTCTGGGCATATCATGTTCAGCGAGATGAGAAAGAAAACGATAAGTAAGCACTGTGGGGCGAGAGGGCCCCTTGACCACATAATCTGGGAATGGGCTAGCTCCCCAGGTGCTAAAGCAAATATAAATTGTAGAGAAACCTGGGAAGGCCTTCTGCGGACCGAGGCCCCTGCTCCACAGCAACAAGTCATCCGCCTGGCGGAAGAAGCCGCGAGGAGTCAAGACCTCTTCGCCTGCTTCTAATCGCGGAGGTCCTGGCCCTCGTCACCAAGGCCTGCGTGCCGGGGACGGGGAGTACGGGCCTCCTTATCTGGCGGATAATAAAGTTGGTATCATCATCATCATCATCATCATCATCATCATCATCATCATCATCATCAAATAAATTTGAAGAATATCACAACAACAGTAACGGTGCCGGCAGGGGCACGGCTGACGTTTCCGATGAGTGAACGAATACCTGAAAAAAGTATTGTGCCAAGCACTTGACAAATTTCCGCCAACGAAACACTTCTTCGGTCGTCAACAGCCTTTCATGCTGCATTCTAGCATCGTCTTAATTTTTAAGGCAAGGTTTATTTCTTTAATGCATAAAATGAAGCGTCGTCTTATGCTGTTAGGTATTACAGGCTTAGTCCTACGCTTGGCTTTGATGCCAACGTTCTCAGGTACCATCAGTACCATCGCAATACGCCTGTTCTACAGCAACCATAACCGACTCACATCATCCCTTTTGTTAGGAGGAGGCGTAATATTTTGACGGCAATTCAAACTCGCAGCAGGCTAGCGGAAGTATTAGTACTAGCGACAGCCCCCGATCTATCTTGCGGCAAAGACGGGGCCAGGAGGGTGAGAGCTATAGAGAATGCAGTAAGCTCCCTGCTAAACACGCTGAAATAATAATAATAATAAAAAAACAATTTGATAACGTCCTTCGGCTTAAGACCCTCCGATTTTGGATTAGAGCCAATCCGGAAGCCAAGACCAGGCGCAGCCAGCCGCAGTTTTAAAGCTCCAAGACCTTAACGAGCTCCCGGAAGTGAAATACTTCGTGTTGCTTGAAAACAAGGTCTTCTCTCCCCCCTCCTCCACTACCAAGCGGGTGTCGGATCTTAAGTGCTCTGTTTACGTCTGTGCACATCTCTTCCCTCTCCATCTTTTCATTGTTTGCAATACGGCCAAGCGAAACTGTCATTGAGCGAAGGCACTCACAAGAAACGAAATAGAATGCGGTAAGTTTTGAAACGTAAGCAATGCGAGCGGTTAAGAGCAACATGTACTCTATTGGCTGCGAATGATTTGAGGATTTGGTCGCAGCCGGATTTGTCGCAGTCGACATTGGAATTTAATGCAACTTTATGGCGCGAAGAGCGATGTGCAGCGCTAAAGGATTACTTTTGTCTTTGCCGGGATTAAATGTGCATCGCAACAATGCGAAAAGAAAAAGGCAGATGAATCCATCTGAAGTTTCTTATAAATGTGTGTACGACAAGTCTTGTTCCTGACGTCTAAACAGTTGCTTTTCGTTCCACTAATAAAATACAATGAGAATATACCTTCTGCTTAGACTTACAGGACGCAAGTGTATAAAACACAAAATAACGCTCTCTGTCACGAGTAAGATATGTTCTGGAGATCCTAGACGGGGAAAATGCATCTTGGCGCTGAATTCTGCCTACAGCAGGCTGATGTATAGGAGCGTCATATCTGTACTTTTCTTTGAGATGCGAGCGAAATACTTGCGGAATGGTACTTTTCTGTTTGTCCTTGTTTAGAGCGAGAATTCTACTCCTCGGGGCACAACTTTCTAATTCGATGTGGATGACACAATGACTTTCGATGCCTCACAAAATCAAACCGAACTTAACTGCGCGGTGGTATGGTCCAAGCTATGGTAGTACGACCACGTGATCATATGACTATGACCATTGAGTACCTGACGTTCCATTTTTACCTTTGACCTTGACCCTTACATTGACCATGGCATTTCATTTGAGACAGTGGACACCATGCGTATAACTAGGTTCAAGCCACGATGAACACCAGCCATTTTATTTATTGGATATCTTCTATAGTTTCGGATCCTCTTGTAAAAACGAAAGGACACACAGACAGAACTATTATTGAAAGGTAAGTTAGGCTTTCTTGTTCAGATGAACACTGAAGGCAAAATCGTCCAGTTATTTTTCTCAGCAAAAATTTTTCCTTTGGCTTCTTCTAGCTATGTTGACGCTTGACGTACAATTTGACGTACAAAACTTCCCGCTAGTTTATTCAAACTCGTGACGTCTTTAGCGAAAAAGACAGGTTGTCGCCATTTTAAAGTGAAGAGGGCGTAGCATAGCCTCTGATGTCGGCGCCCAAAAATTGGTGTCGACGCATGAATTTTACTTGCGAAATCGGCCGGTAGTGGTGACACCGGTATTTTAATTCTTGGTTGTTTTTTTTTTCTATCTGATAAAACCTTGTTTTCGGCGAGAGTAGTTAGTTTGTGATTAGGACTCGGTACTTTACCAATGCAGGATAACATATATTTGTCATCAGTGCCTCTTCTAGTATATTTTCGGAGGTTCTTGATGTGAAAACAAAACAACATAGCAAGCATCTTATTTTAGTAACATGTTTAGGGTTTTTGTATCTCGATAAAATATTCTGCAAAATATAACCAGAGTAAAGAAAATAAGTGTAGTTCATAAGCATTTCTGGTTAACTATATGAATTTGTTTACTACCTCTCATGATGCGACTTCCAGGCTTTTCATCTCTTTCCAGCGCACTGTTGACCTGAGCTCCCCATACGCAGTCCCGGTATCCCTTCTTTGCATCGAAATAAGCTTACACCCGCACAAACAAGCCGGGGGTTCGAAAATATTTGTGCCTTTTCAATGTTCGTGCGTCTCTCGAGCAAGCTCAAGCAGAATCACTGCCGAGCCCTCTTCAGAGCCAAGGGAGCGCCGGCGCGCGAAGCGATGCCAAAATCGAAAGAGCTGGTTCGGAAGAGATGCGCGATTTGCATTTTCAAAGCGTGGAGAAGAGCTCAAAGACGAGCAGCACACAGCTCGGTGTCTGTCGTTGAACGCGTTTTATTTTTCCGGGGAACCTCAAACGGAAGGAGAAACGACCATCGCCTTTTCGGCAGGAACCGAGCGGTGCCGCCAAGCTGTAACGAAGTGCAACGCCCTTAGTTCGATGAAGAGCCAAAAAGCCGCAAGCGCGGGATGGGCTCAGTTTTGGTCGAAACTACCGTCCTTTGGATTCCAGTACCTTCCAGACAAGGTTGGTTGATACTTTTGCGAAGGAAATTGTGTCCATAATCTTACTACAACCAGTGTGCATGCGTGTGTGTATGGGCATGTGTGCGTTTGCGTGTGTGCACGTGTGTGAGTGCGTGCGTGCGTGTGTGCGCGTGCGTGTGCGTGTGCGCGCGTGTGTATGTGTGTGTGTGTGCGCGTGTGCACGTGTGTGAGTGCGTGCGTGCTTGTGTGTGCGCGTGTGTGTGTACCTCTGCATACACGCGCACACACATATATATCTCTCCCCGGAATATCTATTTTTAAATATTAGTGAATCTTCGCTGAAGGACACGTTGTATAGACGCCTCCGTTCTGTTAGTCGCAGTGGTTACCGCTTTCGACACCAGTATTCAAGTGCAGGTTCAGAAGGTGCAGATATGCCAGAAAGCACTTCTGAAACAAACTTTAACGTAATTTTGAAGCTACTAGGAGACACCGTTTTATGCCTAAAGTGTAGGGACTTTGCTGGATTTAACACTTCTGTGACATTTAATCATTATTAGCCTGTTACAACACAAGAAGCTTCCGAGTCAGTGACTGAAAAAGCTTGGGGGGTCGAGCTGCTCGTTTGCAATTCATACGAAGGGCTTTCCTGCTATTTCAGCTACGTATGCAAGCACGCTGCGGAAAAATGAAGATAAGCGTAGATGCGTCCAGCACTAAAAGTTGGAACTAGCAAATGGACCGGTCTTTGCTGGTCTTTGCGGAAAGTCTGTCTGCTTGGCTTCATTTATTCCTGCTGGAATTCCGTTCATGAGATGACAAAGGTAAATCCAGCGAGGTGTATTCATTTTCGAGCCTTGAGCATACAAAGCAGGGTGAATGTCCAACGTATCTCTTAAGCTTCTAAACGCCGTGAGTGCGAAACTTTCAATTTGGCTGATTAGCAGGCAGGATTTTTATTTATTTTTTTGAGCCGAGGAGCGTACGTGCGTCAATGACTTGCAATTTTGTTTGTCTCTTTCTCACTACTCGTGCTTTATTTGGAGGAGCGCAGAAAGGTTTTTCTAATTGGCATCGATTGCGTGTCGTTAGATTAAAAGGAAAAGAAAGCTGCGCGTTTTTTTCCAGACCATCAGCGGGCAGTAACGTTTAGTATTTGTACTTCTGTTTTTAGAGTCTTGGCAGGCTCCCTTCAGATCTTTGTACCGTAAACTCCGTACCTGCTTAAAAAAAACGCATCATGTATTGCTGCACTCATTTCCTTTGTCATCGAATAGACGCGACTCCATTCACAAGAATCCGTTTTTAGCCAAAGATGTGGAGGAGATCAAGTGCAAGCATTAATTAACACATTTCGCGGCTCAAACATTAATTTTGGGTGCAGATATAGAAGTCTGTAAACGAGCAAGGGTGGGTGACCTTAGAAAATTCAGAAGCTTTTCCTTAAATGCGTGACCTAGGCTTGTGAAATATATCTTTTCTTTGAGCACAAATGCTAGGAAAACGATTAGGGGACTTTCGTTTCAGACTGAGTTTTTTCTGAAGTCACTGTTTCTTCCGTACTTTACGACTTTCTTAGTAACAGTAAAAATTCAAGCCTGCGCGACTATTCCATTATAAAAATGTGCGCTCCATAGAGTAATTTTGCATAATTAGCATGCCTCATATGGAGACCCACAAGAGCCCATAGACATTGCAAATAGTTATTCTTGTAACTGCATATTGCCCTGGCAACTATGTGTTGCATGCACATGAATGGGAGCTGAACTGTCGAGGTTAAAATTCACAAAAATCTTCGAAAATTTCATAAGTTAACTGCAAAGAAGGCGAAAAGGAGGTTCAAAATGCTGCTTTCAAGTCTTCCACGCAGGAAAAATAGAAAAACGAGTGGTATGAGAATTGTTCTGGAAAACAGGCGCTCTGCATCAGCGGCCCACATATCTCGCCGCTATTTTACAAACAAACGACGGCTGCCTTACACAACCGTATATTCTTCGTGCTCTCTCGCAGTAATGAGCGGAGCAGCTTTCTTAGTAACAAGTAACACTGTGCTTCATTAAGCAAGAAAAGTCTGGCAATTTAACAAGATGAGACGTGATGGGACTGCGTCTTTCGGTGCAGTAACTTCAACTTCCACTCTTGCATCACTGCCTTTCTTTGCGCAAATACTTCTCTTTCTAGCCGCACAAGAATGGTCAAGATCGTGGCCTCTGGACGCTGACGAATGAAACAATGCCGAGGAAACCGCGGCGCGGGCGGGTAGTACGATGCTTTACCGCGCACAATGTATGACCTTGTTTAGGGCGTCCGACGTACGCTGCAGTTGCAGTGCTCCGGAGAGAGTTACTGCGGCGTCTCAAGACTTAATAGCTGCCAGGCGGCGCTCCGGAAACAAAGCCCTGAGAGGCAAAGATTTAAGGCTGCGAGTGATACAACAGACGTACATCTTGGATGCGTTGTTCCTTCCAGGAAACATTGCTGGAACAGAAAAGAGCGTAGAGTAGCCAAGAAGTTTTCCTCAACGTTCAAGTCTCGTTACGCAAGAGTCAAGTAAAAGATGTCAAGAAAAACGCGCTCCTCGAACGCAAACAGGCCGAAAGGCCTTTTGTAAAAGACAGACTCTCGTACATTTTCATATTTGCACGCAGCAGAGAGAGAGAGAGAGACATAGATAGATGCAGGAATATCAAGCATAAAAGGCTAAGCTCTTGAACGCGCGCGGGCTTTCAAAAAAACATGTTTTGCAGGACGGCGACCTCATTATGCTCGTTTCCCTTTTATTTACATTGTGTTTTGACCTGGCCGCGCTGCATCTCCCATATCATTTGTTTAACTACTGACTCTGGCCATTTTGTTCTTATGGCTGCCTTAGTATCCGTATTCAGTTATCAACAATTGTTTTTCTTTCGTCTGCATTCGATTTATTACGTAATACTAGCCCCATATCTTGCTGAGATTTTTATTTACTCTTCGGTACTATAAACAGCAGGCTGCAGCGAGCGGAATCTGCTTATGCGGCTCGTACAGAGTTTCCAGGCGGTCAGGAACGCTATAGCATAGCCGCTGCAGACTTTGCCGTAAGGCTAGAGGTCAAAGCTCGTTTGAAGTTGACCAACGGTGACGGGGAGATGATGACGCCGTTGGCTGGGAGTAAAACATGAGTGCCCTAATCTCGTATTATAGTGAACTAGGCTACTCAATACTTACTGTATGGCTCTTGCGTAGGCCATGTAATAAATCTTGTTAGCACATCTCCGACGTAAGAACATCTGTTTGCACTGACAGGGACTGATCGGGAAGAGCTTAAAAGGATTTACGTGTCGTACTCGTTTAGTTTGAACTAACATTAAGTGCATTACGGGTACGGCAGCACCAAGTGTTCTGACGCTGCAAGAGCCGGAACGGGAAAGTTTCTTGCCCGCCATTAGTTATGCACCTTCCTTTCTCTCTTCCTTTTTTTCTTACCTCTTTTTCTCTCTCTTTCTTTTTTTCTTGCTGTCATTCCTTCTTCAACATTATTTTGATTTCTTTTTCATCTTCCCAAACTAATTTGTCTTTCCTTCTTGCTCTCACTGTTTCCATGCAACCTGTCCTTCAAAGGTGATAAGTTTTTTTTTTTTTGGATTGGAAAAAGTTTATTGTCAGCACCGAACCCCATGTGGGCACTATACTAGATGGCTTCGAGCACACGGCTCTCGGCGACCTTGTGAGCCCACTCAAGCTAGTATAGCCTCCAAACGTTCTAGAGAAGGGACCTAAAGTAGGTCTGCCGGTGGCGGCTCCTTTTTACTATTCCATAGAATATGATCCTACCCGGCTATCTCACCGCATTCTTTGTAAGTTGGATTGTATTGCTCAACAAAGCTCGCGTCTGGAGCTGACACCACTTTACCTCCTGGATTTTGTCGAGTTTCTCTCCACGTCTTTAACCCCTTCTCCTCTTTTATGTGGAAACTGCACCTTAAATAGGCGAGCAAAAAAAAAAAAAAAAACTTCCTGTGCTATAGCTCTCTTTGGTCACAGATTCTTTTGCGTCATAAAAACTATCACTATCATAAGAAAAAGCAAGGGGATAAGCACAATCGCTTCTCGCATTGTAACCTCCAAAGATGCTGTTTTTAGTTCTGCTCGGTTGCAAAATGAGCTATACTGTTTTTCCGACCAAATTAACCACACATCTCACATTTGTCGCCCGTTTACTCTGACCGTATTGACTGAACTGCAATTTTAATGCCCGCTATCTTTTAGCCAATATCTATGACGCATCTGCTATTGTCGTATGCGCAGCGAGCGTGTCACAGCATCCGTACATGTTAGGTAAAGCGCCATGTTTTATAGTAGCTACTGTAATAAGAACTAATTACTGTACTCTTTCGCGTGTGTAGACATGAGGAGGTGACTTGCATGTAGAAAAGGTCACAAAAGAGCCATAGCATAAAACCATGATATAGTAGAAATACACCAAAATACCAAAAAAGGGCAAAAAAATGGGCAGCGCACTCATTGCTTTAAGTGCTTCTTAAATAACGTTTCCTTAGACGGCTTAGCAAGAACGTAGAGCCGGATGAGCAATTATGAGCGAAGGGCATGAAGAAAAAAAAAAACTCAAGTAAAACAATTTTCTACGTCTAGACTTTGATAGTGCGCTTAAATAACGTTTGTCGGTTATTTTATTTCCTCCTGATAATTCTAAATGCTGAACAAATGAAGCGAGAATATCTTAAATGAAAATGTTGAATGGAGATTGATCGTTCGCCAGATGTCCGATTTTCGCCTTTATTTTTTTATTGAAGACTGTAGCCAAGAACACCGGTGAAGTAGAAGACCAGTTGTGCGCCGAAAAACAAGGTGGCCAGAGGTCTTGATTGAGGACTAGATGTCGTCTCCGGAACCCAATTAGCCTTTAAAAGAGCCCTAGTGTTCATTATGCGCGTTCCTTCAGAGCTCTTATGGCGATACTGAAAATAGGCAAGAAGTAGGCATCGCCTCTCGATCTCCCCTCTTCTGACTGTCGACTGGTTTTTTGTCCTTCATTTTTACGTCCACCTCTCTACCCACTCTCGTTCACGAAGTCAATCATTAGAGAGCCTGTAAACTGCTCTTCACCGCTATAAGGAATATGCTGAGGAAAAGCAGTTTCCCAAGGAGTCGTCCACAAAATTTGAGAACTGATCTGACAGGCGAACCTACAAGAATAGAAAGAGGAATTCCGGCTCTTCTTTTCGCTTTTATTCCGGCCAAAATTTCTTATCATAACCGTTTATTGTTCCTATTCTTCTTAGCCTGCAGCTTAGAAGCTTGAGTAACGCTGTTGGTGCCGCCAACTTCAGCGGCTAGTTTTGTTTCGTCGTAATCAAAACGGAAACATAAGATGCTATAACCTCGTAGCATGTTTGGGAACGTGGCTGTAGATGAGAAAAACTTATAGGGCAGCAAGATGCTCGACGTCTTCGTAATGCAGTGAATTAGACAATAACACGCGCATGTCGCTTCATTTTTCTTCAGTAGACAGACTTTGCAGTTATTTTTCGGTCGTCGTGGTGCAAAAATGCTTTCATGGTTTAGGAAGAAAGAGGAAAAATTTTGATAAATCTGTCGTCTGGTTGTGACATAGTTTAAAGGCAAAAGAGGCAAACATAACTTCGAATAAAATTTTTTTTAATTCGAAAAAAAAAAAAAACGGATGTTTCGTAGTCGGCTCTGCTCCTTCTTCAGGAGTGTCAAGAAGCAGACATGCCTTCATTTTAAGTACAAACAATGCTCTCCCTTTCTTCCCATGGCTCAATGTTGATCGCTCACCTCAGCACCTGCATTTGCTCCAACCACGTAGGCAATACTTACGGGGGGTCAGAATCTGGTACTCCATCGTAGCTGTATAGATAATAACCACGCTCAGAAAGCGCCCATCCTCTCAGAGCTTCGTTTCTTTTGCGCTATTTATTTAAAGATATTTCGGACACGATTCTTGACGGTAGGACCTAGCGCCTAGCTACCAGTCACGGTTAATTTTCGAACTCACTTTCGATTACCTCTAAGTTTATTATCTCCGAGACATTTGAGGTTTCGATCTCAGCGTTGGTCGATTTGGTTAAAGCCCGGAAGTCGATCAAGGCTATGTAAGGAAATATCGATTTGCGCTAGCGCGAGAACTGTCACCTTATGTTCCTTTCTTCGAATGAAGCTTGGAAATTGCAACAAAAAAAAAAGCGAGATATTGCGGTTTTTGCAGTAATCTCGCGAGAAATTTGCTTCTATACCGAGGCATTTACACTGACACTTCACAGTTTGCGCACCTCTCATGAGTTTTGTCTCTGGGAGTTTCTAACGACTTCTTGGTTCCGGTACTTCAGTCGCGGGTTGAAACATATTTCTCTTGCCAGAAATTACCTGCGAAGTGTGTCTGAAAGCTGCAGCTTCGGGCCCTGAGGCGCAGGCTTTTGCACCTTTCTTCGTATCCCACCCCGTTTCCTACAGAGCCCAATCAAAACGCACGACAGAAATTTCTGTCGCACACCTGTCGCGCGACACAATTTTGTGTCGCGAGACAAGCTTTTTTTCGTGCGTTGTGTCGTATGACAGAGGTTCGCGTCGGGGAGATAACACGAAAGTAAACATTTGATCAACCACAAATGCGGAGTTCGATGCTGGAGCTTGTGCAGAGCTGCGGCCGAGTTCTAGGCAACAATCTTCCGTTTTACGATCATTACACCCAGAGGAGCTCAGCGCAGTGGGCTTATTTGTTCACCTCTCATGAAAGTTAAATTCTGAGGTAAGTGGACCATTCATCATCATCATCATCATCATCAGCCTGACTACACCCACTGCAGGGCAAAGGCCTCTCCCATGTCTCTCCAATTAACCCTGTCTTTTGTCAGTTGCCGCCACTGTATCCCCACAAACTTCTTATTCTCATCCGCCCACCTAACTTTCTTCCGTCCCCTGCTACATTTGCTTTCTCTTGGAATCCACTCCGTTACCCTTAAGGACCAGCGGTTATCTTGCCTTCGCATTACATGCCCTGCCCAAGCCCATTTCTTCCTCTTGATTTCAACTAAGAAGTCATTAATCCGCGTTTGTTCCCTCACCCACTCCGCCCTCTTCCGATCTCTTAACGTTACACCTATCATTTTCCTTTCAATAGCTCGCTGCGTTGTTCTTAACTTAAGCTGAACCCTCTTTGTTAGCCTCCACGTTTCTGCCCCATAGGTGAGTACCGGTAGGATACAGCTGTTGTATACTTATCTCTTCAGGGATATTGGTAAGCTACCATTCATGATCTGAGAGAACCTGCCATATGCGCTCCACCCCATTCTTATTCTTCTAGTTATTTCCCTCTCATGATCCGGATCTGCGGTCACTACCTGCCCTAAGTAGACATATTCTCTTACTACTTCCAGCACCTCGCTACCAACTGCGAACTGCTGTTCCCTTGCTAGGCTGTTGAACATTACTTTGGTTTTCTGCATGTTAATTCTTAGCCCCACCGTTCTGCTCTGCCTGTCTAACTGATTGATCATGCTTTGCAGTGGACCATTAGGCACCTGTGATTAGCTTGACGTCTTTGACGTCCATCACCCAAATATCAGAACCTTGCTGCCCTTCTCTAAGAAAGAAATTTGTTACAATGTGCACGACCTGCAGCATGTTACTATGCTGCCGGCTGTTTGCAATGTCTGATGATAGATTATCTCACTTCAGTTCACGCAGCTTAAGTTGCGTAGATTTTGTTGAAAATTATCAGCAGGAGGTTCTCGCGCACGGCGCGTCATCTCTAACTCTTATTTTATAGGAGGCGAGGGCCGATGCCTTACCAGGTTTAAGTCGGAACTGGCCATGATTGTTCTCTTCTAAAGTTGAATAGCCTGCACTGTACTGTTGATGGCTTGGTGACTTTCAAGCTTAAATCACGGATAAAAATAAATTAACTTCGGCAAGGCACGCATTATGCAGAACAGACTACCGGTGACCTCGTGACAGTTGTAGACTGCACATGACATCAGGCAAAAGTAGACGTAATCGAAGATAACACAGCTTCTCGTGAAGTGATGTAGCTATTAACTTAATACAAAGTTAGTAGGTTTGCTGGCATTAGGTGGCACTGGCCGGCACAAGACAGTGGCAGTGGGAGCTGTTGGAGACAGCCTGCAGGGATCTTAACTCGGCGAACGAATATGACGAAGAAGCCGCACTGTTTGAAAATGGAATCTGGCTGTGTACTGCTTAGCAAAGCCATTTTAAAACAGTAGCTATGTAAGAGATGGTGTTTGCGGCCACGCGAGTGTTTAATAACATTGGCGGCATGTCTGTCGTTACATAAAAATCACTAACGGAACCAGTCTTGAATAACTTAACCACTTACTAATCACTAAGAAGGGAACACTCCAGTGCTCACCACTACCACGGCTACAACGACGGTGGACAAAAAAGTCCTCCGCAGAATGGTCAGAGCCATTCACATACAATAATCGCTGCCAAAGAATATCGATCCGGTGTACGGTATGTCATGAGCAAAATGAGTGTTGTGCATCTCGCAAGCAAAAGCATGCACACCTAAATAAGCGTCAGTTTTTTAAATGACATAACCATGGTACGTGTGCTGAAAAGAAGTTAGTATATACAGGAGGTGCGTGGAATAAATAGGATGTCAGCGCTGGTGATCTTCTGATTAACGGCCCCTGCGGGCAGTGGAATGAGCTATATTACTTGATGGTTTCTCTAATGCACCAGAGTCTGGGCATTTCAGGCCACATACATTCATATCGACCAGCTTACGAACCCTAACAGATGCCTTGCAAGCGCCTGTGAGATTCTTCTTACCCGAAGTCTGTAAACGGGATGCAATGTTTTTCTTTGCAGCGTGTCATAAACAGGCATCAATTTTTGACCTAAGTAAAAAAAGCTAAGCACGAAGAAAAATGTGATAACAATAAACAGTATTGACAATCAGGTAGGGAAAGGTTATGAACATCAAGTGAATGAAGCCAAGTGTTTAGCAGCGCCTTGTCTTCGAGACAAACAATAAACCTGCCCTGCGCAACCCCCTACCGTCCAAATGGCGCATGCAAGAAAAACGCGAAACATAAGCGCTCGCTATAGGCAACAAGCGAAAGTCTCTTTTTTTACAATCTTCTTTGTTTTGTATCTTAAGCGGAACTTCAGGGTGAGTCTATACTCATATTGGGCCCGTGTCAGTGCATTTCTCGTGGGTACCTTGTACTCGCCGTCAGCGCCTGCCTTCCTTTAAAGCACACTGGCATGAAATTTTATGAGCGTGGAGGAATTATCTGTCATGTTATTTCAGAGTGAACACGACATTTTATTATTACTATCTCTCAACTTTTAGACATTCTCCGTATGCTTACACTTACGCACTACACATCTTAATAAATCTCCGGGCATTATTGTGGTATGAGAGCAGTTGCTTAGATAAATGCGGTAGCATATCGTGCATTGATAAGCATTGTAAAAATATTGTTTGTTATAGCTAACGCAGTGTCTCCGACTTGCAAATTGTGCGCTTTGCCGATGATAAAAAAAATGTTTTGCGAAGCTAAGTACGAATAAAACATTCCAGTTATTATTTTGCCTCTTCTATGAAGTTCTTTTATTGCCAGCCTTTAAGCGGCTACACATGTCAGAACGTATACTTAATCTGGTGCAGCTGCCCATTTATATCGATAGTACTGTTCATTTTCTGCGTCTGTATTCTGCCTTTGTATTTTGTTTACTTATCGTAAGGGATGTGCGTCAGTATAATAAAAAAAAACAAGATACGCGCTAATTTACTATGTATATACGTTTCTGCCACTTATATTGGCAAAGTGGTCTAAATTAGTCATACGGATTTGTTATGTTTCTTATAGATTTGTATTAGTTAAGTGCATATAACTTTCATAATTTACAATTAAAGCAACCTCACGAACACGATGCATCACTAAAATTCTGTTCAATCATGCATATATCGCTAAGCTTTGTTTTGAGCACTCTGCTTCTAATAATCTCTTTATTAAAAATTAAAGAAGTGCAACGCATACATAGCAACATATATGATCGCTTCCACATATGTAAAGCGTTGTCTTGGAGGCTAAAGCTGACAAAGAGAAAATAATTGTGCATCGCGAAAGTGCTTTGATTACTAATCGGCTTAACAAGAAAATGGCGACGTAGCCTGTAGGAATAAAAATACAGTCAAACACGGTGGCTCGTATATTTTTTTTCAGCGCTGCATGTTGTTATCATCCATTATGAGCGAGCAAGAAGGCTAAGTACATTCCATTAAAATTGCTTTTAATGCCATAATAATTTGGTAAACAGTACTATCACACGCCGGCATTAACAAAGCGTTGCACGTAGACGCCAGCAGTTTTGTGCTGTTTTCATAATTTAAATTCTGGCCTTTCCTTTATCCCTGCTTGCATTAGTCGTAGCTTTTTTTTCTTTCCTGCGGAATTTGAAGACTACCATCAGTTTTCGACACACAGAGTATAATTTGTGATTTTGAGCATGAAGGATATAATTCCTTTTATATTGCCACTTATTACTGCCCGGTGGCGCATAGCTGAACTGGAAGAGGCTCACGCTCTTTCTTATAGGCCGCCATTGCCGACGCCTCTTGCGTGGACCAAAGTATTAAATAGCCCCTCTCCAACAAGTACGTGACACTACCACAGCGGAACATGACCTTTTCGCCTAATCTTTATTTTTTGTGTACCAAATGTTTTCTTTTATTTGATATGTAGAGTGGGTGAATAAAATTTTATGAGATTCTTCTTTTTCAAAATCCGGGAAAGATACGACAATGCGGCCTGTGCAGGTGTATTCTACGTTATGGCAAACGTTATGTCTGCAGTAGTAGGTTGTTAAAAGACGATTTGTTGACTAATGTTTAATTATTTTTTATTTTTGTTTTGTTTTAGCACCACAATATTATATATTGGAATTGAAAGCACTAAACGCCGTACAATGTCTCAGTTTTTAAAATTTCTGAGTCGATAATTTCGATAACTGTCATATGTCAGCACATCCGCACGACATGCTCCCGAACTGGTATAGCCCCACATCATGCCTGTAAGAATTTTGGTACCAAAAATAAAAACGCCCACATTTAAATTTTGCGAAACGCGCACCTTACTTGTAGTGTTGCTCGTTATGCGCTCCCGACTAGGTCACTTGGCACGGCGGAAGAGGTGCCGTAGTGGAGGGCTCCGCGGTATAATATCGACCCCCTGGGGATATTTAGCATGCACTGACATCGCACAGCATACGGGCACAGTTGCCCAGCTGGTCGAAATTTTCCGGACCCTCTCTCCACTACGGCTCTTAGACAGCGGACACCACTCACGCGAAAGTTATAAAGTTACTACCACCACCACCACCACCACCACTACCACCAGCCTCCACTTAAAATCACGTTAAAAGCAGGTGCTTTATGTTAGTTAGTATTCTGAGCGCTGAACCTTTCTCGCAATAATGGATTTCACTAGCTTTGACGCCACACATTTCTCGACATAACAGGGAAGAGTCCGTTGTGTCCCTTAAGCCTGATTTACAGCTTAATCATACTTTCAATCTAGCACGTCTTTTCACGGTCTTTCTTGCAAAAGCTGCTTTGTACTCCTTCTTGAAGGTGCAGTCGGGAAACCTCTTATTCTCTGCTTTAACCCAGCTTCTCGAGTACACAGTCTTAACACCCTACAAAGCATCCAGCTTTGCATGCGAAGAGAAGCGACTAAGAAAAAAAAGACGAGAAAAGATTGAGGGAGGGGAGGGATTTTCTCCACGAAGCAAGACGGGCTTAAAGTTTTGTGGCTCCCTGCAAAATTGATCATCTTCACTGTTTCCTTTTTTTTTATTGTGAGGTGGCGCGTCAAAGCGAACTTTGTTTTTATGAGCTGAAAAAGTTCGATATATCCGGGCCAAATTTTTACCTTTCTTGCCGAACTTTACATTTTCGCGACTCCTGAAAAAAAAAAAAAATGCAAGCTACAACTGGTTATTAAGCATCCTACAACCACATCAGTTGCGGGTCTTCTCAAAATCCTCTGCAGACTCTGCACTATAGACGATTGCTTTTAGCGCATGCCAAAGCGTGGAACATGGTA